>NC_041048.1:15684298-15997025 GCF_900634775.1 Gouania willdenowi | reverse complement strand
TCCAATTGTTAAGGCACAAAATACATTTTCAGTTGCACTTTTAAAAAGAAAAAGAACTATTATGCAGTTTTGTATTGTTTACTATAGAACCAGAATTTAAATTAAGTCTTCTTCTTCATTTGTATTATTCCTTTATTTATTTCATTCAAGATTTATTTTTAGTTAAATTGCATTGTTTTGAATAGTTTATCAAGGAATTCTTTTGACAATGAAAAATAAAAGGAAAATAGTACAGTTTTTTTCCCCCAAAAAAATAAAGGAATATTTTTCAATCATCATTTGTCTACAGTCCTTTTTTGTAAAATAAATTGTCAGAGAATCGTATCGTGAACCCAGTATCGTGAATCAAATCGTATCGGGAGTTGAGTGAATCGTTACATCCCTAGTGTATAGTGTCCGTACTTTTGCCGTATCAATATACCGACATTCTATCCGTACGCAGCACCCCTCATTGACCAGTTTAGGTCACGTGATAGGTCAGTCATTGGCCAGTTTAGGTCGCGTGACTAAGACTAATCCTTACCCTAAACCTAACTCTAAACATAATCCTAAAAATTGTTGAGATATTGGGTTATAAGCTAAACCTAATCCTAAAGCTAATCCTAACGCTAAAACGTACAAATAAATGAATGAATCGCACACACACAAACTCTAAGTCAAGAGACCTGGCAGAGTAGCGGTAATGAGAAAAAATACACACCTTTTGTCCGTGGTTATACTCTGTTTGGCGGTGCTTCACGTGTGGTGCAGTCATGAAAGGAAATAGTAAAACACTGGCACTTTTTGACAGTCGTAGTTCTCTCTTCTACTTGATCCACTGTAGACACGACACTCGCTCTGCTCCGTTTAAAAGTTTAAAAATGGCAATGTCGCCTGGAAAAGGCAATGACTGGGGTGAGGTTTGGAGTGGACCAATCACAACCCTTGTGGTCAGGATCTTTGGGTGGTGCTATTCAGCTAACGGAGTAGGGGTCTCCATCGAGTGCTAGGCATGATTTAGGCTTTAAAAAAACCCACTTACCACAGATTGCTGTATTTTCTTTAGGATAGGCGGAGCCTACAGTGGTGGTTCGTGATGTAAGAAGTCACCAAAATGTTAAACCTCCATTCTCAGGCAACAGCAAAATTCAATTGTACTGGCCATGTTTCAACCAACATACGGCAGTCACTCTTATATTTTTACATCAAAATACATTAGAGTTTGACAAGAACACTACTTCATAGCCAAATTCATTTGATTTAGAATGAAAAAAAAAAGCGGTTTTAGGGTTTTGTTTCTCTTTGAATAAGGATATTAAAATATGCTATGTGCAGTGACTGACAAGTTATGAGTGATACTGAATTTACTGCACACTTTGATATATTTTAAAATTCTTCCATTTCTCACCTTGGTTTGGGTTATTGCACTCCAGGATGATGAAAAAGGTGTGTTCTTTTTCTTTTATGGTGTTCCGTCTGCGTCCTTGGAGTGTTTACAGATGTGTGTACTAGCTGGGACGTGTGCCAACAAATGGAAGTTATAAATCGTCCTGATAAAAAGGTGGAATTTCAAGGGGGAGGGTCAGAGTTTCACTGTGCTTCTCTCCTGCACATTATATGTACAGAATGTAAGAGAAAAGCATAATTCATGTACTGAATGGAAAATTTTAGAGCGGTTGTAATATTCAGGCCGTAGTATTGAGGGGCAAACGTGGAAATTAACTAAGGCATGTTGGGACAGGTCAGCCAAGTTGCTTCTCAGTGGAATGTTTACCATGTAAACTTTAAGCTTTAGGGTATTCAGCTTTTAAACCATGCCGTCCACTCTGTCATGTTCTGTTTGGAGTCTATAAAACATTTCAGATGTCCGGTTCTATTGGGTGTCAGTAGTAAGAAACGTCACTAAGTGTACAGAGCTAAAGTCACTGCTGTTTTATGATCTTCCTCTTAGAGCTTGCTCGAGGCAAAGCGAGTGCACTTCCTCTCCTAATGAGTGACTTAACCGTCGAGAGCCCACACAGTGACTCAAGTGTGTTTTAGTCTGAAAATGCCTTTAAGTAGACACTGAGATCGAACGCACTCACTTTATAGGATGCACATTCTTGACGTAATGCTTTATCATGTCATGTAATAGGGTTATGGAGAAGACCTATGGAAAACATTTTAAAGTCGTTTCTGGAAGCTCTGAGCAAAAACAGTATAATCCTAGACCAGTGGTTCCCAAACTTTTCACAGTCCCGTACCCCTTCCGACATTTCACCTGAAGCCATGCACCCCCTGCACACTTAAAAATACATAATAATGTAACATCATGTACAATATAGCCCTACAGTGAAATTTGTCTCTGAAATTTTCCGATCCTGTTGAGGAATAATATATAATTAAAAGAAAGGATACTAATCTGAGGACACACGAAAACATCATAGTCAGATTTATTTAATTAGCCTACGGGTATTTTCAGTTAGAAAAAATCTCTTTTATTTTGTTAAAGCTGAAAATCCACGTCCACTAGTACTTTTTTGATGAGATTGTTTTTGTGTGAGAAAGTAGTCTTATGGCCAATGTGTAGTTTGTGGCAATGCATGGAGGCTCCTGACTGCTGGTCTATTTATATTATAGTTTCCAATTTTATCACACGATATTTAATTTCTCTTCTACCCCCTATGACAACTTGTGTACCCCACTTTTGGATCCCTGGTCCTAGATAACTTTTGTTATGTATCGTTATTGTTTAATTATAGAATCTAATATTGTGTTAATCCAAGTTTATGATTTTATGATTGTCAGATTGGAAATTAATACAGGGACAAAATAATAAAGCCCCAGTTTATTAACTCAGGGTCAAGATCTGATAAATATGAGTGTGTCAATTTAATCAGATAGAATTGGTTACATGAGTAACAGCATTTAATTACCTCACAAGTCACAGACACTTATTCATTCATTTATTCATTCATCTTCTGTCTTACGTATTCTTGATCAGTTTTACACTCCCATTCACTCCTATGGGCCATTTAGTCTCCAGTTAACCTAACATATATGATTTTTGGTAGTGGGAGGAAATCAGAATACTTGCAGAAAAGCCACACATGCACTGAAAACATGCACTGAAAACATGCACTGAAAACATGCCCACCACTTAAATTAAAGTTGTTGTTTTTAATTGTGAGGATCTCTCATTAGCATTTTAGCCTTTTTCAACCTAATTGCTAATATTAAGCTATTGCTAGGCTACTGCTATTTCTAGGTGAATGCTAATGCTAGGTTAGTGTTATTGCTAGGCTAATGCAATCGTTAGGCTAATGCAATCGTTAGGCTAATGCAATCGCTAGGCTAATGCTAGGTTAATGTTAATGCTAAGCTAATGCTAATGCTAGACTAATGCAATTGTTAGGTTACTGCTAGGCTAATGCTAACCTTAGATTAATGCTAACGCTAGGTTAATGCTAACACTAGGTTAATGCTAATGTCAGGCTAATGCTAATGCTAGGCTAATGCTAACGTTAACGTTAGGTTAATGCTAATGTTAGGCTAATGATAATGCTAATGTTAGGCTAATGCTAATGTTAGGTTAATGCTAATGCTAACCCTAGGCCAATGCTAACGCTAGGCTATTTCTAACAGTGTGACGTGGGCCAGCACATGCATCCTCACTTGCATTTTCTTCAGGAACTGCAAATATTCTAAATGAAATATTCTTTGTCACATGAGATTTTGGTTTGGAAAAGACAGTGGTTTGTGTTAAACTTGTGTGTATGAGTTTCTAAGTTACACGTTTGTTTTACCTGAAACAAAGATTTATACTTTTTGAAACTGATCATTTGTAACTATGTGCAGAGCTCTGCAGGGAATGGTACATGTACCACTAAGCCCACACTGGTGTCACAGCCGTGCTACAGGGTCGACCTTTTCAACAGCAAGATGAGAGACGTCCTGTTCACTGCTGTCCTTGTCAACACATTTGGAGACCAGACGATTGGCCATTTTGGGACCTCAGATGGCAGAATACTACAGGTAATGAACATTAATCACAAAAGAGACTGAGGTTGATTAACTTATTGTTTGATACAAAACATCATAAACTGAGGAAGACCAGATTGAGGAAATAGACATCTGTTTCACCGGAACAATCCTTTGCATTAAGAAAGAGAAATTGGACGCAATCTTAGCCTTCATGTCTCTTCCAGTTTCAGTGATTTGTGTCTCATCTTTTGTTATTTTGTAAATGGATGGGGGGAAACAAAAAAAAAAAAAAAACTACACTCAAAGATTCTAGTTAGCAGAGAATCAGTAGGGCTGTATTATTTGTGTTTCACATTTTTGCAGGCTTATGCATTGAACTATAATTTGAGTTATCTGACATTTTTTATCCCTTTTTCACTTAAATATGAGGGCGTCGCAAATGGCTGCTCCGGTTAGTTGATGTGTGTTCTTTCGCTGCAACTATCAAGTCAAATTCCGTGTATGGTTCTAAACTGTACCTGGCCAATAAAACTGATTCTGATTCTGATTGTCTTGTTAGGGCCCGACATATAAAAATGACCCAAAATGTAACAAAACACATTGTTATTTTAAAAAATGTTATAAAATCCAAAATGTCATAACTGGCCAATATTGTAACAAAAGTGCTGAGCCCGAAATGTAAAAACTTGCACGTGTATATATATATATATATATATATATATATATGATACTACACTCTACATTGAAGCAATAAGACCTTTGACTTACTCTATGATGTAATAAAATTATTACACTAATAAAGGAAAAAAAAAATGTTGCCTGCCCCATAATGCAATAACAAATACAAAACATGTTTACTGTATGTTCTGGGCTCAGCATCTCGTTACAATATTGACCAGTAGTAACATTTTTTTTAAATTTTGTTTTTCAATGACATTTTGTTACATTATTGATCAGTTATTACATTTTGGGTTTTGTTAATATCGGGCTCTAACATTCCTCTTTGTTTCACTGTTTTAGGTCATTCTTAAAGTGGACAGTCCAGTTGTTTTTGCTAACTTTTCACTTGGAGAGACCAGCGTATCCAGAACAGCAGCTATTTATCTACACAACTCTCTTCTTTTTGTGGTTGGAAACCAGGTATGTCATTTTGACTAGTTGGCCTATGGACATGGCATTGGTTGCTATTTATTATTTATTTTTTTACTGTAACAATGCTCTCTGTTCTGTTCCTCCTACATGAACTAATAATCATAATATCTTTCACCCTTTTTAGCAATAAGTATGATTACATATTGTTTGTTTCTTTGGTTATCATCATATATGGGCTTTTTTTTAACTACAGTAAATGCTGTAGTGGGCTGTAATCGTTTTTTTTTTTTTCAACACTACAAGAAGTGCAATCATGAGACAGCAATGCATGTTTTGTTATTGCAATAAAATGAATTGATTTATTTTATTGCTTAATTGTGACCATCACCAGCCCTCCCTAAGGAAGGGTTATTATAGGGAGGATATAAAAAGGGAGAGCAGTGTTACACCTAAGTGGAGGGGGGGGGGGGGGGGAATCTTGGTGATGCAGACTGAAACTACTCTTGAAATTGAAAAAGTTTACTGTGTTGAAAAGTTAAAACTGTTTCATAAATTGAGGTACAGATTGTCATACACATTTTCCAGAACATTGAGTTCAGTCTCAGGTAAGTTTCAGAACTATACAATATTACAGGTGGATGTTGGATATCATTTATTTCTTTTTTTTTTTGTTCTTGTCTTAATGCGCCATTGCTCTTCTCTTTTTTTTTTTTTCAATGAAGATGTTCAGGGTACCCTCCACAGGACCAGGTTGTGCTCATTTTTTGATATGCTCTGAGTGTTTGATGGCTCCTCGCTTCATGAACTGTGGCTGGTGTTCGGGAGTCTGCTTAAGGCAGCACGAGTGCACATCAGAGTGGAACAGAAACTCCTGCGCACCTGTCATAACTGAGGTAGATCCGTTTTGATCATTATTGCATTACAAAAACAAAGCAGTTAGAATAGTGTAAAGTAGGACAACTAAAGTATATTTTTGTGGAAGATAAAATGTGTTGTTGCTACGGCTAGGAAATATATTCAGATTCAAGATATATTGAGTTTGCAATTACAATTTTGCCTATTTCGATATACATATAAATATATATTTTATAGCTTACAGGTATTTTGTATTAAATTACGTTGTATTACTTGTTTTATGAGTCGCATGAAAAGCACAGTCATATGGATTGCTGAGTGTGTCCTAACTCAGAACTTCCACTAAACAGGCCACGCCACAGAACTCACTAACACGAAAAAGCAATGTTTGTTAATAAATGTGCCAGAGTTATCTTAATTGTAAGACTTAATTTGAATTAAAAATATTGAGATTTATATCGTATATCGGCATTTTGAGAAACAATATCAAGATGTTAGGTTTGGTCTGGAGCTGGGCGATATGGACCAAAACTCATACCCATGCCTAGTGGTTGCTTACTACCAGATCTACTTTGTAATCATTGTTCTCTGACTCACTCTTATTGATCATTGACACTAGCACAGAAGTAACTGGTACAGACGATTAGCTTCCGAAAGCTGTTGAAAATCCTGTTATTAACTAGCTTTTAGGTATAAAACCTCAATACTTGCTGGGAATCCTTGAATAACATCATCATGCAGGATGGAGCAATTCAATCCTATTGGCCAAGATAGCTATCAAGGTCAACTTTGTAAATTGTTTTCAATTGTTCAGCGTGAATTGATGATTTAAAAAAAGTCATCAGTTTCATTCTTGATTTCTAAAACCAAATGTCATCACCTTGATCATTCATGCCGCTTACACAATCATTGATCTTTGATCTACAGTTCTTTCCTAAAATGGTTCCAGCTGGAGGCGAGACAGAAGTGACGCTGTGTGGCTCAGAGTTTCAGTCTCCTTCGCGACCACGCATCATCAATGGGAAGACGCACGTCATCACCGTCGGCCCTGGGATGACCTGTGCTGTAATTCCTGAAAAGAGCACCAGTGAAAAGTCAGTGACACAATCGCAAAATACAGACCAAATAAAAAGACTTTTAATTTACACAACTGTAAAGTGTTCTCCGTGATTGGCTCCATGTCTGGCCTAAAAATGATCTTTGTTGATTGGAAGCTTTCAGGCATCATTCTTTTTGTGTGTGGTGCAGATTAGTGTGCAAAATCCATGACCAAAGACCAAACCAGGGCCTAAACATCACACTGGAAGTCCATGAAGCTCAGGTGGAAAGTCCCTACTCAATCGAAGGCGTAGCTCAGATATCTGGGTTCTCTTTAGTGGTGAGAAAGAAGTCCGTATTAATGCAGTTTTTAACATATGATCTTCTCAGCATGTTACTGTATATATTTTAATTATTATTATTTTGAATTGTAAAAACGTACCTTTACTTTTGTTTTCACAGGCACCTTACATCACAGACATAAAGCCGGATTATGGACCCATGTTTGGAGGAACCACAGTTACAATAACAGGCAAATATCTGAACTCAGGAGTGCATAGAGAAGTTTTCATTGACGACAAAAGATGCAACATTCAAAGGTGATATACCTTAAAAATACTTGTATATCACACTGTTATTGAATTGCTTTAAATTAAAGTTTTATAAGTATTAATATCTAAACATAGCGTTGTAATGGCTTGGTCTCGAGACCACATTTTGAAGGTCTTGGTCTTTTCTCGGACTCAAGAGCATTTTTGTTTGGTCTTGTCTCGGACTGGCCTGACTCTGGATTTTCCATCAAGACCAGTTGAGAGCAGCACTGATCTACTATTCTTTAACTTCATTAATGTGATGATAAGGATAATCACGTGGAACTGTTAATGATTAATTCATGTTGTAATTTGATTTTAAACATTTAGCATTAGCTCACTGATTGATCTCCCTCCTTGGAAATCTTTTCCAGTGCCTTATGTGTAATAGTAAAATATTTTTAGATCATTAAAATAATTCTGGACTTATCAATGGCTTTTTATATATACATGGATTTATTTTATTACAAGAATTTAATTTGAATTTGAATTGATGGATTATTTAAAAGGGACAATGCACAAAAGAGGCTAGTTCATCTGTTGTCCCTGGCCAGATTTTAAAAGGCAACCTAAAATGTAAAAGTTATTAAAATACAGACAGAATAGAACATGACAAAAAATAACAGTTATGACAAATAACAAATTATTACTGATAAAACAAAGCACCAGGCCAGGACTAAAACTCAGAGTTGCCACAAAGTAAATTACAACTGGAACACGGTTCAAACGAAAATAGTTAAACCGTACTTAACACAAGAGAAACAAACAATGTACAAAAATCTAAATAAAATAAAAGGCTGTCAGTTGAACACATTTGTCAAGATTTGAGATGTTTGCATGTTGCAGACACCATGTTTTTTCTGTCGAAAGTACTTAAAACAAAACTAAAACTAAAGAGTGAATGCTCTTTAAACTCTTAAACTTTGTCAAGGTTTTTAAAATACATTTCTATAGCCTTGGTCTCGGTCGTGACTCAATCTCAACTCCCATAAGTCTTGGTCTTGGTGCATTCAGGCCTCGGGCTTGTCTTAGTCTTAGATATTGTGGTCTTGAGTTTTTGGGTACTATCTAAAAATCATACTTTCTTTTTAGTGTTTCTGAGCAAAGCGAGAGCATGTCTTCAGTCATTTGCAACACAGCAGCTGCAACAAGTGTAAGGAAAGTGCCTGTAAAAGTCTCCATTGACAGTCTTCAAGTGACCTCTGTTACGACGTTCTCCTACAAAGCAAACCCTGCTATCGATGCGGTTCATCCCCACTGCAGTTTCCAAAGGTTGAACATTTCCCTTATTTCATCATCTGAATTACAGTATTTGTTGACTTGATGACATGTCTTGGCTCTGTCCTGCAGAGGCGCTAAGTTGGTGATAGAAGGTCAGTCCCTCGACTCTGGTCATCAAACAGTGATCAAGTATACATCCAAAAATCCCCTCATGCAGTCCCTTCAACGGGTAATTAACCATTTAGCTGAACTGGTTTTAACGACTAAAACACAAACAGTTATTGCTGCATTGCTACGGTATATTTTAGGTAGGATTTAATGTTTTTATTGTACTCAAGGTCTGCAATGGTGCAAAAAATGCCACACACATGGAATGCTGGGCTCCTGCTTTTATGGAAGACATGCCAGAGGACAGGTCTGACATCGGAGAAATTTCTATTCATATTGATGGGAAAGACAACCTTTGGAGAACACGTTTTGACTACCACCCTGACTTTGATATCATCCCCTTTGAAAATGATGACAACATATTAATCCTAAAACCAGGAGAGACTGAGGTTTCCCTGCATGTATGTTTAATCTCTTTCAAAATCTGAATTCACATTAATTTCTGTCTTTGGTGGGTTATCACGTAAAACCACTGCTTTTGACATGTCCTGTTTGTTCATTACAGCATAGCAAGCTGAAAACGGTGGAAGCTTGTATGAATGTCAAAATGACAATAGGTGGAGTGAACTGCAATGCTAAGATTCTGTTAAATGAGCTGACGTGCAGGATTCCTAAAGACCTTGTTGTACCCAGTGAGGGATTGCCAGTCAAGGTCTGCTTTTCATTCACTGTTACAATCTGCATTAAAAACAGTCACTAATTGTAGTCATTTATTTCATTGTGTTGCAGGTTAGTGTGAATGGTGAGGATTTCGATGTTGGTATAGTCATCTTTGGGGACAACAACAACAAGACTGTGATAGTGTGCATTGTGTTGGGCATCGTTGCTGCACTGGTGTTAGGAGCTGTGCTTGCCCTGTGTGTCATGAAACATTTTAGGAAGAAAAAGAGAGGTAACGTATTTCTTAACTTTAGGTTATGTTTTAATCATTATTTAGTACATTTGCCAAAATGTAATTCTTGCTATTTTTTCTTTAGCCACAATAGCGAATCGATTGTCAACAATGCTGTCGAGAAGTCACATGGGCAGCCATCTGGACTCTCCCACGGGAGACTACAGACAAGGTAACTCAGTACGTTATAATACAATCAAAAATAAATACAATGAGAACAATTGTTGTTATAAACATGTATTGAGTCTATTACTTAAGTCATTGGCAGGGTGGGTGGTTGAGGAAGAGAAAAAAGGAAGCAGGCCGAGGTGAAGTCAAAGTGCTTTTAATTCAAACTACAAACCAAAGTTAATGATTAAAAAATAAATGAAAGTACGGCATCACTGGAAAGTTACTTCATGCGACAAGACCGGGAGTGTCGAACAATGACTAAAAGGCATTCAGTGTTAAAGCAGATTTGATAGTGTAAGGCAGGCAATCAGGAGATTGGTCACAACAAATGAAAACAGAAGGAATCTACTCACCTTTTTAAACACATACCAAAAAGACTGGGAGTGTATTAACATACACAGGAGTCCTGACTCACAGACGAAGATGGGCAATAATGCAAACAGATAACCCTGAACAGGAACTGGGTCAGAAGATGAATGAATGAATGATTAAAATCCCTTTTTTGTTTCCTTCTGCATATAACGACGGATCTATTCAATCAAACATCAGGTTCAGGAGCAATGGCTTTTCCTGGTTTATTGTATGCTGCCAGCAATGATCATCTGGCCGTTCCTTTGATGCCACGGGACAATATATCCATGGTTAGTTTGAGCAGTGAACTCCTAGAGGAGGTCAAAGATGTGCTGATCCCTGCAGACATGCTTCGACTTGAGGAGAGCCAGATTATTGGAAAAGGTCAGACCTTCCTTCTTTCCTTCCTTCCTTCCTTCCTTCTCTTCTTCATACAGATGTTTTTTCCCCAATGCAGGTCACTTTGGAACAGTTTATCATGGATACCTAATAGATAACAATAAGCAAGAGACCCATTGTGCTGTCAAATCATTAAACAGTAAGTAATCTCAGTTTTTCTGGAAGAGTAAACCCCCTTCATCGCTGACAAACTCTCACTCTGTCAATGTGCTTGTGTCATAATCAGGAATCACAGATTTGGGTGAAGTAGATCAGTTTCTTAGAGAAGGAATCATCATGAAAGGTTTCCACCATCCCAACATACTGTCCCTGCTGGGCATCATGCTACCCAAACATGGGCTCCCCCTTGTTGTTCTTCCTTACATGAAGCATGGAGATGTGAGGCATTTCATTCGCTCTGAGAAGAGGGTAAATAGAACATTAGAATTTGTGACCTTGTAAAAAGAAATTAGGACTTTGTCGACTTGGTTTTACCGTGTCTCTGTCTTTAACAGAACCCAACAGTGAAGGATCTAATCGGGTTTGGCCTTCAGGTCGCCAAGGGTATGGAGTATTTAGCTCAAAAGAAATTTGTCCACAGAGATCTGGCTGCCCGTAACTGCATGTGAGTATGGACCTGGAAACGAGATTGTTAAGCATGTCTTTATTAGGGGTGTCTCGATCCATTATTGATATCGGATATCGGTCCGATATCAGCCAGAAAACGAATATCGGATTTTATTGGACTGCATCTAAAATCTCCAATATATATTACATTATATTTATTCAATTGTAGAATACTGTAGATATTATAATGAAGGTTTAAATGTACGTAACCAATTGGTTAATAATAAATGGGTCAGTTTTTCTCATACCTACTGTTGCTGACTATTGTTCTCTGTTTGAGTAACATCACTTGATCAAGCCTTTTCTAACATTCCACACTACAAAATAAGTCTGTATGATTCATATCGGATCGATATCGGCCAATATGAAAGGCTGCAATATTGGTATCGTATCGGAAGTGAAAAAGTTGAATCGGGACATCCTAGTTTCTGTGTTCCCCCTGCATTGTGTGACTCAAGGTTTATTGTGTTGTTTCCACATTACAAAATAAGTAATAAAAGTATGTATGATTCATGCTGATATCGTATCAGATCGGTATCGGCCAACACTCAACGCTGCAATATCGGTATCATATCGTAAGTAAAAAGTTGAATTGGGACATCTCGAGTTTCTATGTTCCTTCTGCATTGTGTGACTCAGGGTTTATTGTGTTGTCTGAAAATGTGCATGATCAGTAAAATAGAAGTTTCCTAAGTGACATCTGGAGGGATCTCCAGGTCTACACTACCTAGGTCCACAGTGGTAGCAGTAGTATACAGTATAGGGGAAAAGAATCAGCCGTTTGCATTTTTAAACTCTGCATTGCAACTCTGCGATAGAGGATTGTAAATCACAAAGGCGGATCCATGAAATTTGACCATATGTGTATGTATTAAGGGTGAAACAATTCATCCATTAAACTGATTGAATCGATTTATATTCCTACGATCCAACCACATCGTTCTGTGCTCGGCAAGTTGGCCTTCCAGATTTTTTTTGTTTTTTTGTTTTTTACATGAAAATGCAAATCAACATATATTATTACACCAAATAATATCACAGTCCAAATGAAACATTTCCAAGATTGGAAAGGAACAGTAAGAAGAATGAATTTATTTTATGTTAACATCCTGTTAATTTAAATTAATAAAATGTGAATACATTAGTCATTAAATGTTGTTTATTTGCTTGTTTATGTCCATCATTAATTTATTGACAATTCCCTCGCAATAAACATCAGGAATCTATGAAACCTCACCTACACTGTAGAGTATTCAGGGATTTATTTCAATCACACAGGTTGAATTATTATTTAGGCTAAAGAGTTACTGAATTGAATTGAATTAACCAATATTGTCCTTGTATGTATATATGTGTCCTCTTTTGATCATAATTAAAACATTTTCTACAGGCTTGATGAAACCTTCACTGTAAAGGTGGCTGATTTTGGCATGGCGAGGGACGTCTTTGAAAAGGAGTACTACAGTATTCAAGATCACAAAAGTGCAAAGTTGCCAGTCAAGTGGATGGCCATCGAAAGCCTGCAGACCCAGAAGTTTACAACCAAGTCTGACGTGGTGAGTCTTCTGATCGTAATAAAACCAGACTAAGAATATTTTAATTCCTTTGATTTTTGTATCTTTATAACAAGAATGTCATCCTTTCAGTGGTCATATGGCATCTTAATGTGGGAGCTGTTAACCAGAGGTGCAAGCCCATATCCAGATGTGGATCCCTATGACATTACACATTATCTATTGAAAGGACGTCGACTTCCGCAGCCACAGTTTTGCCCGGATACTCTGTAAGATTCATTCAAATGCTCAGAAATACACTAACCCTCATGGAATAATAGTGCACTTGCTTCTGTGTTAAAATGTTCTTTCTTTGTTTGGAATTTTTCAGTTTTACCCAAAGCCCTTATAAGTATAGGCTGTAGGCAGGGTTGGGGTCAATTACATTTCTCAATTACAGTTCAATTTGAATTACAGTGACCAACATTTTTTCCAAATACAATTATATTACAAGTTTTTTTTCATCCTCAGAAAGTCAATTACAATTTCATTCTCAATTACTAAAGCTTGAAGCTAGGGTAGGCGATTTTCTCCAGACACACTTTTTAAGTTTTTGGTTGAAGTTGTTTTTAAGTCCTGACAGAAATTAAGATCTTATGTGTTCTGAAAAAGGAACGAAGAAAATTTGTAGCAGCTGTAAACCTGTAATAACTTCGACCAATGGAAAAAACGAACCGTTTTTTTTTTTAACCAATCACGTCTCCCTGTCTGCCTGCTCGTTCTCGACCCCTCGCATGCACGAGCTCACACTGAAAGCGTGTCACCACTGACAGAGTTAAAACACAGTTTTTGGTCACGTTTTTTAACATATATAATGGTAAAGTTTAGTGTTTACTTACTGCTGAATGAGACATGAGACTATTATGTTTCTATACAATACAAGGGATGAGCTGAACTCCTCTTCTACAGCAGCTGTGCGCATGCATGTGAGTGAGACGGAGCACAGAGGGGAGGGGCAAGGGAGGTAAAGGCGGAGCCATCGGGGAAGCTGCATTCAAAATCATGCTAGCTTTTGAAAATCGCCTACCCTACCTTTAATAACAATTGCTGAGCCTTAAATAAATGACCTAATAAAGGTAGCCTTCCTCTTGTGTTAGCTTTCTGTTTGCATCTCTTATGATAACTGGTCCTAAATCAGTTGTACAATACACTAAAAACAAATATCTATCATTTAATTTTTTCTATTGGTTTCCTTGTTAGGCTTCCTAATCAATGAAAATATAGGTTTTAATATTTTTGATGTGGGCGTCTGAGCCTTTTTTGAGTCAGTATAAATTAAAAAAAAAAAAAAATTACTGCTAAAATGTAAGAAAGCTTGCTATTAAACACATTTTAAGAGTTGTTAATGACATACGTGTAGAACTGTACATAGAACTGCAACATGGTTCCCCAGTTTTGTGTTAAATTATGATTGACAATTTTTATACAAATTTCATGGGAATTACAAATACAAAGTCGATTATCTTAACTCAATTACTTTTTTTTTTTTTTTTTTTTTTTACCTTGTCTGCACATGCTGTCGAAGGTTAACACTACAAGAAGTGCAATCTTTTGACAGCAATGCATATTTTATTATTGCAATTAAATAAATTTATTTATTTCATTGCATAATTGTGACCGTCACCAGCCCTCCCTAGGGAAGGGTAAGAAATACTTTATTAAAGGGAGGATGTAAAAAAGAGAGGGCAGTGTTACACCAAGGTGAGGGGTTGGAGGGGGGTGGGGAAGTTAACAGGGAAGAGGGATACAAGATAGGATATGGAATGGGTGGGGAATAGTTTTAAGTGATGCGATGTGAAATTGTGGTTGTGTATATTGTGTTTATTGTTGTGTTGTCAAGCCAGTTTGGTGACCAGTGTGTGGTTTAGGAATAATGGTGGTGGCTGTGAACAGAGGAAGAGGTGAGTGGAAATTCCATAAAACAGGTATTTGGGAACAACGTGTCTAAGGTTGAGCCCAGTATGAGTGTTATCCCACAGCCCAAGGCCAGTGCATCCATGACAAATCTTAACTCAATTACAATTTAATTACAATTATGACAGCAACAGATTTTTTAGAATTATAATTACAATTATAGTTACTCCATAATTATAATTAATTATCAATTATGCAATTACAATTATAATTGACCCCAACCCTGGCTGTAGGTATAAACTGTGAAGAGAAATACAAACTTTAGTTAGTTTGCAGTGGTTTACAATGGTCTTTCTTTTGGTTGTTTTCTCATCTACTAGCATATTTAGTATTGTACACTCACATTAACCCATTTGCTTGTCTATTCATCTCTTAGTTACATAATCATGTTGGCCTGTTGGGACCCGGAGCCTGAGTGCAGACCGACCTTCCACAGCTTGGTCACAGAAGTAGAGCAGATCCTGTCCTGCCTGGAAGGAGAACACTACATTCATTTGAAGGTAACCTACGTCAACTTGGACCAGCCGAGGCCTTACCCATCCATGAGTGGCTCTGCAGACGAGGCCGAGGCTTCGGACACTGATACAGAATACTGAGCAATCAGAGGACAGCGCTCTCACAAACATGCACGTGTTGCAAGAAGAAGTTCCATCTTTCCTTGTTTTGTTTTTTCCTCCTTTTATCGTTTACTACTTCACAAACTACCAGTACTGATGGAAATGACATTGTAGGTACTGCAAAAACGTACAACCTTGGGTACATCTATTTTATTATACCTTTATTTATAGCAACACTTACAAAACATGTGCAGAGTTGTTGTATGGAAAGCCATTTTAGCATAAATATGATATTAACCATACTTAGGTTCTACTAGTGCATAAATTTGCTGTACATGTACTCAATTTTACATATTAGTGTGTGAGTACACTTTACTAGTGAAGAAGGAAGTGTCACTAGTAGTACTAGTGTGGCAAAAAGTGTTACTTGTGTGGCAGAAAGTGTCACTAGTACTACAAGTAAGCATTATATGCTAATAAAGGGGTGGGGAAAAGCAAATCCAGCCTTGCCATTGGCTTTTAAAAAATATTACAACCAATCAGGGGGCTGTATTTATTAGGGTTATAATCCCTCCTACTTAATCTGATTACTCGTGCTTCTAGTGAATCTTTTGGTTTTACTAGTACTACTTGTAAATGGAAAGCATACTACCAGTACTACAAGTGAGATTTTGAGTGTACGAGTAGTACTAAGAAACAAAAATGTTGTTCTGGTAAAGGTTTTTGGTGCACTAGTTCAGGAGTAGACCTGCCTAGTGAAGTGAGAGTATTTATTTTTACTTGTACCAGTAGTAGTAGTAGTAATGCTTTTAGTTTTACCAGCAACATATTTTTCGTCTACTAAAACTACCAGTCACACAAAATTGTCTACTCGGAGCAGATATTTGCTTTTGCAACCCGTGCACTAGTACAACTAGATTGCATGTGCTCAAATTTGAGCACTAGTAGAGCTTTACTATGGATATCATATGTATGCTTTCCATATTGTTGGTTATTAAAGCACGTGGAATTAGACCTCATGAATGTAACTTGGCATTTTTTCTGCAGGTCTGAAGAGGATTAGGAGGCATGTGGTGGTATAGCACATACAGTTTGACGTATTGTCTATATGTTTAAGGAAAGTAGTTTTTATAATCGAGGAATGCTCAGGGGTAAATGCTCACATTTTGGGCTGAGTTGTTTTGGCTGTAAATTGAAGTTACACAGGTTCAGTTTTTTTCAGAGGCAGACGAGAGCACACGCTCTAGAGGTTTTAAAGACATTTTCAGTAGAACAAGGACGTTCATATGTATAATAAATAAACTCAGATGGACTCATTTGGAGTAGCTTTCTATTTTTGATTTAACTGTCATATGAAGTCCTAACTTGCTTTATGACTTCCTACGACCACTAGAAGGCAGACAGTGCATCATCCATCATAGGAAACGACTGCAGTGATGCTTTTCACTACAGCAGACATTCACTCTATCTCCACCCAAATGTGTTGCAGAGACAGTACTGGTACGTTTTTTTTCTTCTGATCCACAGATATCTAAAGTTACAGTTTTATCTTGGTTTTTAACTCAATCATCTCAACATAATGTCATTTTCAAGACTAGTATTCATTCATGTTTACTCATGAATGATACATTTAAGTCAAATTTATAATGTGAACATTAATTATTCTCAGTGTTAAAAAAAGACTGCATTATTCTTATGTAGTTTCTTTTAACCTGGTTATTTTGTATTTTTTTGCGTGTCACTGATTTGGTTTGATTTAAAAATTTAACTGATTGTGTTTTTTTTGCACTAGGTATTTTATATGCAAATAAATGTGTTTTACAAATAAATACCTTTTGCTTTCCCTTATCTTGAACAATTGTGCAACAAAAACAGCAGTAGTAAGTGTCATACACAAAAAAAAAAAAAGGATCAGCATAATGTTCTACGTGGCAAAAAAAAAAATGCTTCTTGCTTAAGTGAAACCATCATTTAATTTGTTCAAACAAATCTTAAATAAAACTTTGACACTTGAACAACGTATATTCACCTTAAAAAAAAAAAAAAGAGAAGGGGAACGTCTTCCATGGGATATGACATCAACTTGGCATGACTTACGACATTACGATGAACTGTGAATTGTCATCATGGACTGATTTTACTGATTTTCTGTTTTTATTTATTACTTTTTGGTTATTTTGGTTTATTGTATTAAATGTGTCCCCTTTTCCTTTATGTCTGAAATGTTAAAAATACAATTTAAAAAATGGTTGCAGTAGACATCATATGAAAGGATGCATCTTCATTACAGAATATTCGCAATAATGAGTTTTATATTCTAGACTTATAACAACAAAAGACATGTGTTTTCCTACAGCGACTGGGATGAATAATGTAGTTGCACTAAACGGAGAGCAAAGCTCTTAAATGCCTGGTGTAAAATACATCTTGTTCTCTCCAAAAGATTATATCTATAAGTATTTGACACTTTTGTTTCACACTGCTCTGCTTTTGGAGCCGAGCGCTGCTAAAACCTACCAGAAAATCAGACGGCAGCTGGTGTGCGATCCATGACAAACTGGACAAGCAACAGGAACTCTGTTTCATTCCTTTTTAGACTTCTGAAGATTTTTGCTTCTCAGACTAGATGAGAAAACATCAAAGGCGTCAGCCCCATTTAATATGTGTAATTATTCTGTAAGATAAAAGGTTCCTTGGTTCACATTAGTTGCTAATTTTGTAAGTCTCCTGGTGTGTGGAATGATCTTTGATTATGTGTGGTTCTTAAAGGTTATTATCCTGAGCTCTACCACCTTTAGTTTAATCTCCTCTCTTACTCAGTGTCACAGTCTCCATACAGCATGTCTCACTACTGTCCAGTAGATAAAAGTGAGACAAAACAAAAAAAAAAAGTGAGAAGCTGATCTTTGGTGTGAACCCACCTCTTTACCATTGTAGTACTCAGGACCCATCTGGGCTTCAAGACCACATTTTGAAGATATTGGTCTTTTCTCCGACTTGAGAGCATTTTTTAATGGCCTGAGTCGGGATTTATCAGAATCAGAATCAGAATCAGAATCATCTTTATTCGCCAAGTGTATGTTGTACACACGAGGAATTTGACTCGGTCAATTTAACGTCAAGACCAGTCAAGAGCAGCACCAATCTGCTATTCTCCCACTTTATTATTGTGATAATAAGGAGAATCACTGTTCCTGAACAATTAATGTTGTAATTTTACTAAAAACATTTAGAGTTAGCTCACTGATTGTTCTGCCCCCTTAGAAATCTTATAGTGCCTTATGTGTCAAACACCTGCAAAACACCGGACATCAGTCCATCTTATTTCTAGTGAGAAATACCACAACACTAACTCGGCCTCATTCACCTGACAAATAAATTATTTTTTTTTTCTGCAATTTTATTTTCATTGGCTTTTAAATACACACAAGGATTTCTTTTTTTGCAAGAATTGAGTTTAATATATTTGTCAAGACTTAAGCTTTTTGCATATTGTGCCTTGAAAGAGCTAAAGATGCAAATGTATTAATAAAGAAAACTAAAATTAAAATGAGTCAGCTGTTTAACCGATCAACTTTGTCATGGTTTCTAAAAAATGTTTTTGGTCTTGGTTTTGTCTCAGTCTCGGCTTGTCTCTGTAAAAACTCCCAAAAGTCTTGCTCTCAGATAGTTTCTACCTTACGTCATTCATGTCCTGTACCACTTGACCTTCTCATGACTTTACCAACTACAACTACATTCTGCAACTACATCAATTACTTTTAGGCTCTGCCTTTTTTCTCCTTGTGTTTGTGACTTCCAGTGTCATCCTGTAGACCAGTGGTTTCCAATATTTTTTGGTCCTGTGTACCCATTTGCATTTTTGTCAAATCATGTGTACCCTCTCCATAATTTCATATGCTTTTTCATTTGTGGAACAGAACTGTGTCTCGAATATTGGTTCCCTAAGGTTTAATCTACAAATTCAAAACAATGAGGGGACTTTTTTTTATTTTTTATGACCATGTAACTTTAATGTATCTACTTAAATGTAAGTAAATCCAGTCTCTTTTATAAAATGTTGCTAATTATCAAATTAGTATTTTATTGAGCAACAGTACTGTTAGTTTGTGGTGAATCTGCCCAAAAAAATAGCTTAAAAGTGCAGTCCGTGACTTTCAGATCCCTCTCTCCCCCACCCTCCCGCTGTTCTCTTGCCCTGCCTCCAAACTTTCCAAAGTCCCTCCCTCAGAGGAGCTAACAAGCTAACGTTACTCCGACAGCAACATCACAGTAATATAACATGCTCTGTTAAAAGCATATTACTGCAGAGCTTCTCTCTCTCTATGTGCACACACCTCAGCAGCAGCAACAACACAGTGTCACTTACAGCGGCCACATGGAGGCTGCTGCGTGCACATGAATAACACATGCACTACAGAGTTGTAGTGTAACAATTACAAATCAAACATAATGTAAATCAAGCAGCAGTAATTACCTTTCAAGCAGAAAAGTCACCAATTCCATCTTCTACTCCTCCAGACCATACACTGTAAAAAAGATGGCGCTCTAGCTCTGGGAAAGGGGCGGGGCCCGTGAGCAATAGCTGTCAGACAGTTCATCAAACACAATCCTGGCTCTGATTGGTTCTTTTTACTCAGTCGCGGTGCATTCTGGCAATCTGCCAAAGGCAGCAGGAGCAGCAGGAGGGCCTCAATGAGTCTGTTTTTTTCACATGAACTACTAGTTTGATGTAAAGCTGTCCTTACATAGTGACAGCTTTGGCAAATATGACAAAACGTTACTTTTATGACAGTTGCAGACTGCACCTTTAAAAAGGAACTAGGAACATATCCCTATTTATTTTTTAATTAATTAATTATTTCCGAGTACCCCCTGCAATCTGTTCCTGTACCCCTGTTTGGGAACCACTTCTCTAGACCAGCAATTCTCAACTGGTGGGTCGGGACCCAAAAGTGGATCGCGGACCTGTACTGGGTGGGTCGTGGACAGCTGGTCAAAAGTAAATAAATACAAAATTTCTCTCATGGTGGACTTGTCTTTTATTTTGAAATAAACTTTTCTTTTGACAGGCATGCCGTGAAATGCATGTTGACCAGGAAAATATGTAGATTTATGTTTTAAAAAAGATTATATAGTATATATATATATATATATATATATATATATGTGTGTGTTGTCAACGGCTATTTTTGAAAATCAAAATTTGGTTGGTTGAATTCTTAAAAAAAAAAATTTAATAACAGTTCTTAAAAAAAAAAAACATTTAATAACAGTTGCTAAAGCCAGGTGAGAACCCCTGCTCTAGACTACCATTCAATGCTTCCTACTTCCTGATAAAGACAGAGGACAACATGTACCATCGGAGAACAAAACAACAAGGAAAGAACATGGAGTCAATGAGCTTCCAGCAAGAAATAAAAATCGCCAAAATGAAGAGGTCAACCCAACCCCCGCATCTCAGGACCCACCTGCTTCACCCCAAAATTCACCTACTTCCACCTCATCCAGCTTCTCTCCTACCCCTAACTTCTTGGATTTAACTGCCCAGATGAACGAGCTGGTTCTGGCTGGCACAAGACTAACACCCCACCCTTTACCCCACCATGGTCAATCTGCACCACCCATCCCTCCTCGACGATACCAGGCTCAGGATCACTCTTCTCCTCAGGCCAGCTGTGTTCAACTTAGAGCGACACAGGCCTGATGTGTGCTGGGTCCAGACTGCAATAGCTCTATTTTTAGGAACAACCAGAAAAAGTCAGGGCCCTATGGAGTTAATGCAGCTTCTTTAATTCCTGTGGTGACAGGTAACACAGGTAAAATTGTGAAATTAAAGAAAAGCAAAAAGCTTTATAGAGATAAAAATTTGACTCCTATAACATGTCATCCAAAAAGTCCACCAGTGTCTCCAGTAAAGTCTTTAAAATTAGCTCTTCTTAATGTTAGATCTCTTGTTAACAAGTCACTAATAATTAATGATTTTATTTTGACACATCACTTGGACTTTTTATTTCTCAATGAAACATGGTTGAATGATGGTATCAGTAATACTATTCTCAATGAAAGTGCACCACAAGACTTTATTTATTTAAATAAGTGTCGTACTTGCAGGAAAGGTGGTGGAGTTGCTGCCATTTTTAAATCAATATTTCAGTGCAAAGAAATAACATTTGGTGATTTTATCTCCTTTGAATATATGTCATTCTTACTGAAGGGTGATTCAAGAGTTCTGTTTTTAGTCGTTTATAGACCCCCAAAATATTCTGGAGAATTCATGGATGAGTTTGCTGAACTGCTGTCAGTTGTATGCACTGAATACAACTTTTTAATAATAACAGGTGACTTAAATATTCATGTAGACAATAACATGGACAATACTGCCAAAGAACTGTATGCTTTAATGGATACTTTTGGTCTTACACAACATGTGACTGGTCCGACACACACTCAAGGTCACACTTTGGATCTGGTTATCTCTAAAGGTGTTGATATCTCTGCTGTTGATGTAAGAGACTTAGCTCTATCTGATCATTTCTGTGTCTTTTTTGACCTAGAGACTGTAACATCTGTTCCCCCTAGTTATGTGTGTTTAAAGAAAAGGTACATAAATGAGAACACAAGTGCACAGTTTATGGAAGCCATAGCAATGACACCAACATTGAGTGCTGAGACAGTTGATGATCTTCTGGATGAGTATAATAGAAACGTCTGTAATGTCATAGATGTGGTGGCTCCAATCAAAACTAAGAGAAAACCAAACACACAGAAAACACCTTGGAGGAGGACTGAGATAATGCAGAATTTGAAATCTGACTGTAGAAGAGCTGAGCGTAAATGGAGATCAACAAAACTCCAAATTCATCTAGAACTGTACAAAATAAGTCTGCGAAAATTCAATGATGGCTTGTTCAAAGCAAGGCAGCAATACTTTTCTGAAATTATTGCCAAAAATGTCAACAACTCTCGCACGTTGTTTTCTGTAATTGAAAAGCTCACAACCCCCCCAGATCAGATAGCCCCTGAATTACTGTCAGCTGGAAAATGCAATGAATTTGCTGTATATTTCAATGAAAAAATACAATCAATAAGGTCAAACATCAGAACAAACCAGCAAAATCACAAAAAGCTTGAACAGCTTCAACCACTGAGGGATGAGTCAACTACAATGTTAGAGTTTATTACAGTGAACCCAAAAACAATAGAGGAGACTGTTCAGCAGCTGAATCCATCAACGTGTTGCCTTGACACAATACCCTCAAACTTCTTTAAAACTGTTGTAAAGTCAATTGTCACTGATTTGTGTCAGATAATTAACTGCTCATTCCAATCAGGCACCGTACCAAAATCCCTGAAAGTAGCTGCTGTGAAACCGCTGTTAAAAAAGAGAACACTGGATGCCTCTATACTGGCTAACTATAGACCAATCAGCAACCTTCCATTCATGGCCAAGATCATTGAGAAGGTGGTCTTCAACCAACTGAGTCAATTCTTAACATTCAACAAAATATTTGATAAATTTCAGTCAGGTTTTCGTCCTCATCACAGCACTGAAACTGCTCTTATCAAAGTGATCAATGACATAAGGTTGAACACTGATTCAGGAAAAGTATCTGTTCTCATTCTGTTGGATCTAAGTGCTGCATTTGACACTGTAGATCATACAATTTTGTTGCACAGATTGCAAACATGGGTTGGACTAAATGGAAAAGTAATGCAATGGTTTAAGTCATACTTGGAGGAGCGAAGCTATTTTGTAAGCATTGGAAACTTTGAATCTGACAGATTACCAATGTCCTGTGGGGTTCCTCAGGGATCTGTTCTTGGACCCCTTCTGTTTAACCTTTACATGCTTCCTTTAGGACAAATTTTACAGAACTGTAAGGTTGATTATCAGAGCTATGCAGATGACACACAACTATATCTATCACTGAACCCAGATGACCATGGTCCCATTGAGGTGTTGTGTGACTGTTTAGAAAAAGTAAACTGCTGGATGAGTGAAAACTTCCTTCAACTAAACCATGACAAGACGGAGGTGATTGTCTTTGGTAACAAGGAAAAGAGGACTGCTATCAACAATTATCTTGAGTCTCGATCTTTAAAAGCTAAAGACCAAGTCAAAAACCTTGGTGTTCTGATTGACTCAGATCTTACATTCAGCAGTCAGATCAAATCTATCACAAAAACAGCCTTCTACCACCTAAAGAACATCTCCAGAGTGAAAGGTTTAATGGCTCAGAAAGACCAGGAGAAACTGGTCCATGCTTTTATCTCCAGCAGACTGGACTATTGTAATGGTCTTCTGACAGGAATCCCCCAAAAGAGCATCAAACAGCTACAGCTGGTTCAGAACGCTGCAGCTCGGGTCTTAACCAGAACAAAGAGGTCAGAGCACATTACTCCAGTTTTAAAGTCTTTACACTGGCTCCCAGTCAGCCTCAGAATAGACTTTAAAGTTCTGCTGCTGGTGTATAAATCTGTGAATGGGTTTGGTCCAGAATACATCAGTGACATGTTAGTCAGGTATGAACCCAGCAGGTCTCTCAGATCTATGGACACAGATCAGATAGTGGAGCCCAGAGTTCACAGTAAACATGGTGATGCTGCTTTTAGTTGTTATGCTGCAAAGAAGTGGAATAAACTGCCAGCGGAGCTGAAGTCAGTATCTAATGTGAACATTTTTAAATCAAAGTTAAAGGCACTTTTTTTCTCTACTGCATATGATTGAGAGAGAGATTTTTTGTCATGTTGTTGATGTAATGATGATTTTACTGATGATTTTAATTGATTTTACTGATGATTTTAAATGTTCTTATTGATTTTAAACAATTGAATGTTTTATCATGTAAAGCACATTGAGTTGCCTTGAGTATGAAATGCGCTATATAAATAAATTTGCCTTGCCTTGCCTTGCCTTGCCTTGCCTTCCTCATATACCAATCTTTTTCAAATTGCACCTCCTCCATTCACTACAACATAATCTATTCAACTTCTCTCACATCAGTCTACCAGTTTAAAAGTTTTTCCTTCAATCCAAGATCCCTCTCTTTTTTCTCCATAATAGGGTGTACTCAGATTTAATCAGATCTAATGTTCCTAGTCTTACTCTCCTTTTACCTTGTCTCCATTACACACAATAGATACTGGTACCCTCCGTCTCTCTATCATGTCAGCCAACTCTCTTCCTTCCACATTTATCGTACCAATGTTCAGTCCCCACTCTCACCTCGACTCGTTTTCTTTTCCTTTATTCCTGCTGCCTCCAGTCTTGCCTTTATCCTCACCTTCTTTGGTGTCAATGTCAATAATGAATAATTGTTATATATATATATATATATATATATATATATATATATATATATATATATATATATATATATATTTTAGTAATGCTTTGCAGGGGAGCACAGTAGACATGTGGGCTCAGGTTTTTTGCCTGTGTTGTCTGTCTGTGCAGCTTGTTATGAGTCATGTGGTCAGTTGGTGAGTTGTTGGATTTTTTTTTATTTTTTTTTTTTAGTCTACCTGGAATCAGAAATTCTCTGCATTGCACCACGAGCTGCAAAATGTTGTGAATAGAGTATGAACACACAAATCCCTGCTATCAAACGCCTTCTTCTAATTGTGATGAACTGGGCCATGTGTGCATAATGTCTAGTTTTAAGTACTACTGTGTTTCTATGTTTCTATTCAACATCGCCAAGGTTTCTAAAGAGAGGTTCAGAACAAACTTAGCAAGAGAGGGAGAGTGGAAAAAAAAAAAAAAACACACTTTAAAAAACAACAACCGAGTGTAATTGTGTCTCTTGCTTTCTAGACATAATGGAAAATATTCTGTAAAACTTTTACCACCCTGGATGATTAATTAACGATTTCAACACAGGCTAAGATAAATCTGAAAGTCGGCCTTTCTTAGCTTTAGACTGATTCCAATCTTCCAATCGTGAAGATCTTAATTTTCTTTGCAAAATATCTTGTGAGTGGGCTGCAGGCTTTTTCACACTTGTGTTCTCTGAATTGAATCTGTTGTCCTTGAGCTTCTGTACCAGCAGTAGCTTGCTGAATAGCAAAGTGATCTCCATTCCTTTCCCTTTCACTTCTTCATTGCTGCACCACATTCAGAGTGACGACGAGGAGCACACAGGTCACTGATAAAGAGAAATGTTATGTTTGGTCCTGTCTTCTGTGAGGGAATGTCTCCACAGATAGGGTTTTATTGAAAAGCGAAAACAAATTTACAGAGTTATTAAAGAGCTTTAGATTCACAAGGCCAGGCGCACAGCAAGCAGTGCTTTTTCCATCATTCCTCCTCAGTGATGTGCCTGTGCAGTCATTTCAAAGGGAATATTAGCATTTAGCTTGTTCTCAGATAAGATGGACACTCGCACAATGTAGATCCATGCTGTTTTTGTATATGTTCTCTATAGTCTCCAAGGCTAACTTTTGCATTAATTATGAAGCTGATTTAATCAACTTGCAAGCATATTAATATTTAATGCTGTGAAGAATTTCCGTTCAACTATATATGCATTCAAAAAAACTAGTACAGCGCCCGTCGGAAGTACATATTCATATAGTGGGAGGAGCTCAAGTAGAGTTGTCAATTATGGCCAAATGAGTATGTGTTTGAAGGTTGGATCTACAAAGATGTGTACATACTCTGTACTCTGTAGAGTTATAAAAGGGTATACTGTATGTGTGGGTGCAAAGTAAAATAGTGTGTGCGATTTACCTGGTTTAATTCTATGGGATATGTGCATGATAAATGCGTTTGTTATTTTTTACTCATATTTATATTTTTTTCGTTTGGTGTATTTTTCTGTAATGTGTGCTTTTTGGAGTCATTATGTGTATTTTTGTATCTTTCTGTTGTGTTTTTGTGCATTTTTTGTATAATTATTGTTTGTTTATTGTTATTATTTTTTGGTGTAGTGTTGTGCATTTCTTTTGTCATTTTGTATATTTTTTTGTATAATTATTTAGTTTTGTGTATTTTGAGTCATTTTCATATTTTGTTGTTGTTTGGTGTATTTTTCTGTAATGTATTGTTTGGTGTACTTTTTGTATAAATATTGTTTAGTTTTTTTGTTTTATTTTACTCATTTAGTATCGTTTTGAACGTTTTGCAACACCAAATTACTCCAAAATAAAGGATGCACACACTCGTGGTATTTGGAAGCCATTGACTAAGTTTCAGGTCGAACTCATACCGTGTCCTGGAGATATTCGCTCCACAAACAAGCTCAAACACATACATAGATAGATAGATAGATAGATAGATAGATAGATAGATGTAGGCACCATCACATTATGATTGTGAATTACTTTCAACCCTCCTGGCTTAGTGGTTTTCACGTCAGCCTTTCAGCAAGAAGGTCCTGGGTTCAAGCCCTGTTGTGGACACATGGGTCCTTTCTGTGTGGAGTTTGCATGTTTTCTCCGGGTATTCCGGCTTCCTCCCACAATCCAAAAACATGACTGTAAGGTTGATTGGAGTCTCTAAATTGCCCATAGGAGTGAATGAGAGAGTGAGTGGTTGTCTCTTCTATGTCGCCTTGCTATGGACTGGCGCCCTGTCCAGGGGGTACCCCCCGCCCAGCGCCCAATGAGACCGGCAGACCCCCGCGACCCTGATAAACGGGAATTAGCGGGTTTTTAAGATGGATGGATGCTAAATGGAGTGTACTTCTTTCTCCACTCTTGCATGAACCTACATTCAGTTATTTACAACTGTTTTTAAATAGGAAGGTAAAGGTTGAATGCGCTAACTAAGCAAAAAGATTCAAGCTAACAAGATCAGAAAGTGTGGCAGTTCTTTGCTACAGTTAGTTTGTGCAGTGTTAAGTCCTGGTAAACTCCTGTTGCATTGACAGATAAAATGCTCTCATTTTAAGGAAAGACAAACAAGAGTTGACAAAATGCCATCAAATTCTGCAACAATGCATTCATAAAGTCACAGCCGGGAATATTTTAGACTGAAAAGTCTGGTTCACACTTTCGAGGCTGATAACAAAAAACAAAAAAAAAAAAAATCTCCTGTTTCCTGTTTTCTACTCGATAACAAATTGTTCTGACAATTGTTTTCTTCAGCCAGCAAAGTCACACTCAACATTTGTTGTGGCTGTGTAAGGTTTTAGGTTTCACACAATCTTTCCTGCACTGGAAGATTCTGAACGCTACACGATTGATTTCAAAGTGGACTAAACATTTTGTTGATGTGCATCAAAACATTGTATCCTGTTGAATAAATGTTGGTATTGGATCAATCACAATCTAAAGCTGTTCTGCAGCAATGAAGGTTGAATCAGCCTTGGAAGCTGGTGCTACTAATTCCTACAGGTGTTTCTAACTTCTCTTGGTTACTTCCAACCTCCTCTGTCTGCATAAAAGCAGTGTTGGAACACACTGTGGTACCAGACCCTCATGAGCATCAGGTGAACAGTTTTGTTCATGGATTCTATCATTTCTTTTTCCAACTCAAATTACATATTTGTTCAATGCTTTTATTTCAGAGTGCAATGACTCAATAAACTGAATAATTTCAGTAAAAAAACTGGAAAAAGTGTGGTGTTCTAAAACTTTTGACTGGTAGTGTATGTATCCACCGCAAATGTCAAATAATAAAAATTGATTAAGCTCTCAAAATGAAAACAGGGGTAACCTGAACCCTTTACACTGGGTTAGCCCTAGGACCACAATAGGGTCGAGGTCCAGCTTCGACAACAGAGCATTACCACAATCTCAAAAAAGAACCCACAATGTTTCGGCCCTTTTTGCTTCTTTTTGTGCTTTTATATATAGTCACATTCAATCAAACACATTTTTGTATGACTTTACTAAAATGTATTAAAAAAATAAATATAATATAAATATATATATAAAAAATAAATATAATATAAATATATATTATAAAGTCTTTCATTAGCTCAATGCAGATGTTAGAGTTACTATTAGGTGTTGAGTAGTTTTTTTGTGTGTTTTGCTTCAATAGATAGTGTGAGTGTTTTATTTTTATGTACATAAAAAGAAACACTGATTATTGTGTGACCTGCACTGAACAAAATAGTCCTCAAAATATTTTCTATAGTCTGTCTCAGTTACTGTAGGTAAAATGTGAGAGACACACAATGTCATACTCTGTCCTTTACACTGCATTAACTCATGCTTCTTTAGACACCCCTTTGGCCATGCAGTCTATGACATAAAGGCACTTTTTATGCTGTGTCATTCTAACAATGTGCTGATAATTGCTCCTCCTGTTTTAGGATCCCACCCACTAAAGCACAGAGTGCGTTTTCAGCTTACCTAGAAGGAGCGCATAGGGAACTGCAAACATTGTCCATCCAGCATCTTTCCGACCACTCAACGCTTAAGTATCTCACGTTATAAAGTGTGCAACGGATGTTTGACATATTGCTGCAATATTAAATCAGTTCCTATCCAGAAATCCCATTTATTTCCAATGCATTCACGCACAAGCAGTGCCTTACTGGGATGGCTCTCAGTGATCAGCTGATGCACTCATTCTCTAAATGCTGCAGTCTGTCTACAGTGTGCTCTCTAATTGAGAAAATATCTAATCATCTTGTCTACAAATGGTCCAGTGTGTATTTTAGATTGTGTGTGTTCAGCATGAGACAAGCTAAATGCTAAAACAACACTCATTACCATCCCATCGGGGAGTTTACATAAGTCCATGTAAAGAATTTGTGCATTGGGGTTATTTTCTGTTATACTGATGTGTATTTATCTTCCAAAAGCCCTATTGTGGCATGTGAGCCTGTTGCTATGGCAACCGTGATTTGATGCTGGTGGTGTGTAGGAAGGCAGAGATATGGTTGAAAATTAGCAAACTGCCTTATGCATGTTTTATGATCTACTCGTGGTTTTTCTGTATGTTTTGTTACATCAAATAAAATGACTTTTGATGCTATTTGCACTTCAAATAATTCAGCTGATTCACAAACAATTGACAAACAATGAACTATTTCCCAACCTATCAATAACTACTAGGTTATTTCACTGCCTGCCTCTAAGTGAAACATTTACATCCAATAACTTAATAAAATGTATATTACAAAGTTCTTAGTAGTTGATACTGTTCTATGTTAGGACTATGTGAGACAAATGGTTTTAAAAGTTGAGTAATATAAATACAAACCTGATTTTCTCTGTTTTTTTTATTTTGTTAGGGATAAAATAATGCTTAATCATAGTGCTCTGCATTACTAATGCACAGATTAGGCCCTCCTGGACCTGGAAAGTCAACGTGAACTCAGCTTTAGTCGCCAAACACAATACTCCTTGGTTATTGTACAATATTATAAGAATTTTAGAATTATGACAAATACATTTCACATCTGATATAATGTATTATGATTTTATTATTATTATGATTACCTACACCAGGGGTCTACAACCTTTACTCTCAAAGGGGCCATTTTGCCTCATCTCACCTGGATTAAAGTCCTCCCGGAGCCAAAAAAATACCTTCTCAATGAAGACAATACAGTGTATTAAATTCTATACTGTTAAAATTATATAGAATAATGTTTGATTTAATTTGATTAGATTTTTATTGATCATGTAAATGGAAAGTTAAAAACAGTTTAAAATAAAATTAAATAAATTAACATCAAGAAATAAAACAGTATCTTGCATCTTCAAATTTTTACGCATCTCAGTTTACATGAACACAATGTTATATAAAGAAGAGTTTTTTTTAGTTAATGTATTTGAAAGGCTACAAAAAGTAACTTGAATTTGATAACACATGATCATGTTGGGCAACACATGCTAATTGCTCATTTCTTGCCACACATAAAGCATGTATATTTAACATTCACATTGGTGGTTAAATGAATCTGTTCCCACACAATTTAAATCTCTATTGTCTTCCAGAATAGTGATTTTGTTAGTTTAGTTATCTTACCAGGGATTTAAAACATAAGGTTAGCCACAGGTGCAGGAAAGTTCATGATCTGTACATGGTGAAGTAGGAAGGTGCTGAGTCATTGCACAATGTGATTTATTTGTAGGTTAACAAATTGTTATATGTTGATTTTATTTGTCAATAATTATTAATAGCCTCTGTAAAAAAAAACAAAAAACTACTTCATTAGTTTTTTTTTAAAGCAATAGGGAGCCATTGCAAAAGAGTCAAAGAACCACATTAGGCTCCAGAGCCACAGGTTGCAGACCCTGACCTACGCCAAGGCGGTAATACGTTCACAGGCGTTTATTTGTTTGTTTCGTTTGGAGGATTACATAAAAGTACGGATTCTGACTAAATTTGAAACAAAGATAGACCTTAGGCCATGGAAGATTATTATTATATCATATATTTTGGATGAGATCTGGATCAATATACTGATTGTGAATCAGCTGGAAAAACCCAATAATCCCCATCTCTCATCGGCAAAAAATTCAAAAAATCAAAGCTGGGTTCATATTTCATCATATTTTACTCAGTTATGTCGGGTTGGTTTTTTATTTACCCTATTGATTTTCATCCAGATTGGTTTGGAATTAAGCATTTCATTGCAATTTGTAGAAAAAATAGGGGTGCCCATACATTTTGTGGCTGTCTAAGGTACTGTATCATTTTTAATGGAAATAGACATTTTTTTGTGAATTTCTGCAGAAAAATAAATATGTAAATAAACAGAGTTAGTACAACAAGAGATGCGTTTAAATTAAGGCAATGTTTATCAGCATCAGTTAGGAAAAGAAAAGTGTTTGAAAGTGTTTTAGAAACTAAAGGGAGGCTTTATAAACCTTTAGTTTAGTACTCATAAGTTGGGCTACCATGAGCAGGAACAGTACAGGAAAAATGTCAAATCTTTAAAGTGAGCTACCTTGTTTTATATCTGTGCTGCCTTGTCCTAAACACATGTCCGAAATCAAAAAGTGTAAAACTGCAAAATTTGTCAAATGTAAGCAAATTAGCATTAATGGACGTGTTCATGTCAACGTTGGTTTCATCCATTTTACCCACAGTCCTCTGTGCTAAGCAATGTTTCCAATGTAGAAAAAAAAAAATAAACAGACAGTTCACATTGACACACAATAATTAAAATGCATCAACTATTGAGGGGCTGATCAATGTTGAGGACATCTGTTCTCACTGTGTTGTGGTCACCATGGTAACCCCAGAGAGGACCAAATGTTCTGTGTGAAGTGTGAGTGTATCATCTGTGACACGGCGTCACGTTTTCCAGTTAGGAGACAGAAACAGTCGATGTCCAAATGACTTCTCCAACTATCTCCATGATGCATTCATAAAGAACATGTTTACTTAACGTCCAACAAACGCAAACATATCAAATTCATATTTAAGTAACTTTGCAATGAAAAGTGTAGGGATATTTATTTTGATTTATGAGTATTTTGTTTGTAACAGTTTTTCTACATACAAGTAAAATTAATGGTGGTATATACAAATGTGGCTTAGGCCTGTTTAAACAAAATGTATAATTTTAGCTGCTGTTTTTCAATATCTGGGCTTTTTGTAATATTTTGTTAAATTTGCTTGTCAAATGGCTTTTCTATGGAGTAGGTAACTGTAAAAAGATGCACAAAGAAGGCATGTACACATACATTACATAGTGTATTTTCATGTAAATATGAAACAATCAGCAATGCAAAATTGCACATATGGGGATACGAAATCAAATACTGTATATGCTCTACATATTATTTTATAACTGTATATCTCTGTGAAAACGTTTTAAAATACTTTTAAAAATGAAATCTACAGTCCCATGCACGTGGAGTATTTGTATTGGATCTTGTGAAGTAATTTTAACATTTAATTTAGTCAGAATCCACAGGAAGAAAATCTCCAATTGTAACTGGCTGCCTCGGTTTGTTGGTGCGCATGTTCTTCGCACCAACTGCCGAGTTAAATTCTTTTCTGCACAAATGTTTACATGTAAACATTTGTGCAGTTCCTATACGTACACATATTTCTATGTGTGCATGCACAGACCTTGGACAGTAAACATTCCCCATACTCCTCTTTAATTAAAAGTTTAGTCCCTCTGCTTTGAACACCTCCCTGGAAGGCTGAACTACATGCACGATGCCCTCCAAAGGGAAGCTGATTTAGCCTGCTGTATCCATGATTAAATCATCTTTGTTTGTATATGACAACAATTATGGCTGTAGATGAAGAATGATGAGAAAACATCACAGGACTATTCATTCAGTGTGTACAGATTCGCACGCGTGTGCATTTTAGCTGGGAGGTTTTTTTGAAAAGTAATAGGCCTACATGTATAATTTACTGCCATGTGAAATAAACCTAAACTTGTGTAACCTCCTTCAGTCAATAACCCATGTCTCCAATCACATTCTGCTTTTTATTGCAATCTGCTGCATCTCTCATGTCCCTTAGACGCTTGAGACAGAAGCATTCAACCCTTCAAAAATGTTTATCCCAGGTGCACTAACTATTGGTGATAGTTTCTATGGTAACCAAGTTGAAATATAACTTGAATCATCTTTCACTGACGTACGGGACTTAAAATATGTCTGTTTTTCGGTGTCACAAACCCTTCTTTTCTGAAAGACACCCATTTTCTGACAGAATCGGAAACAATGCCCAGCTGTGATAATAATAACTATAGAAAGAAAACATGTCCTTCTTGGGGAAAAGTGAGGAATGTTCGATGATGACGAAGACACAAACATGTTATGATAAAGCCTCATAAAGCCTCAGAGCTGTGAGTCCATTCACAGACTTACAAATGTTGGATTAAGTAGATGCAGCCATGGTAACACGGGGATGAGCATTGAGTTTTTCTGAGCAGCCCAGTGAGGTACTGCCTGCGAGCTTTGTGACGCAGATACCTCTTTTACGTATTATGTGATGGACTGGAGAGTCCTGCTGTAGAAAAATACAACTGATATAATAGCCGTGTGATGTAAACTTCATGATGTATAATTTGTGACAAATATTATGTCTTTGTTTTTAGAAGGTAGGAGGAGCTTCACTGACTTGACTTGCATGGTAACAATTAAACTTCTTTTTGACAATATTTTTTTACACCTCTTTGTGCTGCTCATCAGTGATACAAATGACTTTTACTCAAATTAAACTCTTTAACCTCATAGAAAGAATAAGTGGGTTGGATTTCCAGGGTGAGCTTGGAAGTTTGCATCTTCTCATTGTGGATGTGTTGGGTAACTGGGTACGCCGGTTTCCGAATAAGCATGGAATGTTTTTCAATATGAATTTAATATGAAATATCAATTAGAGGTGTCTCAATCCGATATCGGTCCGATATTAGCCTGAATGAATTTTTTTTTTTTTTTTCCCAATTTTATTTATTTTATTAAATTGTAGAATACCGTAGATATTATTATGTTGAAGGTTAAAATTCATGTAATCAACGGTTAATAATAAATGGGTCAGTTTTTGTCATATCTACTGTTGCTGACTATTGTTCTCTGTGTGAGTAACGTCACTTAATCAAGTGTTTTCTAACATTCCACATTTTTTTTTTATTAAAAAAAAAAAGTATGATAATGCTGATATCGGATCAATATCGGTATCGGCCGATACGCAAGGCTGCAATATCAATATCATCTCGGAAATTAAAAATCCCTAATATCAATGAATTCTTTTAGTTGTTCCTATAGGTCACATGAAGCATATAAGAAAATAATTCTGTTGCCAATCTTACTTTGAAATTACATTTTATTATATATACGCTTCTTATGATAAATGTCATGATATAATTGTAATTATTGCTGTGTGAATATATGGTAATATAATTTCATTATTCATTGTTGAGCAGCTTTATACCTGTCGGGCAGGGGTGTCATACTCATTTTACTTATGGGGCCAACATACAACTAGTTTAATCTCAAGTGAGTCAAAGCAGAAAAACAGATTTTTAAGGGGTAAAAGAGCATTTTCAACATTTTCTGTGCTCACTTTTGCTTATAAAAATGTCCACAATTGACTTGGAATATTTGAGGTGTAAAACATGAAGTCACAGATATTAGTAACTTCAGGATCTCGTACTTCAGAAGTCCTAGAATTTGTGTCAAAATGTTATTGTAATTTGAGATGTATTAGCAGAATTTATGTAAAAAAAAAAAAAAGAGTTCTGGGAAACAATTTGCATTTCATAGTGACAGAAATCTGGAATTTGTTCATGAGCGGAGAGAAATTGAGTTAATTTTGACAGCACATTTTCATTTAGGTCTAGTCAAAATGTAGTCCTCCGAACTATTTCAGTTATAGTTTGGTTTTAGTCAACTAAATTACATTAATATTTTATATACAGCATTAGAGTTTTTTTTTTTTTTTTTTAAAAAAAGATTCAATTGCTATTTGTCAACCTGATATGGGACGGTACTAAAGTTTGTAAATACACAAAGACAGATTTGATGGTAAGACCACATGGCTTCTGATTGGATTTCATCCCATGTAATGCAGTTAAGAAAAATATCCATATATTTTTACATAGTTTTCATAAACATATTTTTTGCTAAATGTCATAGTCTCATAAATATATCGTCATATTATAGTGATATTGACTGTGTAAAGCAAATTCTGACATTTTTTCTAGACACATTAAAAAGGTCATAAATGTATTCCTTAAAACATGTACAAAGCCATTCAACCATTTATAATTTCATTGTGGAGATAAGCTTCACAAACTTTCAAATTTCTGTGTTCAGGATTTAATGGGCAGGTCAGAAATTACATAACGGTGGCATCATTAACATAAACCCAACCCTGCTGCTGAACCCTGCTGTACACCAAACAATCCAAAAATAAACCACATATTCAGACTCGGTAATAAAACGCGTCCGCTGGTGCCACATTTTCCACATTTTTTGTTTTTTGCCTCTAGCGGGCGTAGTTCTGACTCTACTGGAAGAATGCACATATTCGGACTGCTGACACCGTTTCTGGCCCGACATTTTGGGACTTTTCCTAAGTTTTTTGGTCTTTCACACTGCTTTCTCCCATAGGGTGAGGGTTAACACATTGAGGCGGTGGCCTTCCCACGCGTGGGCGTGGTTCCAGCGCTTCTAAATGACACGCCCCCAGCATTTAAGAGCAGAGAACTTGTTGTTCCACCTAAAGCAATTTATTTCATCTTTCAAATTTGGCTCAGTGGTCAATGATACATGTTTCTGTGGTGTGACAAATTCACAACACACATTTATTTCTGCTTTACACGGACTTTAAACAAATGTAGCTCACTAAAAATATGATGAAAATCCGTTGTCAAAAAAATGAACACTGCTCTATGAGTATATTGGGGAGTGACATGGCTTCTGGAGCTAAACTTTATGGTAATTCAAATGATGGTTCAAGTTTGGCAGTACTGTGACTAGTAACCTTATGAAAGGAGCTCCTTATTTGGAAAGCCGATTGAGCAGATATTAGATATATTTCATATCAAAGCTCAGTTTCCTGTACTAGTGAGGTCTTTGACTGCACTAGTTTACTAGTAGAACACTGAAACATGTACTAGTAAACTAGTAGAGAGGACATGTTAACTAGTAAGGTGCTAAATATCCACTAGTTAACTAGTAACATGTATTTTGTGTTTACTAGTTAACTAGTTAGAGCCAAGAAGTCCACTAGTTAAACTAGTTTGACTATTTTTAACCTTACTAGTTAACTAGTTAGGATATTAGTCATACTAGTCAACTAGTGAGACTTAGATGTTTTACTAGTAGACTAGTTAGATCTAAAATGTCACTAGTAACACTTGTTGCACAAAATGATAATGAGAGGTGGGGAATAAGTGAAGATTGAGGCTTCCAATAGGCTCTCAAAATAAGAATCAAAAATAACATCAAATCAGGACCCAGGATTTTGTTATAACCCCACCCACCTCATTTACATATTGCACACTAGTCAGCAAGTTGGTTCAAAGGATTTAAACAAGTAAACCAGTTGATATCTGTCTTCATCTTACTAGTTAACTAGTAAGACATAAATGATTACTAGTTAAACTCATAATGTTAACTAGTTATACTAGTGAAGAATTGTGTTAGTGTTCTTGGTAACTTGTAAGAGAAACTGTGTTACCTAGTCACAGTAGTTGGAGTATTTCAAACCATACTAGTTAACTAGTGAGGCTCAGAAATGTTTACTACTTAACTAGTAAATGCTCAAATGTTAACTAGTCACACTAGTGAGAACAGTTTTTACTTTACTAGTTTACTAGTAACACCCTACAGTTTACAAGTAAACTAGTAGCGCCTCAATGTCCACTAGTTAAACTAGCAGGAGTGTTTTTGGCCTCAGTAGTAAACTAGTATAATACTATGTGGCACTAGTAAACTAGTTGATAAATAACAGACAAATATATAATATGGCCATTACATTTTTAAATAAGGTAATATTATTATGAAATACGTTTTATTATTCTTAAACATACAGACCAAAGTCATTCTGCTGAAAAACGACATTATGAAATAAAAAGGCGTTTGTGAAAAACGACATTATGAAATAAAAAGGCCATTGTGAAAAACAACATTATGAAATAAAAAGGCCATTGTGAAAAACGACATTATGAAATAAAAAGGCCATTGTGAGAAACGACATTATGAATAAAAAGGCGTTTGTGAAAAACGACATTATGAAATAAAAAGGCCATTGTGAAAAACGACGTTATGAAATAAAAAGGCGTTTGTGAAAAACGACATTATGAAATAAAAAGGCCATTGTGAAAAACAACATTATGAAATAAAAAGGCCATTATGAAAAACGACATTATGAAATAAAAAGGCCATTGTGAAAAACAACATTATGAAATAAAAAGGCCATTATGAAAAACGACATTATGAAATAAAAAGGCCATTGTGAAAAACAACATTATGAAATAAAAAGGCCATTGTGAAAAACGACATTATGAAATAAAAAGGCCATTGTGAGAAACGACATTATGAAATAAAAAGGCGTTTGTGAAAAACGACATTATGAAATAAAAAGGCGTTTATTTATTAACAATTTAATGGCCATATTATATATGTGTCTGTTATTTATCAAAATGTTATTTATTTCATAATGTTGTTTTTATTTATTTATTTATTTATTTATTTATGACTCTTTTGGACCTCCATATTTCTCAACCTCTTGTCTGTTATTTATGTTTTTTAGCAGCATTAGGCCTCCCTTTAGGAAAGACAAAACAAACGTGAAAATAGAGCCTTTCTACCAAAACCCTGCTTTCTGTAACTCTTCATATTTCAGTGGCTGAGGTCAATGCACTTTTCCCCCAGTCTTCCTAAACCACAGCACAGCGTTTTTTGATGCAGTTTTACCTGCGTAATCCAACGCAGTGATGGTACAACTGCAAACACACGCACACGGTCGCGCGCGCGCGCACTCCCCCCTCCCCTCTTGCATCACCGCCAACCAGCACGCGCTCCTGTAGCCTCATGCCCTCGTGAACGTCGGACTTGCTGAGCGTCTTCATCTCCTGAAAACACGCTGTCCGTGAGTGACACCCGTGTACACGCGCAGGGAAAAGTCAAAGTGCAACAAGAAGAAGACATCCCAGTAACAGGACAGTGTTTAGTCACTGGTTTCCAGTTTGTTTCATTGACGGTGAGTGAGCGTTTTTTTTTTGTATTTCTGTGCTGTGAATTCACTGTTGCCACTGCCTACATAGTCTGTAGCAACTTATGAAGTGTTCAGGAATCAATGTTTGACGGGTTAGATACAGTGTTTGTCAAAGTTATTCTTTTGAACACAATTGTTGTTGGCGCATTGTTAAAGTACATTACATTTTAAAAGTGTCTGATTTACTAGAAACTAATGACATCCTTTTATTTATGTCTCATGTGTTTATGTTTATGATCCTCATTATGAAGGCTGCTACTTCCCCTGATAATTATAATTTGTAGTTTGTTTTTTTTTGTACTTCATCATCAGTGCATTTAGATGTGCTGTAACTGCTCTGTGTGTAATATTCACGTGAGTCCTCCTCATGCACAGACTGCAGCACTTCACATTCCAACAGTCTCCCAGTGTCCCTGCCTCCTGTCAGCATTTGTCATCGTTTCACACGCAGGCTGCCTGTTCCTGTTCCCGTGATTGCAATGAATCCACCATTTACTTTTGGCAACTTCATCAATCTTCACTTCATCACTGCACCAGAATGACAGAATGAGTGGAGAATGTGGTGTTTGTCTTGTGCATATATGTATTTAATGATTTTTTTTTTTTTAATGCCAACAGATTATTATTATTATTATTTTTTCCTTCCAAATAACTTGTGCACAACTTATAACAACACTTTTTATATTGCTATAATGCTCGTGTGAATCCTGAACAAAAGTTTGTTAATTGGACCCAAAATGCTAAATGCAATTTGAATAAGATGCCGCTGTGTTTAGAGGCGATAAAGCTTCATGTGAATTAACAACCTATACAAAAAAACACCCTTTTGTTTCATATTCTGCCTTAATGAAAGGGTGAAATGCAATCTATATAAAAGCACATTTTAATCAAGCATCGAGCTTTGTTTATAAGACAGGCTTTACGTTGAATTAAAGGAGCTACTTGTGCCATGGTACAGTATATATTCCACTGGGCATTCAACCACAGTTAATTAAGTTAAAGTAGTTGTCATAACTGGGGCACATGCAATTACGTCATCATATTACATGGTCCAAAGCATTGCTGTGGTGTATTTTTGTATTTGTTTATTACATTTGATGGATTGTTGTTTGCGAACCTGAAGAAAAAACAAACAAAACATTTTTTTATTGGTTATAGTTTCCGTCATAAGTGATGACGTTTTGTCGACACTAATGTTGCTGAGGATGCAGAGAGCCGTTCTGCACAGACGGCAGCACTATGATGCACACTGTAGCACTTGGAAACCATGGCAACTAAACAACATCAGAAGAAACTGGCGAGATGAGCCAGCAATGCCTGGGAGAAGAGATGAATGGTCGGCTTGATGCTCAGCAGCAGCAAGAGCAGTTGTCGTCATCAAGGAACCTCTCAGGGAGAATACATAGAGTGTGTGTTCACTCTCATATCATGCAGTTGGATTCAAAGCAAAGAAAAATGGGTTTTAACTTCTTAAAAAAAAAAAAAAAAAGTAGGTCTAGTTTTAATGGTGTAGGATTTGGCTGAAACATCATCACTACCATCTGCCTCCTTCCACCAAACAGCTCTGTGAAGCTTAGTGGTGGCCAAATCCATGGCTCTGGTCAGCTGCCACAGTCTCACATGGTGTCGGTCAACTGTCCAAATCCAAAATAGCATCACAAGATCTCGAAAGACAAAAAAAAAAAATCCATTTTGTAACTTCAAAGGGCAAAAACCTAATTATTTACACTTTTGTTCTGGTGTTTTGACATATTGAGTCATTAACCACCATTAGAATTATGACGTGTAAGAAAAGTTTGGACTTAAGTTGAGGTGGGATTATTACACAAGTTATTAAAAAAAAAAAAAAAAAAAAACAGAAAACTGCTGATTTTCCTTTGTCTGTAAAACCAGTGAAAGTAGTTATCTCAAGAAATGTACCTTTAGCATGAAAGGTCATTTTAAAGTACAATATAATGTAGGGCTGGGTGATTTTGCCTTAAAAAAAAAAATCTGATTTGTTACAGAAAAATTTGAGTTTCGATTTGATTTTTTTTCCCAATATCCATCAGATATATTGTCAAAAGTGCAACTTTATTGCTATGATTGTCTTTAAGAGTCAAAATGTATTGAACAATCCCAAAATAAAAAGTAAACAAGCCTCTGTCATTCAACAATTTCAAGCTTTAGCCCAGGTTTGAGGGAAAGTGCAACAGCAACTTCACAGTAGCTTAAATTTTCTGATTAAAAAATCAGATAACTACATATTTTATAACATATAACATTACAATTAAAAACATTATAAACTCTTCCCTTAGCATCTCAGCATAGTGCGAATAAAAAAAATCAAACATGCCCACATATAGCTACTCAAAGGGCAAACACAAAAAGGGGGCTGGCTCACATTGCACTACAGTAACCCACAAGGGTGGTACTCAAAAAAGTAAAAAATAAAAATAAAAAAACAAACTTAATTTAAATAAAAATTAAAAAAAAAAAATCCTTTTTTTTTTTAAAAAAAACTCAAATTTGCAAAATAAAAATTTGATAAATCGATTAAATCGATTTTTTGCCCAGTTCTAATACAGTGTTTAAAATACTAGGAGGATGTATACAAGCTTGCATCTAATCTTAACTTACAACTCTGTGTAATTTAAAAATAATAACAGAAAAAGTTCAAATACAACATAAATCTTTTTAGGAAATGGTTTATCATTACAACAGTTCTTTTACAACTAAATACATTTGTGGGATTATATTTAGGCCTACGATGATATCCCATACATCTTGAGGGATTTTAAAAATGTGATTGTACTGGTAACAATATGATTTAGAAAATTGAGAGGACATAATAGGATGTTTTTGCAGAGCAGCCTGTTTAACATCAATAACATCCTCTGGGGCATGACTAAAGTTATCTGCAGCCTAAAGTGGATATCTAGAGAACCCATCAGCTAATAATTTAACTTATATGTTATTTAAACATTATTATTCTATTTAAAGTTCTTGTTTACACTGACTGAAGGGCTTTTTGCACCTTGTTTGTACTTGTTGCAATGAAAAATAAAGTTATATTCTCTTCTATTCTTAATTATTCTTAATTACAATTATCTTATTTTAGGAAATCAATAGAGATGTTATACATTTACTAGTCAACAGACCTGGTTTTAAGAAATACATATGAAATATTTTTGATAAATTCCTGTTTATATTAACAGACCTGCTCTTTACATGACACCAAATTCTGGTTTTCCTCCAACTTTGTTTGCACATTGTTTAATGCCGAATATACACTCACTAATGAAATATGCGTGTTTTTTCCCCTGTCACTCTAATAAGCTCTACTTTCACTCAGCTCGACCTGTGGCAATCTGTTCTTTACTCGTGTATATCTAATAAAAACCAGCCAAGTGTAAAATATATTATCTAGAATGGACCTGAAGAATAATTAGTAAGTAATAAAAGCCTCTTGATCCCTTAGGCTGCTCCAAAGAAAACACCAACTGCACTCAGTGTAGCATTTACAAGAGTACCAGGTGGCCTGCATGCTTTTCTTTATTGTTTTTTTTTTTTTTTTGGTGTAACTCGTGACTCATGCTAAAAACTTGCATAACATACCTCTGTTCACACATACACGTAATTGAAATGTTGAAATAACAGTAATTCAGAAGATCTACAAATACAGTGACATCATATTAAAAGCTCAGATTGCAGTTTGAGTGTTTCAGAGTAAGTGGGTCAGCATTTAAATTTGCATTCAGCTTTGCATCTGTTTACCTTTGTATTTTTTACAATTGTTTACTTTATGTTTGAAATACCATGCAAGGCATATTCATCTAAAATGATAAAAACCTATGATTTCACCTTTATTTTAAGGTGTTTTAATACAGCATATAGCCAACTAAGAGCTTATTTCTGCATTCAGCTTTTATTTTTTATTTTTTACCATCAACCATTGAAGCAGTGATCACCAGTTAAAATGGTCACCTATTCAATTTGAACACATGCTTAGGCAATGCTGATGTAGCCATACAGGCTTACTGATATTCTGGTAGTTCCAACATCATGTGATCCCTAAAAAAACATTTCAAGTTACAATGTTTAACTAAATATGTGTATCTTTTATTTCTTTGAATCCCTTTGTAGCAAAGGAAGTCAAAGATGATTGAAATTGTATCATTTTAATTAATTTTGTTAAGCACACATACTGAAACTAGGGCAAAACGTCTTACCCATTCAAATTGATTTAATTAAATAAAAAGGTGTTGAGGTAATGTCTTGCATTACAAACTCTAAAAGAACACTGTGTTCTCCATTAATAGACAACCCCTTATTAAGCATTTCAAACCATCCAAATAATAAATCTCTTGGGCTAAATGATGCATCAATATAGCGTCTGCTGTATCCATTGTAATAAAAAATAATAATAATAATTACATAAAACAGCTTGTTTACTAGTAAAATAAATGGGGGATTAATCACTTCTATATATTGTTAACATTAAAAATGCATGTTTTTGTCCATCCTATGGGGCAAAGAGGGATCATGAATGTAATTTCCTCTTACTGTAATAGTAGTGAACAGACAAATGCATGAAGCAGCTGCAGTACATGATAAACTAGCTGTGGGAGGAAAAAGGCTTACTTAAGTTCACTGAGGAGATTTACTCTTTTTCATATAGTTTTTCCTCTTATGGGGATTTGAAATAATTTGCTCCCACAAGCTCAATTACACTGGCTGATCCTTGGAAGAATATAGTGTGTGCAATGATTTACTGTATTCATTGTGTGTGAACTGCAGCTCTCCAAGCACTTTTATTGATATAATGTTTACTGATTGAGATTTTTAAGCATAATGTCCCTATGAAACTCTTAGTGGAGAATAATTCTATCTTATGATTCCATTTGTTCTCAGGTTGTTGTGAGAGGTTATTTCCTGGCTTGGCCACGAGCTGCCTGCCATGCCATTTGGTTGTCTGACACTCGGAGAGAAGAAGGATTACAATAGTCCCTCGGAAGTGACGGACAAATATGACCTTGGACAGATTGTTAAATCGTGAGTATTTTGATTTGATATTGCAAATGTTGAACACATTTTGAAAACATTTTTTTTTTTTTTTTTTTTGTCCACAGGGAGGAGTTTTGTGAGATATTTCGGGCAAAAGACAGGAACACAATGAAAATGTACACATGTAAAAAGTTCCACAAAAAGGATGGAAGAAAAGTGAGGAAAGCTGCAAAGAATGAGATCATGATTCTTAACATGTAAGTATTTCCACAACACTAAAATATCACAACTATAATTAATTATGTAAAGAAGGTTAAAAGCTAAAATATTGTGCAAAGCTTTTAACTGTTAACAAATGAAAAAGGTGAACACTAAAGCAACCATTTAACAGGCTGATAATGAAAGAGGATTACAAGATGAGAATAAACTGCCCGAGCATCCAGATTTTCTCACAAAGGCTACTAATACTACTACTACTAATAATAATAATGATAATATTTAATACATTTTATTTGTAATGCAATTCACATGAAAAAAAAAATCTCTATTTGCTCCAGGTAAAAAAATAAATAATGATAATAAAAATTAGAGGTGTCCTGATCGGATATCGGATATCGATCCGATATTTGCCTCAAAACGAATATCGGATTCAAATTTCCGGATTTTCAGGTTTTTATTTATTTATTTATTCAATTGTAGAATACTGTAGATATTATATTGAAGGTTAAAATGTATTTAACCAATTGGTTAATAATAATTGGGTCAGTTGCTGAGTATTGTTCTCTGAGTAACATCACTTGATCAAACCTTTTCTAACATTCCACATGACAAAATAAGTAATTATTATTTTTTTTATTAAAGAAAAAAGAGAAAAAAGATTAAATACATTTTTTTTTAAAAAGTATGTATGATTCATGCTGATATCGGATCAGTATTGGTAACGGCCAATACACAAGGCTGCAATATCAGTATCAAGAAGCAATATATATACATATATATTATATATATATATATATAATATATATATATATATTATATATATTATATATATATACAGGTATATTAAAAAGAAAAGAAAATATTTACCATTAGAAAAATCACAATACGTTACAGTTTTACGTATTTTTAACTGACTCAGAAATCTATCAAAAATGTATTAAAAGTTATTTATATCCGCTTCCACATTTACATGTGTAGGTGGTAAAACAGAATACAAACATTTTCATTACTATACTTTTCTTTTATAAAAATTACAGTTTTCCTGTTTCTTCTATTGGAGATCAAATTTGGCTGTAGACCTAAAATTAGTCTGACCCCAATGCCGTCTTGGAAATTTAGCATGATTGGAGCTAGCAAAATGTCCTCTAAGCTCCACCCTCTCCCATATGTTCTTTCCAAAGCCACGCCCCCACAAGCTTGAATGCACATCTGACATAAAAATAACAAATTCTCCCCCAAAGCAAACCAAATGGTTACCTGTCCATCAGAAAAAAGAAACAATCTCTGCTCACTTTTTAGACATGATGTGCACGTGGGGGTGGGGGGGGGGGGGGGATCAAGGACATCTGATTTGTTGTTTTCATTCAGACCAAATGGCACGGATTGGTCAGTGTTTTTACAGGATTGGAGCTGCTACAGATGTCTGACTTATTTTTTTTTCATTTTTTAGATACATTATTTATTGACTGCTTTAAGGATGGCAAGGCAGGGCAAATGTATTTGTATAGCGCATTTTATACAATCAGCAGTAGAAACATTCAATAAACAATAACATTATTTCAAATCTCCCTCTCAGTCATACGCAGTAGAGAAAAAGAGAGCATTTAGGATGGAAGGACGATTTCACCCTATTTCACCCAGAATAACAAAAAGTGTTTCTGAACAGGATTGCAGACAGCACCCGTATGTTGGAGGGTAGCAATGCGCTGGCATGATTTTGAAAAAGCAAATATCAAAAAAAATGATCTCTGATGTAACTGACGATTTTCCCTTTATTGCAAGAAATGTATATACTGCTGCTCTGTGCTACTTTAGCGCTATGAATACTCCTTTTATCACATTTTTCACATTGTCGTTGCTGTTTCTCCACTTCTCTTGTTCTCTTTGTTATTTAAAGGGTTAAGCATCATAACGTCCTTCAGCTAGTCGATGCTTTTGAAACCAAGAAGGAATACTTCATTTTCCTGGAGCTGTGAGTACAAATGAGGCATAGCAGATTGGTGTGCAGACTAATGCACACTTTACATCCTCACATCCTAAGATTAATTTCTTTCTTTGTATATATATATATATATATATATATATATATATATGTAGATAATTTTAATCATTTTATTCCCACTTATGATTTATATCTATGCAATTAAGTGAATTATCTAAATGTTTTCTTGTCTTGTTTCAGGGCCACAGGCAGAGAAGTCTTTGACTGGATCTTGGATCAGGGTTATTATTCAGAGAGGGACACCAGTAACGTTATGAGGCAGGTGCTGGAAGCTGTGGCTTACCTGCACTCTCAGAAAATCGTCCACAGAAATCTGAAGGCTAGTTACAATGCTGACACCTAGTGAAATACTGCAGCGTCTCTCTCTCCTTCAGGCATGATAATTACAATCACTCGCCTTTCACAGTTGGAGAACTTGGTGTATTTCAACCGTTTGAAGCACTCCAAAATCGTCATCAGTGACTTCCAGCTGGCAAAACTGGAGAATGGACTCATTAAAGATCCATGTGGAACTCCTGAATATCTTGGTGGGTATGGTGGTATTTTTTTTATTAATGATAAAAAAAGTCAATTTATTTAAAACAATTTCATTTAATCAGAAAACAGAACAAAATATGTGTGTGTCTTTTTTGTAGCTCCTGAAGTGGTTGCAAGGCAGAGATATGGTCGACCTGTGGACTGCTGGGCCATTGGTGTCATTATGTACATACTGTGAGTCCTTACAGCATGATATAAATTCAAATGTGTATTAAACTGATGTAAAATACATTTCTAGAATATAATCTTGTTCTTACGCTTCAGTTTGTCTGGAAATCCTCCTTTCTACAACGATGGTGATGAGAATGACTCAGATCAAGATAAAAACCTCTTCCTCAAGATTCTGTCCGGAGACTATGAATTTGATTCTCCATACTGGGATGATATTTCTGATTCCGGTAATAGATTATAGCTTTTTCTGATGAGCACTTTATTTGAAAAATATGAGTGTGTGATGTTTCAAAAGCCTAAAGTATTAGATTTCTGATCTGTATTTTTTATTTGTATGCAGCAAAAACCTTGGTGGCATCATTGATTGAGGTTGACCAAGATCAGCGCTTGACTGCACAGGAAGCCATCGCCCATGAATGGTAGATAGAACATTATGTTACATTCACACCCACTTGTTCTGTTCCTTACTCATGAGGAATCATTTTGGGTTTTTTTTATTCCGTCTGTCAGGATTTCTGGAAACGCAGCCTCGGACAAGAACATCAAGGATGGAGTTTGTGCTCAAATTGAAAAGAACTTTGCCAAAGCCAAGTGGAAGGTGGTGCCTCTCGTACATGTCATCTATGTGTATATTTTGTTACATTATTTAATACATAGATACACATGAAATCTACATATAATTTTTAGTATGTGATTGATAATCATAATCACCCTGGCACCCACAAATTAATATATTACGTTGTAGCATGTGAATTGCTCATATATAAACTACATTTATGTTTTCGACATGATCATATATTTGAACGATGTGACATTTATGTCCTTTGTTGGCGGATTATCGATTACGAACTTTATTATAGGATTTTTAGATTGTGTTTTCAATAAAACCAAGATAATTTGCACAAAAAAACTTGTAAAAAGTTAAAATTGCCGCTCTAAAGTTTGTTTCGATCTCCCGGGTAAACACTCATTTTATTGACATTGTCGGGAAGGTTTTGCACATGGGATTGTGGGATGTGGAGTCCCGTAGATGGATGTATAGAAGTGTTTTTACTTCATTCTTGCCGTAATTTATCGTGTTTCTTTGCTAGGCAATTATGGACAGTAATTTCTTGCTGCATTTCAAGTTCAGGTTTGTTCCTAGTAATCCCCGTGATATCACCTCATTCAATTTTGGCCATATTCGGATATTACCGTGTCAAACCCAAAAATAAACACCTGCTATTTCAAACACCAAAATGTGTTTGGGAAGTCACTTTGCAGTGTCCAACTACGGAACTCATCATCCCATAATGCAATGCGTGTAACCTTTGCGACAAAATCATAACACCAAGTGTTTACAGTGCTGATAAGAGCTGCTTAATTTCGCTGCGCTTTAAATGAACAGACAGGTGACGTGTTTCGATTAGTGTGTGAAAGACACACAAATGGATGCTGACTCATTGTGGAGCTGTGTGCTGTCACATAGTGAGCAGGTTGCTGAGCTGTGTGTGTTACAGCACTGTTACCACATGCTTTACCGCAGAATTAAACTGATACATAGCGTGTCGCGGCACATGAAGCTGCTTGATATGTTTATAGTCAATTCAATTCAATTAATTTGTATTGTGCAAATTACAACAAAGTCATCTCAATGCGTCTCAAAATTTTAAATTCATAATAATAAAGAAAAAACCCAACAAGATCCACATGAACAAGCATTTAGCGACAGTGGGAAGAAACAACTCCCTTTTATCAGGAAGAAATCTCCAGCAGACCCAGGTTCAGAGGTGGCAGCCATCTGCGTCGACTGGTTGGGGTTAGTGGACAGAAGGACCAACAGAACAGGATAGAGAGATAGAACATCAGAGTGTCCCAGACTAGTTGAGCCGTGAACCACAGATCAGGAACTGTCATAATCAGTTTCAGAAAGACGGCTGAGGAGAAGGCACTGACTGCAGAAAAACATGATACAGTATTATCAAGTCAGCCTGCCTTGGCCTTGGGCCTCACTCCCAGTGGCCTAGTCAACACTTATTGTAAAGGTGACAAATCTCTTCCTGGTTATTGGTAAGCTAACAGCAACTCCAAGGTCTGTAAATGCGATCGTTCACAGAAAAGCCCATGTCGGCTCTAGTGGTTAGGTTGTGTTACGATTCAGTCCTGTTTATGATGACTGTAAATCAGAACCAGCTACATCAGAATTTGAATCTCTTCCTGTTTATTGATTTGTATGCAGAACGAGTGACTAGTAAATGAAGCTGGTAGTAAGAAACTGGCCTTGGATTATTATGCATGAGTGCGCTCAGATGTGAATAGTGTCGAGCTGAAATGGGTTCGGGCTGAAAGAGACATCGGCTTCATTTGGGTCAGACGGGTTCAGGCCATGTTCTGTCAGGCAGGGTCGGGTCTCTTTTTTAGGCCCCATTAAAGCACTAGTGTTTCTCGAACAAATTATATTCCATTTTTATCTTTTGTCTTTATCTAACAGTTTACTTCTCTATGCAGAAAGCTGTTCGAGTGACCACCCTCATGAAACGACTTCGAGCATCTGAACCAGGGGATTCTGGAGGGGCGGCGGCCGACCCCAGTGACCCCAGCACTGCTCCTGTTACTGCTCCTGCAGCGGGCAGCAGCGTCGGCTTTGCTGCCTGTATAAAAGCTGGTCTAAGTGAAAAGGCTCAGGACACACAGACTACAGAAGCATCTGCCACTTCTGTTCCCAGTGCAGCCAGACAAGAACAGCAGCAGGCACGGTGCAACGGTGAGGTTCTCGAACTGTTGCCGCAAACAAAAGAAGATTAGACTTCAATCAAACGCAAGAGGATGAGAGCACCGTTGCTAACCCTCAAGCTAATGTGCAGTATAGCCAGTAACCTTGGCACCACTGATACTGTGTCTGTGCTGTCTAACCAGCCCACAGTTTGTAGAAATACCCCCCACCATATCTTCTCTATCCCTATTGTGCTGGTTGGTCTTTGGAAAACTTGTTATTTTGTGTTCAAGTCCCTTTAAGATCGCTATGATGTAGCTCGACTGCTGTTTCTTTCCCCTTTTTCTTGTGGTCTGTAAAGAAATCCTTGTGTAATGTTTATGAATCATCTGGTGTTTATTCATCAATTTGTTGTATATAGATGTTATATTGTGTCACAAAATTCTACTCATTAGCTTTTTAAGACTAGGTTTGTTTCTTGTGACTTAACACTGAAAGACTCACTATTTTGTGAAAGCGCTGACACAAGAATGAAGTTTATTACTTTCACCTTTGTGATAATACGAAAAATACAAGGAATGCCAATGAAGGGAATCATTTTTCCAGGTAAACACAACGATTAGGGGTTAAAAAAAAATGTCAACTAAAGTGCCACTAGTGTCAAATCTGATGCCAAGTGAAACAATGGAATAATAACCTATGACTCGTATGTCGTACAAGCAATTATATTTGACAAAAAAAAAAAAAAAAAATATAAAATACAAATATTTATTAATCTACATTTCAGCATATATTTTTGTAAATCACTGAATTATCTTTAAATATGTGTGAAATATCTACAACATAGTTTATTTGTTAACAATGTACTTATTTTTAATTAGTCACGTAAGTAAAAGCTAACAGCACTGTTGACTTTAAATTAAGTCACAGATATTGTGAAACTAATAACTTATTATTTATTATGTAATTAAGTTCTTGGAAGGCAAAATTAGATCTTGTTAGGTTTCGGTCTGAGGTTCTATGTCTAAAGCCTAAAGTCTAACAGATACAAATGATTCAGGTTGTAAAATATTAACTATAAAGTAGTTCAGTGCAGCATATTTTTTTAGAACACTTTTAAGGCAGCAAGGCAACGTATTTTAAGTTAAAGTGCCTTATTATTTGTTGCAATTGTTTACCACATTGTTTTTGCGGGATCACATCTTTTCGTGTACTAATGTTGTTGAATTGTGATAGCTGTTTTTGTTGCTCTTCTGTGTGAAGACTTAGGCTACTGTAATGATACCTGTGTTCCGTCCACTCTCACACTACATTAAAGCAGCAGAAAACTAGTTTTCAAGCATTTCTCGTGTGAAGTATTAGTTATTATGTTGTACCTTGTAATGAGTAGAATTAGATTTATAAGTTAGACCTTTGTACTTTATGACAGGTATATCTGCATTCTTTGTGCATATGTGTATTTTTCTAATTTATGTGTGTATTCAGCAACAACAGCTGAGCCAACAAGTTGCTACAGATGCTCGTGAACGAATAAAACAAGCAATAATAAATTGCTTAAACTAAGGCAGTTGTCAAAGTGGTTTTTCAACGTGTGCACAAATGTCATAGGATGACCCAGAAACCAACATTCATGTAAACTTTATTAATCAAAAAATTAAATAATAAAGTATACAACATTAGGCTGCATCTTGAATGATAAAGCAATGGATAGATGGCTTAATTTCAGACTCGGGGTCCATAACAATAAACAAACACAAATACACATAAAGAGGTCTAACAGTCATTTTTTAAAAGGCACTAATACCAGTGGTTCCAGAGCTGAGATGTCACACAGGCGAATTATTATCATTTATTATCACTCTTCTGGCCGCTGGGTGGCAGGACTGGCTTTTCATGCGACAGGAAACCAGCGAAGAAGAATATTCGCCTCAGCTCGAAGAAGAAGAAGAAGAAGAAGAAGAAGAAGAAACGCATCGGTCTCCATGTTTTATACATTCTGTAGACACTGCGACGATTTGGGAAATTACTATTTTTATCGTCGATTCCAAGGTCACAGAGTAGCCAAGGTTAGTCGTAAATCACACATATTTGAAACAAAAAGCCGGTGGATCAGACATTTTAATGGTCTACTGACGAGAATGTACCGCGGTTTTAATGTTAGCATGTTAGCTTTGTTGGAGGCGTCTTGTCTGGATCGGTGCTACTGTAATAAACATATTCACTGCTACCAGGGCCTTACTTACATCATTTTTTGATGTACTTGTTTATTTTCTAATATTTTACAAACATGCATGATTCAACTGTTTATTGTGTTGCTGGGAAGAAAGGACCGCTGTCCACCATTAACAGCCACCTCGTATATCATTAATTGTCCTTTAAATTGACATCTCAGCGTCTTCATAATACGTAGTTCAAACAAGCAAGAATACATCGGATTGTGGGGCACGATTATGGGTTTCAGACCATTAATATTTAGTGTTCTAACGGTAAATATGTATGTTTTACAATACTTTTAAGAAAAATTAAAACGTATAAACGACGTTCCTACTATTTTCATCATAGACGCACTTTATAGTATATATGTAAGGCCATGTAGCCGCAGCACCACGTGACTTAAAGTTCCGTCAGTTTTATTTCAGCTCATATTTATTTTTAGCAACCCCTTAACACTTTTGTTTTAGGCAGTGGATATTTGTACGGTTGCCATATCAATATATACCAACATTATATCTGTACACACCGCCCCTATTTTGCCAGTTTAGGTCAGGTGATAGGTCAGTCATTGGCCAGTTTAGGTCGCGTGACTAAGACTAAACCTTACCCTAAACCTAGGAAGCGACGTACTTCTACTTCCGTAACCATACCAATAACACCGGGGGTTGTCCGTACAAATAGACATTTTCTTTATTTTAGCCCTAACCCAGGAAATACCCTAAAATGTTTGTTTTCGTATATGTATTTTTTAAGGTGGAATTTGTCATGTTAAATATGTTAAAATGAAAAAGACTAAAGTGGGATTGGAACCCACGGCAGCAGAAGGAAGAATTCTTGAGTCAAGTACTTTAGACCACTTGGCCATCCTGACACGGTGAAAAAACACAGGCACATTACGTTTATGTAGAAAAGGTCCGGTGTCACGGTCTGCGTTTACCTCCGTACTGAGATTATAACCCTAGCCCTAACATAATCCAATAAACAAATAAAACACGTGTCCGTTCACTATGAAAACAAAAATTTATTAATTTTTTTAGCGGAGATTCATTTTTTGGTAATGCCCATGCGCGTATATGCGCATATACAATACAGTATCTTTATGATGTGAACTCAGACCATGACACCGGAAAACGTACCCATAGTCCAGGGGGCTATGGCTATGTTTCCATATCAATAGATACTTCCTATAATGCATGCAGAATGTGAAACAAGTAGCTAATGCCTTAGTTAATTCCTATACCAATGTTTGAATATAGCAACAAAAGGTTGTGGCAGGATTCTGTTGCGTATAAATGATGGGATTGTAGCTGAAAGAATAACATGGAAAATTGGAAATATAGAAAGAATCAAAGTATGTTTTTTCGATACAAATAACCTTCTAAATGACTTATTTACATAATGATTGAACATTATATTTGTTTACCAGTTTAATGGTTTATCCTAAAGTTAAACACATTGTCAATGCCTCCAGTAGGTCTTTAATCTTTTTTTTCTTTCTTTTTTTTTTTACGATGGTCAATGTCAAATATATCTTGTCATAGTATATACTATATATATTTTTTTTTTTCTAGGTTGTATACTGATTTACAGCGATGTGGCCTGGACCAGGAAAGCGGGGAGGACCACCATTTCGGTAAATATAATTTATTATTTAGAAAGAGTAGGCAGGAATCTAGAGTTATTGAGAAACCATACATATAATAAAGGTAGTGAGGCTTTACAGAGAGATGAGCCATTAATTTTTATAAGGATTTTTTGGGCATGTATTGTATAAAGGTTAAGGATTTCTTTTTTTAAGTTATTGCAGTGCAGCATATGGGCCCTGGTGAAAGCCTTGAAAAGAAGCGTGATTGTGTTCAGCTAATACTGTATACGAGGAGAAACACATGTTTTGTCAGGTTTTCAGCTGTTTGACATGAAATGGTCTCAATCAGTTAATGAGACTTTTAACTTTCGGTGTGTTTGTCTTTCTCTCTTTCCCTGTCCATAAAAAAAACTTAGATCAAGAGTTATACATGGTAATTGTGTAACAAAGGTTTGGAACGAACACAGGTTTGCACTTGCAATTAAGTTTGATAAAATGACACTGTTTTGACAGGAAAGGTAACTGTAAACGCACATTTTTAAACTTGTGCTGTATAGAAATTGCATATTTAAAAAGTACTACATTTTTCGGGGGCTCATTTTATTGATGCTTTTTAATAATTAATTTCTGGCCAACCACCAACTCGGATGGGAGGGGGTGACTAAAAATGGGAGTCAGGGCATCCCTATATTAAATGACTCAACATTTGCCAGATGTTCTTTGCTTTCCAATCACTTGTTTTCTTTTTTGTTGCAGTGGCGATCATCATGCAGAAATGTTTAGGGGCAGAGAACACCCAATGCTGGATTATAGAGGAAGAGATATGAACGTAGGTCCATTGGCACCAAGGCCACTAGATGTACCACCTATGGATATGAGAAGAATGGATGGACCACCCATGAGAGGGCATGACTTGGACCATGGTAACATACACGGAAGAGAGCCAAGCAGAGATTATAGCAGATTTGAAGACCGACCAGAGTTCGATCTCAGATGGCCTTATGAGTCGGGAAACAGAGACCAACTGATGAGTGCTCCTGGATTTCGTGGCCCAGGTGGAAACTTGGATATGGGAGGAAGAGGCCCGCCAAGACAGTTAAATGATAGATTCATGAACACAGGTGATGAGGATTTATTTCTTGACAACCCACATATGGACAGAAGAAGCGGTTTTCCCATGGAAAGAATGGAACATGGCGAAAGATTTAGGGATATGCACGATAGACCTCCAACTGGCAGCGGGGATAGCAGTCATTATATGGATATGCCTCAACAGGAGAGAAGAATGATGGACATTGACAGAAGAGGTCCCCCTGTAAATCTAAGAGGATTTGATTCTGATATGGATTTTAGACATGGTCCTGGATCATCTGCTCATTTTACAGGTCGAGACAGATCTCCAATAAGATTTGGAAATGATAATCTCCATCCTGGAGAAAGAGCAAGAATGGATTTATCGGCAGATGTTGATGCACGAAGACCTGAGTTTATGGGCCCTGGAGACGGTCATGAGAGAGAGTATCTAGATGCACGGGGGGATCTTCTCATGGACTATCGAAGTGGTGAGGAAATGACCCTCGCTGAAGAATGGAAGCACCGTAAAAAGGACAATCCCTATTATACAACGGAAAAAAGTGTGGGTAGTGGACCTAAAGCCAATTTTCCTCCAGTGTTTCCCCCTTCATTTCAAGAGAAGGAAAAGTCGACCTTGGAATTTCCAGAAGAGGATGCTAGTTTTTCCCATGGGGACCATTATTTGCCAAAGGGTCTCTCATCAATTGGAAACAAAGGCGCACAAAACCAGAAACCCCAAGATTTTGGGCCCCTGCCTGGCACTCTAGGTGAAGAAAAGGAAGGTAAACATTGGGAATCAAAGCATATTTATAACAAATCTGATCTTAATGAAAGGCTTCCTTTTTATGACAAGACTCAGCAGTTAGCTGAAGTTCAGCATCCAAGTGATCGCTTTAAAAATATTACACAACATGAAGACCCTGTTTGCGGTAAACAAAGTGCAGGGCATGATTTCCATAACAGCAGCAATCTGCAGCCAAAGGATCAAGACTACAGAGACATTGATTATCGAACGGGATCAAGTGCAGTGTTTGAATTCAAGCGGGAAAAACTTCCTGCACAAGAGAAAATCCTCAATGAATCCACACCAATCCCACCTCCAAAACTGAGTAATTCTGGATCTCAGGCATGTTATTTCTCTGTTTTTATTTGTCAAATACTTGTATCGTTTAATGTTTTTTGTTGCCTAATATGTGAGCATTTTATGATTCTCTGTATGAAAGGATCAGGATTACAGGAATGCATCAATAGAGGAAAAGGTTTCCAATGTTATATCCATCACTGGTATTCCAAAGACTGCTACAACGGAACAGGTAATCAACTGAAAAGCAAAACTACTGCATGGTTTTTTAAAGTGTATAAAAATGCAATTGTAATGCATTACAATAAACAAAATCACTGTTATACTTTTTTATTCTTTTTTCGTTTTTACTTTGTTGCAGATTCTGGGTGCCTTCGCTGTCCGAGATGGTGTGCCAATGCAGGGGATGAAAATCAGGAATGTTGTGCCCGGTAAGAATAATGCTTATTTGTGAAAAGGTCTATTGGTCGCTAACCATCGCGCGACATTTCGCTCTTCCGATATTCGAACTTTCGCATTTCCTATTTCTTTCCTGGTTGCTTTTGTTGTTGGTGTGAACTCACTCAGTAGACCAGAAACACATGTTTCTGTTCTGACGTTACCGGTAGTTTCCATGTTGGAGAACATGGATTCGTTTGCAGCTCTTACAGGATGTACAGATGGAGTCTTTTTCACAGCTTTAAGAGTTGAGTTGGAAACTGTCTCTATGGAGGTTTTGCTCATCCTGCTGATGTAAGCAACTGAAAGTGAAAAATGTTCTCGGCTGACGGCTGTTCATCAAGTCTTTATGCCAAGATTTTTGGTTAAAGACGTCAACGTTTAGCATCAAAACAGCATCCGAGAACAAGGAGCTGTCCTAGCATCTACAAACATGATTTAAGTTTTCTTTCTTCATGGTGGCGCATCATGCAAATATGTGCTGTCTGCAACATCTTTGTGTTGAGGCCTGTGTTATAAGAGTACCTCCCATAGTCTGACATGATGTCAGTCATCAGAAGTAATAAAAGGCATTAATAAATTGTCTTCCTGAAAAAAAGGTATGTGTGTCATTTAAAGATGCTAAAATCCGCTCGCACTGATCTCGGTGTATTTACGAATGTTTTCTGTTTCTTGGTTTTGACTAACAAAAACCCATCTGTATTTCAAATGCTGTCCCCAGGTTACAGCTCCGATATGGCCTATGTGGAGTTTTTAAACATCGAGGATGCAGTCCGCTTCATGGAGTCCAACAAGGTGGCCCATCCTCGTCACTCAACGAAGGCCGTCTCTCACATCAGGATTATCGGGGGTTGGGGTTGGGCTTGGGGGTGATGGGGTTGGGGCGGGACTCGTGGGCGTTTACTAAATGGAGTCGAGGGGAATATGAGAAGAGGTTAACTTACAATTTTTAGGGGACTTGTCCATTTCAGGACATAAAAATGTGAAATATTACCACATTTTCAGTAGGTAATCTTTTATGAGAAACTATTAGTACTAGTTTACCAAACCAGGTTATACTTTACTAAAGTAACTACCGGTAGGTAAAGTGTTAACAGGAAAACTGTTTCCACTTTTAGTAACTACTAAAACAAACTCAACACAGTTTTATTATAGTTAGAAAGATCCTTACCCTGATTTTTATATTTTTCAGAAAATGTGATTAATGGAACAGTAAAAGATTTAATGGATGTTATTGCATTTCACATCAGTGTTCAATATTCATTTGTTGCCTCTCGTGACAAGATTGACTTATTCTACTGTTGTAGCTCAGATCTGAACAGCGTTATTTGGTAGCACAGTTTGTCAAAAGGATTGAATCTGAAGCCACATAGTGAATACACTTGACACGATTGGAACTCCTTGATGATTCAGTGGTATCTGATGGTGCTCTAAAGTCAATAGTTAGTTGTTTACATTCAACACAATCACATCCAGTTGCTCTTGTGATGTCTCATCAGTTGACTCTTGGGTTAGATTTTTCAAAAGGTTGCTTTAATGGTGGAACAAACCACTCTGTTCTGGCACTGTAGCCGTTGTTGAAACCCTCAAACCCTTTTTGTCCGTTTCCACCTGAACTGTGTGTTGAAATAAATGTTGCAGTTTGTAGCACTTTTTTTCGATGTTTGTCTGCTTCTATGAACTTGACAAGGTTCACGTTACTTGTTTTGGATAAAATACTTTTTCTGAATGCAAGAATTTACAAATGTTTGCTTGTTCTTCTTGGAGATCTTGATTGGAAGTCCTTGGCGAATCACATTGGCCTGCGCTGCGTCGCTGTGTGTAGTGCAGGTTCTCTTCAGCTTTGTGAACTTTTCCTTTAGTCTTCCACTGTGTTGATTACTATTAGTTCCATGAGGTGATCTTTTGCCATGTAACTTTGACTTCATCCTTCCTTTTGGTGAGTCCTCCATCTTAGGAAAGCAGCCACAGACCTCTTTTCATTTTCATGCTGGCAGCGATCTTAATGGCTCTCTGGTTGATTCCCATTCAACTCTTCTTCAAAATATGACGCATTCTCTTGTCCTCATTCTTCAGGACTTGTCAGTGACTTTTAAGCGTTTCTTAAACAGCTTTGATTTACTTGTTGATGACACTCGTACCAGAACTTCTTGTACACATGCTAAACCCCAAGCAGCACCGTTCTCTGTTGCTCAAGAGTTAGTGTAAAAATGATGAAACAATTTCCTTTTCAACGAGTAGCATCAAGTTTTCAAGAGTAACTGTTTTACTTTTTTTTGGTATTTCTTTGACTTGGCAAACATTCTTTAGGTTAGGAAGGCATTGATAAATGTTGTGCAGAATGTGTGGGTCATCATTTTATCTTTATTGATTTAAAACGTACCTTGGCTTGAAAATATCTTCAAAGTGGCGGAGGTTGTTTGTGAACCAATATAGTTATGATTTGTTAAGACTGCACTCTTGTATTAAGAGTTACTAGCTTGCAGTTAGGCATGCTACTGCTTCATTGCTGTTTTTTGATATTTGCAAGTCATGAAAACTCCTCTTGATTTAGTTATCTTACCTGTTTGTATCTCTTTTGGCAAGATGTCGTTCTAGTCTTTATAACGATCATCTTCTGTGATCTAGAAGTTCTTTTTTTTCCACATTTTTGCTCAGATTTTTTTTTGTTACTGTTGCAGTGAAGTGCAAGCCTTCAGTCCAAAAGACAGTAAAAAAGAAAAGAAAGGAAAGGCACAATTCTTTTAATTGGCGTGAGTTCTTTATTTGATATTCAATGGCAGATCAAGCATTAGGGAAGGACACAGTAGAACTAATGTTGCAGAAAAGTAACATAACTTAGGGAAAGGTGCATAGATGTTGTGGGCCTGACTTCGCACACAACCTGGCCCACAGTTGCATGTTGAGGATCATTGGTTTTATTCAAACTACGACTTAATAATGTATAATTTAGATTTTTTTCTCCCATATTTGTCCTTCTTTTAGGGTTCTCTAAAAGTTGGCAGTAGAACTACTTCTATGAACTACATCCAGCCTGAAAAGTGTGAACGAAGCGCTCCTGTGAGTACATTATGTCGGACAATATCATAACGTAGTAAATGATGCTCAAACTTAATTACTGTACACTGTTATCTTCAGCCTGTTGCCATGACAGATACATTTGTCTAATCTTCTTTTGCATTTGATTCAGGAATCAGATCACCAAGTACCTGTACTCCCAAATCCCTCATTACCCAGACCAGATATTCCCCTTGGGTCAGAGCCAAAAGAGATTTTGGAGCCCTTCACTCCGGACCAGTGGCAGCGCAGCTCGGACTTGACCCCAGAGGCTTGGCAGCAGCAAGTCGATCAACAACTTCATCAAGAGGAGAGGGATCAGGAGGCCAAAGGCTGGAGCGATCGCAATCCTCCCAGGCAAACTTCACATCAGTCTGACCCTGTGTTCAAAGACAGTAAAAGTATGTTCATATACATGCTGTGGTCTTGATATCTTCATGATATAAAATGCCACCAACCAAATAAAATATGTAATTTTCTAATTTACATTTTGGAAAGAAAAAGGTTTTTCACAGTGAGCACCGCTACTGCGAGTGTTAATTTCAAAATGTATAACTGACGGCCAAATTTTGTGAAGTAAAGCTGGAAGTCCAAAGTAGCCCCCTACGCTGGTTGAAACACAGAGTAGGGGGCGACATCACATCGTAGGGGATGAAAATCACAGCGTCGGGGGCCCTTATGCTCAATGGCGCTGGCGAGAACCCTTGCTTATTTGCAGAGCAATTCCTAAAGTATTACAAAATTTAAAAACGGGAACTTGGTAAAAATGTGGAAACATTTAAGCTAAATATATAGTATGTCTAACATCTGGAGAAACATTGTGTTTTTTAAGGTTAAAATTTGTGAATATTTAAAGATGGAAATAAACAAATTGAACTGGAGCTTTAGTAACAAAAAAAAGAGTTGTTGTATATTTGGACACTGATGTTCTCCTCTCTTTATAGCTATGATAATAAAGAATGTTAAAGCAACCACCACTGTAGAGACGATCCTGAAGGCTCTCGATCCTTTTGCATATCTGGATGAGAGAAATGTCCGCCTGGTTAAAGGCAAACAACCTGGCTCAAACGGCTTTTGCTTTGTTGATATGGACTCCCACGAGGTACCTTCTCCCTTCCTTGGAAACTGTTTTTAAATCTGTCATTTGAAAATATGTCTTTTACTCATCTTATGAGTGTTTGTTATTTTTGTTATAGCAAGTGACACGTCTGGTGGAGCTTCTGACTAAGCCAAGGCCCCTTTATATCGATGGAGTCCGAGTTTATGCTCAGGTTGCAAAACCCTTAAAGAACCAAAGGTAAGTTAATGAATTTGTTAAAAAAAAAAAAAAAAAAAATCACTTTACTCAGGGGGCATCTCCTAAGAAGATTTATTTTTGTGTTTCAGTTTCAGGAAAGATCAAGACAAACCAAACATCTCCATCCTTGGGTATCCACCTGAGAGCAGCATGTTGGGGGTAGGTCTGTCTTCATAAGTCCTCATGACTCAAATTTGCTTAGTCAAAGCTGCTAAAGTGACTATGTAATCAAAGATTAAGATTTTGGGTTATTCCTTTAAATGGGTTTCAATATCATTGGCTAAGAAAAGTGTAAAATCAGCCCTGTAAGTTTCTACATTGTTTTTTGTCAACGTTGAACATTTCATCACAGAAAACTGATCTTTGTATTTAAAACCACATAAGGACCTTTATATTGGTTTATGTAGCTCTTAAATTTAATCCCTAAAAGTAGATTTCTTTATGCAGATTATGGGAAATCAGGAGATATACTTTCTGTCTTTCTCGATTTCTTTTACTCTTTGTTTCAAACTTCACGACCAAATCAACACCAAGAACAATAAAAACAAAACGTGGAATACCTATAATCAGTTGTTCTCGGTATTTCTCAGGGATTTTAGTTTTTCACCTATTTTAACTTGTACAACTGTTTGATTTGGAGCAATGGTGGGATTGATTTATTTTGTATTTCCACAGCAACAGCACCAACACCTGCCAATGTTCACGCAGCCTTTGCCTCCTCCGTATGGATCACCTGCTGGAGTACAAGGTAACCCTTCCTTTCCTAACAAAATAACTTTTTGTCATCCTCATTTATAATGTCTTGGCCTCTTAAAAATGAACGAATAATCAAAACCTTTATAAAGGGGATTTTGCATCAGGCCTTTCCCATCTTGCGTCATCAACAGAGCCCAGGGTTAACCAGGTAGGCTCCAAACAGAACGCCCCGTTTAAATGTGCTGCCAATAGGATGAAAATTGAAGGCATTGGATTCTTTACAGGAACTCGGAGGTGTTGAGGCTCCAGCTGTGGATCAGCCGTTCCAGGGTGGGGGACCTCACATGCCTGAGGAATCGGCAACGATGGCAGCTGCCACAGATGGGTCGCAGGCCTTTGCATGTAGTAAGATAAATGACACCGTTTTGTAAATTTCACAGGAAATTTTCCAAAACCGTAATGAATGGAAAATCGTTTTTTTGCGTCTGAATCAAAGGCATTTTTTCTCTCTATCCGAAAGCTCCAGAGATTCCAGATATATCAGGCTTTCTGTACGATGCCACGTCAGGATTCTACTACGACCCAGAGACAACACTGTATTACGATCCTAACTCTAGGGTGAGCAAAATTTCCTTTTTTTGGGTACATAATTTCATACTTTGTCGCCTTTGAAGTCCTGGATATACATGTCATTTTTTTTATTTATTTTGTGTGTGTTTGTTTCCAGTACTTCTACAATGCTCAAACCCAGGAATACATGTACTGGGATGCTCCATCAAAAACATATGTCGCCGTTCCTGGAGAATACTCAGCAGAAAACCAACCTGTGATCATGACGGCAGAGGACCAGGCCATCCTCTCCAACCCAGCAGCTGATGCTCCTTTGGAAATGAGAAAGCCATCAGAGACCTCCAGCTTATCAACAGATGAAGCTGCAGTTCCTGCTGCAGCCCCAAGCATCGCAGCAGAGGCAGCCCCACCCCCCGCAGAGGCTGATGAAAGAAACGATGACGATGATTCCTCTAAAAGGGACAAAGAGAAGGACGGCAAAGAAGACAAGCCCAAAAGTCTCGCTGCCGTCAAGGTGGAGCTGAAGCAGTGAACACTACATTAGGTGCATGAATGCACAGTACTAATATTTAAGATGCGTTTGTGTTTTTGGTAGATCATGAAAGATATGGAGCGATGGGCAAAGATCCAGAACCGCCAAAAAGACAGCGCTCGAGCCCCGTCTCCAATGCTGAGGAGTGGAATGGACGATGATAAGAGGCAGTCCAAGTCAGCTGATGCTGGTTTTGCGATATTTGAGCGGAAGGTTCGGGACTACAGCTATATTACTCAAGCAGTCAGTGGTTTACAAGTTGACATACCAAACATTTGTTTGTTTTTAAATCTACAGATAGGAGGAGAAGATCTGTTTAAGAAGCCTTTGGCTCCCCCTAAGAAAGATGAAAAGTCAAAGGTGAGAGACTAGTTTTACCTCGGTCTATTAAAAATGTATACTGTGTATCAATTAATTATGCTCTGAGATATAGGTGACCCATTAAGATCCACTTTTTTTATCATGAAATCAGATCAAATAATGGATTTGTGACTAAAAAAGAGGTCAAAGTTGCAGTTTAAGTATCCATTCCATTGAGCACATGTTCATCCTGCAGCTCAGCATAACAGAGATTACAGCTGGAAAATGCATTGATTCACTAACTTCCAGTGAGTTGAATCTTAGTCCAAAGTAAAATCAAATTACAGATACATAGGGTAAGGTGGCCCACCTTTATTGCCCTTAGATGGTTTTGAATGCAACTACAAAAGGACCAACCAACTTCAGTAATGTATTATTATTATAAATACATATTTATTTGTTATGCCACACAAAATGTTGTCAGCCAAAAAAAAAGTTGGCAATTCCTGATACTTAATATTTAAATTATTAAAATAAAAGACCTAATCCTGAAATTATAATGTGAAATTCTGACCGAAACACTCTCTAACAATTATTCAAACTGGCTGGATGTGTCAATTATTGTCACACGTCATGCTTTGTTTATCAGCGTGTAATGGGATCACTGGGAATGCTGGCCTCAGACTATGCAGCAGGAAGTGATGAAGAGGTGGAAGAGGATAAAGAGGAAACCACAAAACCCAATCAGAGCACTAAGTCATCAGATAAGGAGGACAAACTGACCGACTGGAAGAAGATGGCCTGTCTACTGTGTCGGAGACAGTTTCCAAACAAAGACGCACTGGTCCGCCACCAGCAGCTTTCGGACCTGCATAAAGTACAGCCTTTAGATTTCTTTTGTCAGTTTCAAATTTGTGACTAAATGCTCTAAATCATTTTCTATCTTTTTTATCAGCAAAATATGGAGATCCACCTAAAAATCAAACGGTCAAAGAAAGAGTTGGAGGCTTTGGAGAACCAGGAAAAAGAAGTAAGTGAATCCTGGAGGAGGGCAGTCCTGATACTTAAAGCGTAGTGTTGTTTACCGAGACTGAGCTTGTGGTAAATCTTCCATAGCTGAAAGCAGGAAAAGCTTCGAAATCACCTGAACCGAAAAAAAAAAAACAGCATCATCAACAGGCGCAGCATCATAACACATGGGCTGGAACATCCAGGTAGAACATCAAAATAAGAAACTGATCCAAATGTAGGCCAAAAGTTTGAGATGTTGTGCTTGAAGTGTTTTTCATTTTTTGTACAAAGGGAAACAAATAAAGTCAGTGACAGACCGGGTTTAGGAGCCGTACCAGCGCCAGTAAGTCTAAACATTTGTATTAATTTATTTATTTACCAGCTATCGAACTGTTTGTGGCTGTTTTCATTTTATTTACTCATGTTAATTTTTTGCTGTATTGTCAAACAGAGAAAAAAGAAAGAGCATGTAGTTTGGGACCACGCCACGTACAAACAAGCAGTTCGGAAGGCAATGTTTGCACGATTCAAGGAGCTCGAGTGACTGTCGTGTGAAGAAATGAATACGTCCTTTCTTTGATATGTGAAGTGGTGAAGGCATGCACTCCCAGGTTGGCCTGATGAACACTTATGGACTTATTTTACCCATCACCACACTTTGAACAGTGACATAAAGCAACACGTTGAATGCAAAAACAAGACATTTGCTTTCAATGTATTTTGTATATAAATGTGCTGACTCTGTTGATTTGAATATTTTTCATTATGTTGATTGTGGCCTGCTTGCAATATTGTAAAACATGTCGTCCTTTTTGCATAATGCTTTCACTGGCCAACTCATTTTTCCCTAATTAATTTTTAAAATTGATTGTCTCCTGCATTTTCTGTTTAATTAATTGTTGTATGTATACATTTTAAGTAAAAAAAAAAAATACTGACTTTTAGTGTCTCAGGGTTTTCTTCATGCTTCACTTTTACTATCTGTGCCACAAGATGGCAGTAAAATGTTTTTTATACACAATAAAAGACACAAGGAAATTTTTAAGCACTTGTCTTAGTTGTGCTTCTTGGTAAATGTAGCTCCAATGCTTTCCAGTGTTTGCTTCTGACCTTTGGCGATACAAAGAAACCAGCCGTCATCATACCTAAGGTTGTGTTGCAATGTTTCAAATGGCATTGATTGTGTGCTGACATACTATAGCTCCTCTGAGAGCAATAAAAAGCTAGGTACACCAGGAGAACTAAAGCCAATGACAAGAAGCAGAGCAGGAACCAACACTTTGTCCAATGTGCAATAACAGTCATGTTTCTTACTCTATTCAGGAAATTGAAGCCTTGTGAATTAACCCTGCTGATTTTTCATCCAACAGGTACAATGGCTTCTGTTGGATTTTTGTGCCTCACAGAGCTTTGCTTTTCACAGACTAGAGGGGCGAATTAGCTAAGTTAAGCAATATTTTTAGTGACTGACAGTTTTACGAAGTCTGAGCAGACAGCGACATGGTAACCAAGCTGAAAGCAAAAGTCAACCTAATGTTCATGGGAAAATCAGAGTGATGGCATTTCAGCTCGTTATACATTAATCATTCTAATAACAGAAGACCAGTTATATATTAAATAGTTTTTAAATCTGAAACTTAGGTTCTTTTGCTGAAAGTGATAAATAATGTGACTACTTTGTTGGTTTTAGTGTGTTCAGAGAACCACAAGTCAGTGGTGTATCTAAGTATATTTTACTGGGTTAGGAGTGGTAAATCAGCCCAATTTTTCCAATTTGGTTCAAATTATTGAAGTCTCGATTTAATTACAAACTGATTAGCGATTCGATTTTTGTTGAATATTGGTTTATCGTTCACATCAGTCAGCTGCTGAATTATTTCACTTCTCTCTTCTTTTTTTTTTTAGTAATGTCTTGGCACCTTCAATATTGTACAGTGTACTTGAAATGTCCAAATTAGGACTCGCCTGGTTTGTATTACAATTAGAAAAATGTAAATCTATCTTTGGAATTTTAAGAATCAGTTCATAATCATCAATGATAAAATCACGATTAATACATTTTTATTTTTGTTGTTATTGACAATGCCCAGGGGTGTTGAACTTCCCACACAGTTTGATGTCACATTAACTTTAAAACAAAAAAAATTATTTTGTATAACAAGTGATCATTTGAGATAATAAACAACATTTATGGTATCTTGGGAAAATCTGGGCTGATTGTGGTATGTTATGCAGTTTTGTTTTAATCTTGTGCAATGGAGTTTCTTGTAATATGTCATCTTTATTATACATCCAACATTTACTCATCACAAAGATTGTTGCAGGCCATTGGAGTCTACAAAGAATGAGGAAACAATGGTTGCCATTTCTTTTCAGGGTTTTTATTCACTCATGGCAGCTTTAGTTGTGGTGACATTTATTGGCCAAGTTTGGTCTATGGGGTTGGTGGCCAAGTGTAAAAGTAAGATACAATGTGAGATAGATGTATACTCATACATAAGACAGTAATCTCTCCATCGACTAATTTAGAAATGATGTTACTTTCATACTTTCATAACCCCGGTTCTATGAGTGAGATATCTCACTATGGGATGTCACCTCGGCTGCTTTTCTCAGAATACTTATTTCACTTTGCCAATCCTGATTGACCATTGAAGCGCATCAGTTAGATGGGAGAACCTCCCACCTCCTATAAAAGGAGGGGACGAACTGTTGTGCATCATTCTTAGTAAGCAAACATCATTTTCTCGTTTGTGAAAGAAGGGCAGTTTGGTGAGACATCTGGTAAATGGTAAATGGACTTGATTTTATATAGTGCTTTATCACCACACTGAAGCAGTCTCACAGCGCTTTACACATCAGCTCATTCACCCATTCACTCTCACATTCACACACCAGTGGGACAGGACTGCCATGCAAGGCGCTAGTCGACCACTGGGAGCAACTTAGGGTTCAGTGTCTTGCCCAAGGACAATTCGACACATAGTCAGGTACTGGGATCGAACCCCCAACCTCTCGGTCAGAAGACGACACACTACCACCTGAGCCACGGTCGCCCGTGGCGCACATCTCACTCATATTACTCATAGAACGGAATACAAAAGTAACCTATAGTTCCGTTTCATAGCACCCCACACCCAACCCCCAGAGGGAAGGCCCAGAGACCCCCCCCGCCTGAGACCCCAGCAGAGGAGCCACGGGGTTGGGTGTCGGTGGCGGGGTGCGATGGATGCTCGGCTCCTTGGGGCTTTCTCGGATGTGTATGTGGGGGGTGGTGGCTGCTTCTCGGCCTGGGATCTTGGGGGTGTCTAGGGGGCTGCTCGGCTGTGGGGGATGGCTTGGAGCGCCTTGGCCCCCACTCTTTCTGCTGGCCTGGCTGTATTTGCGGGCCCGGGGCGGGGCCTGGGTTTGCAATAGTGTTTTTTGCACATACACTGGTCTACGATGCACTGGCATGTCTTGGGATGTGGGATAAAACTCATACTGGGCTTAAACTTTAGACACGTTGATCCCAAATACCTGCTTTAGGTATTTTCCACTCATTCCTTCCTTCTGCCCACAGCCACCATCATTATACCTAAGCTTCACACTAGTCACCAGACTGGCTTGATTACACAACACAATAAGTACAATATGTTCTACTACAACTTCACATCTCACTCTCACCTTAAAATAATCAATTGTTCCCCACCCTTTCTATTTCCTGCCTTGAGTTTCTCCTCCCTGCTCCCTTCCCTCTCTGCCACCACCCCCTCACCTAGGTGGAACACTGCTCTCCCTTTTTATATCCTCCCTATAATAAAATGTTTCTTACCCTTCCTTAGAGAGGGCTGGTGATGGTCACAATTACGCAACAGAATAAATTAATTTATTTCATTGCAATAACAAAATATGCATTGCTGTCTCAAAATTATTGCACTTCTTTTAGTGTTGACCTTTGACAGCATGTGCAGACAAGTGGAAAAAAAAAAAAACGGGGCATATACAGTACGTCCAGCATGTAAAAGTGGACAAATGTGAGGGGCGAGGCCCAGCTCGCTGCCGTATCGATGTTCTGTACAGGGACTCCCCTGAACAGGCCCAGGATGTGGCAAGTCTCAGAGTGGGCACACAGACCCCCCGGCGGCTGCAGACCCTGACACGAGTAAGCCAAAACAAAAGCCACCACTACCCAGTGTGACAGGCGTTGCTTAGAGACAGGCTTCCCCTGTTGGCCAAGCAGACGAACAGCTGATCACTCCTCCTGAGGCCCCTTGTCCTGTCCATGTAAGTGCGGATTGCACAAACAGGACACAACAAATGAGGCCGCCTCTCACTCTGTGAGACAGGAAAGGCCAGCAGGTCAATGGGAGAACATGAACCCACAACCTTCGGCACAAAAGCCGGGTTTGGTCTCAGAATGATTCTCGCATCACCTGGGGAAAGCTGAGCGCACAACGGGTGAACCGAGAGCGTATGGATGTCACTGACTCTTTTGGCCGAAGCCAGAGCCAGCAACAAAACAGCTTTAAGGGAGACAAACTTCAGGTTCGTCTCACCTATCGGATCAAACGGGGGTCCTTTAAGACCCACCAGAACCACCGACAGATCCCACGGTGGAACCACCGATCTGGACACGGGGAGGAGCCTGCGCACACTTTCGTAAACCTGCATATCAGCATATGCTGACTTGCAAAGCCCACGTGCGTGACAGGTGGCGATTGCCGCCAAATACACTTTCACAGTGGAAAGGGCCTTGTGCCTGTCAATCAGGACCTGGAGAAATCACACCCACCGGGCACTGAAAAAGAATGTGGCCTCCCTGGAGACACTAGTCCTCAAACAGTCATAAAGAGATCTAGTGGAGGGGGCCCGAGCACTCTGTATGGTAGAGATCATGTCCTGTGATAACCCTACAGCCAACAGATTGCGCCACTCAGGGGTGAGGGCCACAGCACCAGACTCTCTGGGTGTGGATGGAAAATTGTGCCTCCCGCCTGCAACAGCAGATCCCTGCACAGCAGGAGCTGCCAGGGGGGGAGCACAGAGCAGCTGGTAAATCTCCGCCAACCAGTGCATAGCCGGCCAATGGAGAGCCACCAGGATCAGGGAATGGCCGCATTCCCTCACCCTGTGCAGGGTTGGAGGAATCAGAGCCAACGGGGGCAGTGCGTCTACACCGAGGGGACCAACTGTGCTGCGCAGGGAGAAAAAACATTGCACACTGCACGTTTCCTTCCCCTGCGTACAGGTCCACCTCGTCTCTGTCCGTAACGGGTCCACAGCTGTCGCACCACGTCCGGGTGCAACATTCATTCCCCATAAATTGCTATGCCCCTGGAAAGCAGGTCCGCACCCATGTTCATGATCCCCATGATGGTTCCAAGTAATTTAAATGAGCGTGCTGGAGGGCCACAGTCCAGCGGACCCTCACAGATCTGCCTTTGTGAATCCCCCCCCAGCCTGACAGACTTGCTTCAGTGGAGATCACCTTCCTGTCTGTGACAGAGCCCAAGGGTACTCGATACGTCAGGAAGCTGGGGGCCCGCCAATGACGCAGTGCTGCACTGCACTCTGCGTAACCAAAACTCTCTGTGTGCACGGGATTGAGCCCAAGTGAGGCCACCCACAGCTGGAATTCCCTCATGTGTAGACGGCCCAGACGGATCACGAGAATGGCCAAAGCCATCAACCCGAGTAACTAAAGACATAAGCTGAACCGAACAGAGCTCCTCTGTCGGAAAAGAGGAAAACATGCTCTGAATGACTTCACCCGCTCCGCTGACAGGTGCGCGGTAAAAGGCACAGAGCACAGGGACACGTCCAGATAACATGCTTTTCTCCGTGTTCACTATGGATCCAAGATCGGACAGGTGATGGAGCAGGATGCACATATGAGCCCTGGCCTCAGTCTCCGATAGGGCCAGGAACAGCCAATCGTTCAGATACGTGGCCAAGCGAATGCACCGCCTCCTTAGTGGGGCAATCAGGGACTGTAAAGTACATTAAATAAAATCCATCCAGTTAGCGACCAGGAGGGCCCACTGAAATTGCTCCTTTGTGCAAAAGAGAAGTGATCTCCTCCTCTAACACATGGGCTGAATCTCCTTGGACCCGGGAGTGTATTATGCCAGCAAAACTGGGAGGGACAGATGCAAACTGCAGTCTGTATCCCTTCAATAGCTTCCTTAATACTCAGGGTGGGGCTGCGAGCACCTTCCAGCTGTCTATCCTCAGGGAAGAGAAGTCAGGCGCTCCGGAACCCTTACTGTGAGAACTGCCGTCAGCGATGCGGTGGTGCCCTTTCCCGGAGGCAGGCTGCATGCAGCCAGAGAGTCCGAGAGCGGCAAGATGGCGCCCTTTTCCTTAGGACGTCTGCTCAGCCAGAGGTGGCTCGCGAAAGCAACGGGAATCCATCCGCGGCATAGTGGAGCCCCCTGCCAGCAGCCGGCTGTCCGACCCAGGAGCGACTACTCCCAAAGTGGAGGAGCCCCCTGTTGGTGGGACAGCGCCATACTCCCCGGAGCAAGCATGCACTACTTGTTCTGGGGGACAGAGTGACCATGGGAGGAGCGCCGTCTCTGACTGGAAGGAGAAGCCTCCCTTTGACTGGAGATAACTATTCCCGTTATCACTATGTTCATTGTGGCCTACGCTTTCACATTAAATAACATAAATACATACCTTTAATCTAATTCATGTTTTTTTTATTTTGTATTTCTGTTTCCTGTTACACCTTTAAGTTTTAAATGAATAAATCAGATCACTATTATGTGCACAAATCCCACTTTTAAACATCTATCTTTATATATGTGAGTAAATCAACAAATTTTGATGTTTTTGTTCATTTGGAAAATTACTGTCCTTATTTATAGCCTATATAGTGATTGTGGCTTTGTGGCCAATGCACTTTATTTATGGATATTAAATTAAACACTACTCCATTACTGTTTTTTTGTTTTAACAAGAATGTAAAATATATCATTAACAATACATGAAATAAATGAAATGCATATTTCTGTGGTAGAAAGCATAACCACTGTCCAAATATTGATTCTACAGACTGTCGTCATTTCAAATCCATGCCCTTGGAACAAAAATGTAATAAGCCTATCTCTGTAGACAATAGAAGATTTCTAAAATGACTTCCATCTTTTTCCCATCCTCTAATCCTGAGGGCACATTGAAACAATCATACTTTAATTGTACTTTGCTCTGTATATTCTTAAGCATAAATCAGATGCATACATTGTACCGTACATATAGATTAAGGCTCTGGGATGTGTATTATTTGCATATAAATGGTATTTCCTCACATCAAATCTACTCTGTGTAAATTTTGACATTGTATGTGTTCTATGTTCAATTGACTGAGGGATCATAGAGATGAATGAAGATTGTTATCTCGGGTACAAACTGTTCTGACAATCCAATGAAATGGTTACTGTGAGCTCCAGGATTTATAAAAACATGATTGTGCAACAGTTTCAACAGTATTAACGAGTCAGTATTTCATGTTACTGATTTAAGGATTATCTTATTTTCTTTTAGCTTATTGCATTCACAGAAAAAAAATAAGTTTAGGTTTTTCTGAACTTATGAGATAGAAATAAGTAAATAAAGCAAATTTTGCCCTGTTTTTATAGGAGTCGATAATTTTACAAGGGGAAAAATTTAAAAATATTTCCTATAAAAACAGAGCCAAATTTTTTATTTACTTATTTTTTATCTTATCAATTTTTCTGTGAATGCATTAAGCTTCTGTAGTATATTTGTTGCAAGAATTTTCTTTCAATTCTTGTAGTGGATTTCATATATATATTTTTTGTTTAAGTCGAAAGACAATTTAAAACATCACACAACTCCTAGTGACAGATGTCGCCATTAGCCAGTCCTAATGGCCCATGGAATGAAAATTAATGTGCAGTTAGCTCCCAAAGATGAGAGGCTGGGGTAGAGACGTAGCATATGAAGAATCATCTTGTTAAAGTGTGTGCGTGTGCATGTGTGCGTGTGTCAAAAAGCTTTCAAGCAGCGTTGATAGTAGAAAAACTGTGGGACAATGGGGGCCAATTATCCTAGTGGTGACAGCAGGTAGAGGTGTAGCATATGTGTGGAGACGAGTCAGAAGGACTTTCAGAGGGTGGGATGTGTTGTGAGAGGCGAGAGAAACCTAATTGGGTTGTTGTAAATGGAGGTCTGACACAAAACTATTGCAGATGGGCAAAAACACACGAGTGATTGCACAAAAAAAAAACATTTGGAATGTTTCTAACGTGACGGGCAGTTCACTGCACACCATCTACCATTTCAATTTATTTCTCTCTCTCCGATAAACCCCGGGGAAATAAATCCCCATGTGATTCAGGATGAAATAGATAATTTTACAATATAGCTTTATGAAGGATAACTGTGTGGTTACTTCAAATCTCTCCTTTGTCTATTATGACAAATGATCAAACATGTGTCCCACACAGTAAATCCTCCTTAAGGAGTAGCATGTGCTTGTGGTAACCCAGTGCAAACAAAGAGACCCGACCATCGCAGTTGCAAAGGAAAACCATGCTTGTTTAAGAAATCACAACATCTGGTTCAGGCTTTCAAGCGTAAGCCGAAAAATGCTCTGTGTTATTCTGCTGTTGATTGCTCATCTATATGCTCTGGACTTTAAAATGTTCTATAGCGATCATCAATCGTGGGGCAAACTTTGAAAAAAAACGTGTATCCTTCTTGACAATGGTCGACTTTTAACATTTGGGAATGATTTGCAGTTTAGCTCCAATGAAAGGATGAAGGGCAGCATTAATATAATACCTCTCTGACAACAAAGGGTGTTGATCACTCTGTTGATTACTAATGTGCCTTCTAGCCAGTCATTAAGTCCCAGACATGTGGGAATATGCAGTAATTATATTTTGGGTGTAGAGCAACAGGGTTCTTTTCATTAAAGACAAACACGCAGCATAATGAGAAAAGTAATTGGCCTCAAGGCATCAGCATGATCCCCTTTCCAAAAATTTAATAACAGTTCATTATTTTTGTAACGCGTAGGAGAGACAATTATCAGAAATGTTTTAGTTAATAGCGATTTGTAATGGTTTAAAATTTGTTTTTTTTCAATTGACACTTTTTTATACCTGATGATTTGCCTTAGTTTAATATTGCAATTAAAGCTGTAGTATGTTTTTTCGGTCAAAAATCCATAATGATCTTTGAGCATATTAGAGTAAGTAAGAAAGTAAATTTTATTTATAAAGTGCTTTTCACAGATAAAAATCACATAGTGCTGTACAAACCTTTCAGTTACATTCTGTCCCAAGAAACATGAATAAATATATCACATATAACATGGGAGGACAAGAACGGGAGAACTGTGGGTCGCCAAGGGCATGGGTGGCGCCCCGTATTTAGATGAAAAAGTGGGAGAACAACAGGAGGAGAGGTGAGGGGGAAAAGCAGGCTTTGAACTGACTTCCCAATTGGGAAGTATTGCATAAAACTAGGAAAAAACCTCCTTCGGCGTACGTGCACCAGAAGCAGAAACAGTCACAACAGAAACTTGAGAACATAGCACGTGGGCAGGGTGAAGGCGAAAGGGTAGGTGGGGGTTGGGGGTTTAGGGTGGAGAAAGGAAGGATTGCTGGGAGGAGAAAAAGGATTGCTAGCCGCTTGCAAGCTCCCTTTGTAGCTTGCTAGGAAAGAGGGGGGACGGAGAGCCAATGGAAGCGTTAAAAAAATAAACCCTTTGCTTTCCCTCTGATACAGTCAGATGATGTATGACAACCTTGGTAGATTTGGTTCAGAATGCAAAAATCCAGGCGGCGATGGAGGAAACGGAGGGGGAGATGGAGGGGGACGTAGCGTCAGTCTACGCATCATCTTGGTGAAATAAAAACAGACAGCCTTGAGCTGCTGGCGTTGTGGCGGAGGCCGATGATGATAAGTGATTTGTTTTTGAGTTCTTGAGTCTTTGGTCTCCAGCAGTAAAAATCCAATAATATGGCCTCAAACTGCAAGTTAACCACTCAGCCTCTCCAAGTGGTTTCAATCCCGCATAAACGCTCCAAAGTAGCCTCCTGGATACTTTTGAGTTTGTTCATCACGTTAGTTTGAGTGTTGAGTGCTCTGCCCCACCCTTCAAAAATGACTGGCAGCCTTACCAAACCGCTGCCAACATAAGACAGACTTTGCAATAGATCAGAAAGCTGCCCGCTCCAATCAGCAGCATCCCTGCTACCATAAATCCAATCATGTAGATGTCCTCCATGTCCTCCACGGAAAGCATGGACAGACACATGACCTTCTACTTATTCAAGGAATCCATTGTGTATCCGGCCGCAAATGTTCTGTCAGGACACGCATGCTCACTCCTGCCCGGTCTTTTTCCCGAAAAAAATTGATCTATTGCATTGGGAGCCTAGCTGATCAACTCCATAATTTTGTTATCTTTCATCCATAAGGTACCATATTTAGGTGGAAGGTTATTGGCTTTGACCCATCTTTGTTTACTTTTACTTTTATACTTTTGTATCAAAATCATACACATGGGAAAATATATTATTTGTGTAGACTAGTTTTCATTTTGATGGTAAATTTGGATTTAGTTTAAAATCAATGAAAACCATGCTGAAAATTTTGAGTCAACAAAATTAACACTGGTACAGACATCATACATACATCAATATGAGACCAATTTAACTTATAGTAGCAAAAACAGTATTTTTATTATAGCTTTATATTTTCAAGTAGAATCTTAAACAGTAGGCTTAACTTACATCCGTGCACCCCAGAAAATGTGCAGTAAACCTCTCATTTAAACCTCTGGTGTTCATAACTGTTACTTTCCTTCAAGGCTGTACAAATATCGGTAAAGCTTCCACCACATCTGGAAACGTATAAAACTGAAACAATCGTCCCCTGTACCTGTAATGCTCAGGATATCACAAATGCTTTCCATGTCAAGCACTCATTAGAACAGCTGGAGCACAGATCGTGGTTGTGGAGTCCTGATGACAGAAACATGAGCACGTACTCTCCAACAGTGCACTACCTGTGTATGGGGGCCATGGCATCTGAATCAAGAGGTGCTGAAAGCTGTTCATATAGCAGCAGCAGCTTTCTAACCCAGAACTAAGTCTCTCTTTGGTCTAGTTGGGAAACAACCAGAGGACACATCAGACGTACGTTTCCATGGGTTTTCTTCAACTGATAAACCTATCAGCAAAATGTTGCAAAATAAATGAGGATGTCATGCTGCTGCCTTTTCTCATTCACACAACATTACAACTTGATCCCGGCTAAATTGGCTGCAGGATTTTTTCATTACAGCTTTTGGCTTTACAACATTCAGGGCATGTTTTCTACACCACAATAGCACAATGTAACACAATCACCTGCACCGATGCCAGAGGGAAAATGACTGTACGAATCATTCACTCTCCTGCAGGCACAAAGCAGTATTGTTGCAAGAAACTGCTATATCAAAAATTGCTGGCTTCGGGGGATTATGAGCAATCTGTAATGTTGCCTGTGCTCTCTTACACAAATGGGAATGGATGTGGCTTGTGGGGAACATGCAAATGTTATTGTCTACAATCTGAATTCAGCCGTTTTCATTCAGTCCTCTCGATTTTTACTGCGATAGCTTAGACTGCGAATCTCTACTGAGGGTAATGGAGTTTGGAAATCGGGGCCGGTTAAAGGTTGATGTTTATGCAAAGAAAAGAGATTGAGCATGAGACCATTTGAAGCTCATAAAAATAAACATCAAAACAGAAAATAACCAGTCAGAAACACTATTTATTTGACACTTTCATCCTGACTATTGTAAACTTGTTGATGTCTGATTGATCAAAAACTGTATTTACTTTATGCTAAAAGTGCTAAGTATCCAATAATTGTGTAAAAACATCCTTATATTCAAATGTATTGACATAGCTTCTTCAAGAACATCACTTCATCTACCTCCTTTGATATCACTGCTTTTTCTGTTGCTCTCCACATTTTGTGGTATAGCTGAGAAAATACTTCCATTACTGAAGGCAATGTCACCAATTAGCTTTTCAAAAGTGTGCAGGGGTGCACTGGCCATCTGGCGTACCGGGTATCTTCCTGGTGGACCGTCGACCCAAAGTGAGCCAGTCCGGTGGCAAACAACTGTGAAATAGGGCAAAAATGTGGAACAAAAAGAGGGCAAATGTAGGGTGAAATTGAAAAAAGTGGTATTTATTGGGTAAAAGGGAGATTGTTTCGATGAAAAGTGTCAAAAATGTTAAAGGGCAACAGTTGGATTAGAGTGTCCATTTGCAAAAAATTGACAAAAAAATAGGAAAAAAAGGGGGCATTATTGGCAAAAGGTACCTTAAATCTGAAAAAAGTGTCTAAAAGGGGTGAAAAGGGGTAAAAATGGGCTAAAGTAAGTTGGAAAACTGCAAAATGAATTGGTTAAAATAGGTTAAAAAGTTGTCCCCTTTTAAGGATTAATATTTAAAGTTAAGGCAAATGTTGAACATTACTGACTGTGTGTGTGTATGCGCGTGCGTGTTTGTTTTAACCTATAAGGCATAGGTATCATTAGGGAGGGCAGGTTGTTTAGGCTATGAGACAGTGTGGGAATAAATTAATAATTCATACTTTTTTTTTTTAATAATTTATTTATTCATGTATTCTTGATCATCAAAAGCTGATTACCTTATCACTTAATTTTTCTTTCCCAATTTTTGTGCCAATGTTTTCTTTCTGGGTTCAGTTTAACCCTATAGAGAAGTGGCTTTCTCCAAATGAGTTCAAGGAGCTGCCTATTTATCATAAGGGGTTTTAGCAGTCCTGGGTAAGCCATCTCCAAACAAGTTTTGGAGGCAGCCCACAGCTAGAACGCACCTGGGGGAAAAAATAAATAAATCAAAATTTTAAAAAAGGGTGAAAGAACAATCTCTGCCCAATTCCTAAGTCCCAACACGAGCCCCATTGAGTCATTTTTCCACAAGTACTCTTATTTACTCCCACTCCCCACCTTTTTACCATTAGCAAATTATTATTATTATTATTATTATTATTATTATTATTATTATTATTATTATTATTATTATTATTATTATTATTATTAATAATAATTTTGTTTATCAAATTTTGGTAAACAAAAGAGGTTTACATTGACTTTTTTTAAACTTTCACTGACTTTTAGTTCAACCCAAAGTAGCACAAGTTGTCATTTTGACTGAAAAAGCTGCTAAATGATCCTGAATGCTTCACTACTATAGAACTCATTTGTACAGTGGAGGATCCCTTTAAAGTTAAAGCTGCTTTGCAGTAAAATCTTGTGTGCACACTGAATGTGAAATAGACAAAAATAAAACTCGAGATATATCATTCTTCTTAACTTTCCCTGATTATATTACAACTTAATCAACCTCGGTTTGTTAAATACCCATCTTAGTGCAGCTTGGTTCAGTGCCAGTCGATGATGTGATGACCCAATGTTTGATATTTCAATTAATTTTATTTTCCTTCATATTATTGTCGAAGTAGATGATGCTCTTTTCCTATCACATACTTTTTTCCTAAACTCCCATCTACTTTGAAGTTTTACAAAGCAGTCACCAGTTGACAGACAGACAGCTGGGTTGCCATAATTCAAAGTAAGTGTGTGAGCTCCAGTCTAAGTGGGAGCCACAGTGGATCAGTCCAGTTTCAGGGAGAGCCATCACTCAGCCAGACTCAAAAACCCGAACAGCCCAGAATGTGAATGTTTATTGTTAGCAGAGCTGAGACTGGAAAGATAAGGTCAGGAGCAGTAAATTCTCCTCAAGGAAGCTTTCAAACTGTAATTTACGTACTGATGTTGGACTCCATGTTACTTCTGAAAGTGAAAAAAATCAAAACAAGCATTTTATCCAAACATAATGTGATTAAAAAAAAGGCATTTTGGATCAAAAGTCCTTCGTGTTAAATGTTCTGTTGTAAAAACTAAAGTACATCCAGGTTTAATCTCACAAGAGAGATTTATGTTTTCATTTGCTATGCCGACAAAAAAATTAAATAAATAAATCCTACAATACTGAAATGTCACCAAAGTTCCAATCTGGCCTGTCAGATGTGCAGGGATTAGACCGAAACGTATAGGATTACATTCATCTAAACTCACTGATGGGACATGAGAATTCATGGAGCAATTTCAGTTTAACATAATGCATCTTTATAAAGTTCTCCGTTTGATTTTACTCCCAATTTGAAAATGGACGGCTTACAGCAAAGCGCCTTTAAAATGATAACATAAAATTTTTGTAGATCTCATTTCACCTTATGGAATATTATATGAAATGCAACAGGGTTGTACAAAGGTTGTAGTCACTTATTATCTTGCCCATAGGCACTCACTCACTCATTGCCTCAGTGATGGGTATTATTAATGCTCATACTATTAATGCTTATTACAAGTAACAACCATTAAAATGTTTTTTTTTCTTACTAGTAATACAGCTTAATATTTCTTATTACTAGTTATAAAGCCTTATTAATGCTTATTACTAGTTATAAAGACCTTATTAATGCTTGTTACTTGTAATAACGCGTTATTGTTGCTTGCTGGTAGTAATTGTCTTATTGATGCTTAATACTAGTAATGAAGATTATTAATGTTTGTTACTAGTAATAAAGACATTACTATTGCTCATTACTAGTAATAAAGCCTATTAATGCTTATTATGAGTAATAAAGCTTTAATAATGCTTAAAAGTAATAAAGCCTTAATAATGCATATTACTAGTAATAAAGACCTGTAGGTTATTTACATAACCCTGGTTTTCTGACTAATATGAGTGAGATGTCTCACTATGGGTTATACGCCTCCGCATCATATTTCAGAAGCCCTATCTCATCACGCTAATCCTGATTGGCTGATGAAATGTATTCATCCACCGCAGGTTGTCCTACCGACTATAGGTAGAGTGGGCGGAGAATGCAGCACCATTCAAATTTCTCTTCTCACTCAGGAAGCTTCTCGCCACAGCAGCTGAACCATCCACAGAAAGACCAATATTGGATTCCGTCGCCGGAAGCTGCTGTTGGTATCTTTTTTGTCAATCACCCCAGGTCAACTAGTGTTTTTTCCTGCTCCCACGCTTGGAACAGCACTGCTTCAACGCCCCCGGCCGTCGACACCCGACCGCTGACGCACCTGTCTTTGTCTCGGCTCACTGCGAACGCTCGATGCCACCCCAAAACTGTAGAGCACCCGACCCAACACCCCAATTGACGCCTCAGTTCCATGTTCCAGGTTGTCGGCCTTCAACTAGCTTAGCAGCTAGCAGCCACGTGCTAGCGCTACCGAGCTTCTCCTTCCCGCTGCACCCCAGCTCAGAAGACGTGAATGGAGGGAAAAGCCCCACACGTCAGCGGAGCTGGTGGCATGGAGGCTTGCCTCTGCAGGTGTGAAAAGAAAATCTTGACCCGAGATATACACCAGGTCTGCCCCCCCACCCCACCCCGTCCCGTCTGTCGTATCCTTGGAAGGAGATGAGAGGAGCATCCCAGCTTCTCCTCTCCCTGGCTCCGACATGCTGCTGCCCGCCGTCGTGACCAAGGTGACCAAAGATACGGGGAAGCTGCTGGATGAGGTGGCACGCTCCTGGAAGGACCGGCCGTTCAGCAACAGGGGCGCAGAACCGTGCACTTAATTTCTGGACTGTGAGTTCATGGAAAGCTTGGGTTTGCTCTGCATGCCCCCGGTGGAGCCGCTGCTCCCACGGCCATCTGTCATCTGGAAACCAAGCCTGCCCGGGAAATCCGACCACCTGCAGTCAGCCCTGATGGAGCGCTCCTACAAGGCGGCGGCGCTGTCGGCCAGAGTGCTCAACGTCCTCTCACTACTCACGGCGTACCAAGCGGAGCTGTGTGACAACTTTGGGTTGGCTTCGGACCCGACCAGGGGCACGGTTCCTCAGGCTGGTCCAAGAATCCTGCGGCTGTGACCACGGCCACTCAGGGATCCGGCGTTATGTAAATAACCTATAGTTTTTCCCTAAAGGTCTACCCACCCCCAGAGGCAGGGGCCACAGAGGTGCATAACTTTTTTGCAAGTTGTGTTGAAGAGAAAGAGAAGGAAGAGGATAGTGGCAATGCAGAGTCATGGGTCTGCCAGTTGGTGCTGCAGTACACAAGTGACTCTAAGTTGACACACTTCTAGACTCTTCTCTACTTCTGGCAGGAGCAGTCGGGTGGGCTAGAGCAATCCCAGCTACAAGTACTCCTTCTGAGTGTAATTTCAGTGTTGCTGGCAGACTGATTGAGGAGAGGCGTTCCAACCTCAGTCCGGAAAATGTAGATGCGCTTTTGTTTCTACATAGCAATTGTGACATATAGAGTGGGAAAGGAGAATCGTGGCAGTTGTTTTTTTTTTTTAAATTTATTTAAATGTTATGCACTTTTATTTGTTCCCCAATACATGATGTATTTTTTCATTTTTATGCATTTTTATTCCCCAATTCATGTTGTCATTGAACTGTTCAATAAATGAGTAAAATGCAACTTTTAGTTGTTGTTGCTGTTGTTTTTTTTTATGCAGCTAAACTCCAAAATGGGAGCGGTCCAGGAGTGGGAATCATTCTTAACAGGAGCAGGATGAGAGTGGGAGTCATTTTTACCAGAAGTGGGACGGGACGGGATTTTTTTTTTTTTTTTTTTTTGCTATGGCCCAAGATAGGGACGGGATGGGATTTTTTCTGTGGGGGTGTGATGGGACAGCGGTGAAAATCCACTTCAGTGTCACCCTCTACCGCCCCACAGAATAAAAAAAGAAAAATAGAAAAGAAAAGAAATCATATTTTTGTTGTGTCAATCGTTCTGTTAACCGTACCTTTAATACTGAGTTTCAATCACACAGACCTTTATAAGAACTAGTTTTGCATTACAACAGATGATTTTTCTCAGAAATCCTACAAAGAGTTTGATCTGTTTTTCTTCATGTGGTCGGCCTGCACTATTATGGTCCTTGCCATATCAAATGGTTCAACAATGGCATGCTGGCCTCACCTACCATTTGAATATCGTCTGTCAGACAGGACAAGGGGAGACTTGCTTCAACTGAATATGTCTCCAGGATCTGAAATTACACAGTAATTTATGTGTCATAGGTAATCGTGCTGCATCCCTTCTGTATCTCGTGACAGCCAATAATTATCAGTGCATTTTGTCTCTGTACTCCACTGCTTTAGAAATTTACCTGGATCCTCTGGGTATTCAGTTACAGTTTGGGCTTTGATATTGGAGACTCTGCTGTCAAAGGTAGAGACCATTAGAATGCAATAAAAGCCGATATGCTTTCAGAGTATCTCAAAAAGATGGTTAGAGAAGAAGGTAACACACGCTGAAGTGCTGAGTTATACATTACATTGGACATTTAATGTGTGTACAATTCAAATAAAGACGTTGCCTAAGCAACACTAATCATCATGTGAAGCAAATGAAAATGTTACTGACAGCAACAATTTTGTGGGGCATTGGTCCACCAAACTACTGTTGTATTTAAGCAAATTACATAGAACATAAATAAAATTTTCACTGAAAACATGTTAAGACATTTTTATTCTTGTTTCTTTTCTTTCATGGTGACTTTGTCTATTCGTTGTATCCATGTAAATCTAAAGCTCTTTGTGGTCTAAAGGTAATGGTGTTAGTTGTTTGTTTCTTGGTTAATGGCGTGTTGCAACCAACTTGAATAGGTTCCTATCGCCACCTACTGTATTGGAGTGTGTAAATCTTGGTGCCATCTACTTCAGGTTACTAAGAAAAAACTAAAACAAAACATAAGTCAAGGATATTGGTGAGTAATTTGGGTATTTTTTTTCATGAAAAACAAACATTTTAGTAGGACCTGTTTCTGAGTTAACATTTCTTTCATAATATTGTGGAAAGAAATAATTTCACTCAACATAGAAATATATCATCTAAAAAGAAATACAGAAGTTCATGATATCTGCAAAAATATGTATTATGTGACTTCAATGATATAACTACATGTTTATTGCATTTGCTCTTGCAACTCATAGATTTGTGCGTCGTTGTTGTTCCATGAAGAGTCTCAGTAGATTATGATACTGTAAGTGGTTGGGGGGAGTCGCTTCCCCTCATAGCGGGACCTGGTCACCTCAGCCATGGGACTTCCATCATATCCGAGTCAGGGAGAGGAGAAGCTGGGATGCTTCCTTCCACTCCCTCCGTGGAGGCGGCAGAGGCGGTGGGCTTTGCAGCCTGAGCCGGGGTAACGAAGATGTCGTCCTTCTCTTCTTCCTCTAAGATGAGAAATTCCGAGGTCACGTCATTGTCGTACCACAGTCCGTACCCACAGCGGTTGTTCTTTTTGACGGCCTTGGAGGACGACAAAGCAGTGTAGTTCCGAGTGTGGGGGCACGGAAAAACACTGGTCCACCAGGTGGTCGCAAGAAAGGATACCAGCAGCAGCGTCCGTCGATGTAATCTAAGTAGGGTCCACCTGTGGACAGTTAAGCTGCAGCGGCGAGAAGCTTCCTGATGAGAAGAGGTTTTTGAATGCCAATGTATTCTCCCCTCTCTCTACTTACAGTAGGTGGGACTACCTGTCGCGGATGAATACATTTCACCAGCCAACCTGATTGGCTTCATGAGAAAGGGCTTCTGTGATGTGACAGTAAGACATTGAAACAAATGTTATGAAAGAGAACGGTAGTTGACTATTCACCTAGAAAGCTGAGTCCGGCATATTGTTGTTTAGCCAGGTTTCTGTGAACCAAAGGACAACACAGTCCCTCATGTCACAGAAAGCCCCCAGCCTCAGCTTCATCCTTTTGTCCATGAAGCGGATGTTGGCCAGAAACAGATGTGGGATGGGTCTGGTCGGAATGTAAACTGGAAGTGAGGTTTCCGCTCAGTTCATGGCGCAGCTCTGTAAAAACAAACACACACACACGTCCCTCTGTCATCTGTCAAAAGTCTTCTGCTGCTTTCAGTCAGTGAGTTGCTCAAAACTACAGGACTTTATTGTTGACCTTTCGTGATTATAAATTAGCAACAAACAATGTATCAATATTCTGAAGGTTTGTTTTCACCGAACTGTCCCCGACATGACCCAGTAGCGACATCACGCCAACCAGCCCCATTGTATTAAAGCACACCTCAGTACTGCAGACAAGGTCATCAGGAGATTGGGCACACCTGGGTAAAGACACCTAATGTGTGTGGGCTTGACCCTACAGTGATACTGAAAATAGATAAGAGTGACATAGTTCCATTCCCTGTTTTTATAGATTGTCATAATAGAGGTTTAAGCCACCAGCCGCTACACTGCCAAAGTCAAAATGATAAAGTTCACCAAAACATACAATGACCCCTGCACTATTCTCTTTGAGTATTTTGTGTATGAATATGATTTTATTGAGATTTAACACAACAAACAACATGCGGGAAGAACGTGCAACTATTCAATCCCTGACAGTTTACCGGAGCACCCAGAGTCCATAACTTTTCCCAGGTCACTGCGTCAAACATGGATCTCATCTGGGCCACATCTGTACTTCATCAGGCCTTTAGCCAGTAGAGGAGGAGGTGTGAAATACTCCAACATTAAAGATTTTCTGCTGAGAAAATTAAAGAAACAGAGGGGTAACACCTGGGTGAGTCGGCTTCACCTTTGGTGCTCTGTTGTCAAATTTTTAAGTGAAGTTTGTCCAGATGAATCAAAAACAGTGAGGTAATCAAACCATAACTGAATCAATTGAAAACTGTAAAGAAGTAAACATGAGTTAGAGATTTATGAGATATGCCTGTCTTTAAATCGCTTTAATCACTGCAGAACTTTTGTTTTGGTGACTTTTAAAATGATTGAAAACAGCCTCTATTACTTGGCATCAGAACATATAGATATTGACAAATTCCACAGCTTCTTTGACTTAGTCTCAGGTCATATAATACTTCCTATCTTTTTGAGTGAGAGTCTAGTGCTTGTGGAAGGTAAACCAGATGGAGGAAGGTCATCATGGGTGCTGTGAAAAACGAATATATATATATATATATATATATATATATATATATATATATATATATATATATATATATATATATATATAGCATAGCTTTAGTCAGAAAACATGTCACATTATCTACTTATCTACCCTACATCCTAAAGGTCTTTGGATTCAGTGACAACTCATCCCAAAATTGCATTTTGAAACATAATAAAATTGTTGAGGCCTTCCAAGATATCTCTTAAATACTAAAAAAGTAGTCAGTTATTAGTTAGCACAGTGAAGTTATGTTCCTGATCGAGTGGTTCCCTATTTAATTTGACCTGATTAAAATAAAGCTGAGTCTTTAATCTCACCCTGTCACTTTTTAACAGAGTCGAGGCAACTTCATTAAAAAACAAGTTTAGATGAACTATGGTCGAGCCCGCGGAACATCTCAGCGTCGAATAGCACGTACCATGCTCCGAGCATCCCATCATATTCATTTATAGAGTATTCATACCATGTAGTCATTTGAAAAATGGGGCCCCCTGGTACCCCCATGGCACATACGGAGTAATGGAGTCAATGATTCGGTACCACCAACTGTCGCAATATTTGACTCACAAACAAATGAGAAAATGACTTTAATGGAAATTGCCCCTTGGGCCCCAAATCAAAAATTGGGTTCCAAGTGTCAACGCGTACACATCCATAGATTATACCTACCAAATTTCAGCCCCGATCCATTCACAAATAACAGAGGAGTAGTGATTTTAACTAGGAGGAGGAGGAGGAGGAGGAGGAAGAGGAGGAAGAAGAAGACGTGAGTGGCATTTTGAGTAGGGTCAAAAAATGGTGCTAAAGTTCCGGTAGGACTTAGTTAACTTCTTGTGTCCCTGTGGGGCGCTTGTCTCTCCCTTTGCTCTGTCCAGCCTGTTCCCAGTTAGTGCGTTGACAGTAAATTTGACACAAGTCTTGCTCCGTTTCCTCACAGCCATAACAGACCTGAGGGCAGCGTGAGAGGCTGGAGTACATTTTGAAGGTTAATTCTGCTAATGAAGCCAGGCTGGTCAACGAAGACCCATGGGGAGCCTTTTTGTGGGCAATGTCATCTATATGCCACTCTGCAGGAGAGCTGGACTAAAAGGGTCCTCGACTTCTTGTGCTTGTTATATCTGCAGGCAGAGACCAATAGAGGCCCAGAGTGAAACCACTGTTTGTAAGAAATTCCATTAAACTTAAAAAAAAAACACCAATCAGAGGTGAAAGTAGTGGATTACAAGTACTCATGTTACAGTAATTGAGTTTCTTTTATAGGTACTTGTACTTTTTTGAGTGTATTCCTAAATTAGTAATTTTACTCGTATTTAAGTACATTTTAAAAGAAGTATCATATTATAGCCGACCAATCAGATTAAACGTAACGCAGGGCACCAAAACAGCATTGTATGCTGAGTTCATGAATTTAGCAACTGTATATTGTATATTTAGAGCCTGAAATTCTTTTTTTTTTCATTTTAAATTGAATTCATTGATCTCGTCTCTTCCTCTTTAAGTTTATACATGAGATGTTTGCTGTAGGCAAGGGAACTGTGGCAAGATGTATTACCAAAAATTGACATGGGGGGGATAACTAGTAACTTTTACTTTGAGCACTATTTATTTGAGCTACTTTTTACTTGTCCCTGAGTATTTTATGTATGACTTACTTGTAGGTCCTACTTGTACCAGGTAATAGAACTTCTACTTCAGTGGGATTGTTACGGCTGGTGCCTTATTGTGTTTACTGTGTTGGTGGAGGAGTGAGAGCTCTTCCACAATGTACTATCTATCCAAATGAGCAGGACAGCAGGGAGTGGCCATCACCAAGGATGCTGATTGGGTCTCCCCAGGGTGTGGCCCTACATAAGGACTGTCTACCCCAGAAGCTGGTGGAGAGCAGTAGTGGCTGTGTGACTCTCCCTTGCTTGCTGTCCACCAAGTGTGTATCTGGCTGTGGGAAGTGTGTGTGTGTATTCAGTGTTCCTGGTTTACCCAGCGTTTTGAGTTATTTCCTTGTATTCAGTGTTCCTGGTTTAACCAGCGTTTTGAGTTTGAACTGCACCTGGAATTATTGTTTGTATGTTTGTAAAGAAGCTGTAGGGGTGAGCTGCCATTTCATTTCCTGTTTTCTAGTGTTTTTGTGTATAGGCTTAATATAGGAGTTTATTTATTATTTTGGCCTTGGTTCACCCTGACGTTTATGCTTCTGTATTTGTGTTTAATTGTTGGGCAATAAATGACCTTTGCCTTATTCAATTCTCTGTGTTTCTTTTAAATGTGTTTGTTCCTACCCTAGACTAGGGACGTAACATATTTTTGGGGGCTTGTCCTCCGGTTCATCTGAAATAGTCTGGTTTTTTTGAATGTGTTTAAAGGTAATTCTTTATTGTAGTTGGGTAGAGCTTTTCATATTGTTGGCTGGCTGATTTTTCTCTTCTCCAGTTTGTGATGGAGGAGTTTAAAATGAATCCCTCATTAGATAAACTGGATAGGTGTAGCAAAGATGAGTTGATGTTAATTGCCAATTTTTGTGACATTCTTCTTCCGTTACATGGCACTAAGACAGAAATTAAGAGTTGTTTGACAAAGCAATTGATAGAAAAGGGTGTGGTGAAGACTCAGTACTCTTTACACCTCTGACACCAACAACTCCGTGTATTTAATTTTGGTTTTTAACTTTTGAATTACAAACCAACATAAAAATAAGGTTCTTTTTAATCATTGAGTAGAAATGCATGCCGTTGCCATGTAAATACATTGTCTCTGTCCCTTTCTCATATGTTTGTGTGTGTGCACTGAGAAAAGGTGACAGAATGTGAGGGATGCATGAACTTTTAAGTCAAAAGGTTAAAGCAGGAGTAGATTCACTCCCTAAAACAGCCTCATTGAGGTACGGCTAATGTAGTGTGAGTGGAAGTTTAGTGTGATGAGGTGTCACACGACAAGCGTTATTATAGATTCAGCAAAAAGTTAAAGACCTGATTAATAACAGCACACAGAAATATAATGCTGACGAAAGACGTGTAGCAATCCAACTTGATACGTACTTAGTACTGTCATGTGTGTCTTTGAACATGTGTGTGTCTTTGTGCAGTCTGTATTAAACACGTGTAGCACACACACATAATGAGAATGACCCTTTGTCATTTACAGAGCGTTTGTGGGCAGATGGTGATGAGGTGTTTGTCCAGTACTTTCTTTTGGCTGGGATAACATTCCGCGTTAGTCCTTTCCTGTTAGGATTTCCCATGAAACAAACACACATTCTGTACGTGTGTGACTGATTTGTGCTCACATCTGGACGTTTGCTTGCCATACAACAGAGCTTATAGCATGTACGTGTACAATACATCTGTCTGCACTTCCAACACAAAAATGTCCTGTAACTTTTAGGTTTGCCTGTTGGGTGTTTGTGTGTACTCGTTAAAACATTTGTGCGTTTGCAAAACCTGAATGTTTATCCGTCCATAAGTATACTGATGAGAGAGAAACGAGGAGTGCACGGGTGGTGGTGGTGCGTGTATTGTAACCAGTTTATGCAATAACGTTACCTCAGGCTTGAGATGAGATTGCATCTCTTGCCAGTTTATTCAACATTTCAAGTACAATACACTTTGTGATTTATAAACCTTTCCTCTGATCCTTTTTTAAACAACTGGATCAGTCTGTTTTGACCGTGACCGGCTGTAATGTATATCCAAAGGTCTCTCACGATGCTTTTTGACCCAAGAGAAAAGATGGAAACGATTGTCTGAGGATTTACCTTCAGTTCATGCCTCAGGAATAGAGGCTGGGGGGTTGGGTAGATACTTTAGTGTTTGAAATGGAAACTAATCCAGTGTGAGATGGGCCCTGGGGCCAATCCATAGGAACTGACGGACAGGAAAACATGTCTCTGATGTCATTAGGATTTTAGGGAGGGAAACCTGAAATCTTCTCCAGTCAAGCGACATGCCAATGACAGCGCTTACATTTATTGTCCCCCTCATATTTTTGTATCACCCTGATGTATCAACAACCTCAATAAAGCAGTCAGCAGAACAGCCAGAGCGATCATAAATAATGCATCAGCTTGAATGGAGGCTCCACAGGCTGCAGACCCAAAATGAGCTCCCAAAGAGACTTCACAGATCAAGTATAGAGGCTAAAAGGCCTGTCAACAACATGAACAGCACCCTGAATGGGCAATGAGAGGCCCCGTGGTGTTTTAATCCTTTCCCTTTAGCTCTTCATCTTTTCAGCTTTCACAGAAATATGTAGATGGTCTTGATTTTAAAGCTTGCAGAAACAACATCCATCCTATAGCTAAACGCTTCCACTTTCTCTAATTCTTTACTAGCTCTGTAATGAGTTCACGGCCTTGATGGACAAATTTTTATCAAAATTCATGTTAACATTTAGAATAATGAGCATCTGAATAGTAATACTAGTCTTATTATGTGTATTTTGTTGTTTTATGTATTTTTGGACACACAATTTTTTCCTTATTTTTATGCTTTTTTTTGTAGTTTTATATGTTTTTAAAGTCAATGTCTGTTTTTTGTTATTTAAAAGCTTTAAAACCCATTGTACTTTAAGTGACTTTGATTCCATCTTGAGACTCATCTGGGCTTAATAATTTCAGTCATGTGCATAAAAATTCCAGATAAGGATCACAAATAACAGAGTCAACATCAGACTTCAATATCCATTTCTTTATTGGATGCAGAGACAGGCATCCAGTGGTGATAGATTTTGAAATATTCTGAATGTCGTCCAGGAAAGCCTTTATGATTGCCAAACAACATCTTTTCACCCAAAATTGTATTATCTTGATAATTGTTGGTGAACTGTACAAAAGAACTTTAGCATCTTTAATAAATATGATTTCGATTGACATGTTTGTGCAATACTAGCTCATTATATTTCTAATTTTGAGAAATTGCTATGATTATTATTACTCCTTTAGTCACAGCTCCTGTTACTCACGTCCTCAAATCGTTTAAGGGTTGATTGGAGACGCCCTAAACAATTCTGAAGCAGACTGGTAGTTGACAGTGAAAATAAATAATAATGAATATATTTCCTGAAAAATAGTTGTCTGAATAAATGAAACTTTAACATATTATTCAAAAAGAAGACAAAAAGAACTTGCTGGAATTATTACGCGGAAGTCAAGGAAACATCAAGGCGATCAGCAGACGACTCTGGAGAAAACTGGCAGTTGATAGTCGAAACGTATCAGGAAATCAAAGTACATTTCCTGAATAAATGAAACCGTAATATATTAATTGGAGATGGGTTTGATCTATTTACAGTACAATGCAAAAAGTAGTTGACGATATACGATTCTGGGCTGACGACAATGATACGAGACAATATTTTCTCTGCACATTCTTACATACTTACTCTGGATATATTTTTTTATCTGAAGTGAATATAAAATATAAAATAAATAATAACCCTCTACCAACCGACTTTATACCAACTCATTACTGCTCCCTGTGGTACCTTAAGTTGCTTGAAATTTCCTTCTTATTTTCGAAGCCACGTTTCATTCAAACAGACAAGCTCCAAAAAGCTAAAACAAACAACTAAACAGCTTTTAAATATCACTGCTTTTTGGGCTAAAGTGTATACAGTATATGTTACCTTTTCACATCAGCCGGAGCTCTCTGGCCCTATTGTGATGTTTTTTGCAGCAGGTTGTTTCCTGCCACCCCCCTTTACCAGTGCAGTGATGACTGAGCATGAGTGTGAGCTGTAATGCTGCGTTCACACCTGATGCGTCACAAATTGTCCGTATGTCCAGATTACATACAAAGTCAATGGATAGATGCGTCCCAGATGTGCAATCTTTCCTGTGCGGCAGTGCGTAGGCCGTGGAAGCGACATTCGCAAGAGTTGAAAATATTGAACTCACGCAGCTGTTTCGCAGACGAAAGCCAATCAGTTTTTGTTGACGATGACTTCAGGCCGTCAAACAAGGACACCTGTCTGTTCACCCATTCAACCATGGAGTAGAAGCACTGTGTGACCACCTGGAGCTGTAGGACACGGCCTTTATATCCGGGACCGAACTAGGAAGGATTTGGCGTGGAGGAGAATCAGCGAGGAGGTGGTAGTAGCAGGTAAAAGTTCTCTTTGTAGCACTGAGCTAGGATAGCATTAGCTGCTAATCACACTGGCTTTTTTCACTGGTGGTTTATGTTTATGAGAGGAGAAAAAAGAGTGCAGCTCCTCGCTTCAGCAGGCAGTGAAACTCACCAAGTTGGATGTGTCGCTGGTGGGCGGTTCTTCGCTTCAGACGTGCGTATAATGCGAATGGGGACAGTTTTTGATCCTGCGGACCCTGCGGTACGTTTCGCACTGCAGATGCATCCGGTGCTGCAGAAGACGCATTTGGTGTGAACACAGCATAAAGTGGAGATCACAGGGCCTTGTGGAGGGTGACCATGCAAGCCTATAGAAGAGGGAAGCGTTAAGATTAAAGAGTAGGGATTGGGAACACGGTGGATGCGCAAAATCTCTCCAGCGGCCCTTTTAGTCCCTATCAGGTCTCATCACTGCATGCCAGAGTTTATATAGCATTGGGCAACAAGTTGTGAGGAAATGTGACCCTCTCAAAGGTGACGGGTTGCCTTTCCTCACACTCAGGCAGCCCTATGGCAATCCACCAAACCAAGGTTTCCCCACTACTTGGGGGTGTGCATGACCTCTTCAGCAGAGCTACAGCAGCCACCCCCCACCACCTCCTGCCCCCCTCAGTGTGAAGTCTGTCCAGCACCTCTCCAGTTTCACAGGCACCGCGGGTAAAGCCCTCTGACGACAGCCCTGTCGGCGTTGTATGAAGCAGAAAGAGGATCATCCAGATTGGGCCGCTCCCTGGATCTGACGTGTGAGGAATGCCCTGCAGAGAGAAAGGACAGAATCACTGCTTAATATGCTGCCAACATCTCCAAAAACACAATATAATAATAATAATAATAATAATAATAATTGCAGACTTGGTGTTGAATTTAGGTTATAGGTCCAAATTACATTTTTGCTATTCATGGTCCACTGCATATCCCTACTGAATTCCATCAAGCTAGTTCAAACCAGTAAAAAGTTAAAAACTCTTGGTGGCACTAACGAGTTTCGAAATTGCATCAAAAAAGTACACGTGAAATTTTTCACCAAACTATACCATCCTGCCAAATTTAATGAAATTGCATCCCCAGGAAGGGCCTCAAAAATTTAAGTAAAGTAGAAGAAGAAGAAGAATCTGTAAAGAAAACAATAGGGCTTTTGCAACACATTTGGTACTCGGGCTCCAATAATAGACTGGCACCCTGTTCAGGGTGTACCCCGCCTAACGCCCAATGAGAGCTGGAGACAGGCACCAGCAGACCCCCACGAACCAGAAAGAACAAGCAGGTCAGAAAATGGATGGATGGATGGATGATAATAACAAATAATAATACATTTTATAATTCACTTTACAGTTGTAGAAAATGTAAAAGTACTACAGACAATAAAACATCAAATTCAAAATAAAAACAGTGCCAGATAACTCATTCTTATATATATATATATATATATATATATATATATATATAAAAGTAATTAATAATCTCCTATCAGTCAGTACAAGCTTTGTGTATCATTCCTGATAAATGACGATGATGATAAAAGGTCTTAATGAGGCGATGAATGAACCTTGATGCTGAGTAAAATAGAAAACACTTAACATCCCATTGCATTTAACAGGCTATCAGTGATATTATTTATTCATGATGAACTCACTATTACTCTATTTGTGACTTAGCAACAGAGGGTGTATAGATAAAGTAAGTTTAGGAGCATGCCTTTTGTACTTATAGTACAAAGAAAAAAGATGATCTAAAAGCAATGGAGTGAATTTTAGCAACTAAATATTTTTACTTTTGACTCTAATATCCTTCTGGAGTTAGTGTTCACGTGATGCTTAATGTCTATGAGTTCATCTTAGACTGCTGTGAACTTTTATACTCACACTCCTTGCAGAGGCATGTCCCGATAGTGGGAGATGGATGAGCATTGTTTGAGGTGTGAGGATAAGTCATCTTTACTCTAAGAGATTACCACAAGTAAATCATCATCAGGTATTGGTTGCCATGTGTAACGGAGCATTTCGTAACTGAGGGTAGATAAAAACGTCCAACATTTCTTGTAAAGTGTCATCTTGTTTTATTATAGAGTGTTATGGTATCAACTGTGCAGTATCAGAAAAATAGCCTCCTTTTTAAGAAGAGAGTGTGGCCTAACTGAGGCGTCATTGAAATACAAAATCAACCACAGAGGCTGTTTTAAGCTCTCAATGGATGTGAACATTTATTTCTACATGTGTGGAAGTGTTTCTAACCAAACTCTTTGTGGTTAAGATCAAGCTATAAATGTGAGAGCTTTCATTCTGAACAAAAATATAACACAAAGATCTAGAACATTTACTATATACACAAAAGACATATTTCTCACAAATATTGTTCACCAATCTGTCTAAATCTGTGTTAGTGAGCACTTCTCCTTTACAGAGATAATTCCATCCCACCTCACAGGTGTAGCACATCAAGATGCTGATTAGACAGCATGATTATTGCACAGGTGTGCCTTAGGATGACCACAATAAAAGGCCACTCTAAAAATGTTTAGTTTAATCACACAGCACAATGCCACAGATGTCACAAGTTCTAAGGGAGCGTGCAATTGGCATGCTGACTGCAGGAATGTCCACCAGAGCTGTGTTCATTTCTCTACTATAAGCCATCTCCAAAGGCGTTTCAGAGAATTTGACAGTACATCCAACCGGCCTCACAACCGCAGACCATGTGTAACCACACCAGCCCAGGACCTCCACATCCAGCATGTTCACCTCCATGATTGTCTGAGACCAGCCACCCAGACAGCTGCTGCAACAACCGTTTTGCAGAACCTAAGAATTTTTTACACAAACTGTCAGAAGCCGTCTCAGGGAAGCTCACCTACATGCTCGTCGTCCTCATCAGGGTCTTGACCTGACTGCAGCTTGTCGTCGTAAACCGACTTGAGTGGGCAAACGCTCACATTCGATGATGTCTGGCATGTTGGAGAGATGTTCTCTTCGTGGATGAATCCCGGTTGTCACTGTTCAGGGCAGATGGTAGACAGCGTGTGTGGCGTTGTGTGGGTGATGTAGTGGCTCATGGTGGAGGTGGGGTTATGGTATGAGCAGGCGTATGTTCTGGACAATGAACACAGGTGCATTATATTGATGGCATTTTGAATGCACAGAGATACCGTTACGAGATCCTGAGGCCCATTGTTGGGCCATTCATCAGTGACCATCACCTCATGTTGCTGCATGATAATGCACGGCCCCATGTTGCAGGGATCTGTACACAATTCCTGGAAGCTGAAAACATCCCAGTTCTTAAATGGCCAGCATACTCGTACCAGACATGTCACCCATTGAGCATGTTTGGGATGCTCTGGATCGGCGTATACGACAGCGTGTTCCAGTTCCTACCAATATCCAGCAACTTGGCATAGACATTGAAGAGGAGTGGACCACAATCAACAACCTGATCAACTCTATGCCAAGGAGATGTGTTGCACTGTGTGAGGCAAATGGTGGTCACACTGTCGGACTGGTTCCCCCCCCAAGACCCCCCCAATAATGGCCACCCTGAGGCACACCTGTGCAATAATCATGCTGTCTAATCAACATCTTGATATGCCACACCTGTGAGATGGGATGGATTATCTCTAAAGGAGAAGTGCTCACTAATGCAAATTTAGACATATTTGTCAACAATACTTGAGAGAAAAAGGTGTTTTGTGAATTGATAAAATCTTTTACATCTTTGAGTTCAGCTCATGAAAAATGGGAGCAAAAACAAAAGTGTTGCATTTATATTTTTGTTCAGCTGTAGTTTGTGTGGTACATGGATTTAAATGCACTAATATTTTTACCATTATCCCATCTATAGCTGTTTCCATTGCAGTTTTTCGCAAAATAAAAGCAATTTCTAAATATTGACAAAGTATAGTTGCGCTTTCAACGTGTTTCCATTCACATTGTTTTGGGCAGGAGCATCGTAACTCCCGTGAAATCTCATCTCGCAAGACTACGCTGCTGGAAGACAGACGCTCAAAACCTCCTTATGAAACTCTGTATTCCTTTGTTGTTTCACGTCTAATGTGGAAGCAATCATTTTTAAGTATAATGCTAAAATATGTCCCAGTCTCCACTTCTGTTTGCACCGCGCAATGCTTTCTCGGAGAGAAGTGGTCATGTGACCAGGTACCTCACGTCATGTAACCATGTACGTGACGTTCTGTGACGTGTATTTGCAGAAAAAGCGTTTCCATAGCGCTTTTGTGACACATTTCAATATTGAAGCGTCTGAAATTCCTCCTCATGAAAGCGTAAAAAGTTGTTAGCAATATTTCAGTGTTTTTTTCGAAATTTCGAAATTTTTTTTGGGTTATTTAGATTTTGCGCATTTTTTAGCTTCTGATTGCTTATTTTGTTTACTTGTCTTTCATATGGGTTACATTAGGGAACTGCTGGTTGTGCAAAGGGAAGCATATTGTGTCCCTGCTCTACTTTGCTCTACTCTACTCTACTCTACTCTACTCTACTCTACTCTATGAAGCCCCAGGCATGACATTTAACTGTGGCCATAAATTAGCATTGATGTGTGCACTAAACACTGTAAACACTGCTCCCTAACCACAAAATACTAATGTGGGGCCACGAAATAAGTGTAGCATTCGCACAAAAAATGCTATTAATAATATTGAAATAATTCCCGTGGTTAACGTGGCTAATTGCTGTAACAAAGGCAGATGTTAATAAAGAGGACCAGGGTGCCCTTGTTGATTGTGTGTTGCTTTTATTTACATTGTACAGCTGGACTCACTCCGGCTGTTGTAAACAGGAAGTTACGTGTTTTTGCCCATTGTCAACTCGATGTGTACTTTTTGTATTTTACAAATTACAGTCTATATAATGTGATGAACTAATAAAACAATGAACATGTGTACAATGACTCTGAAAAAAAAAAGAGAGACTTTAAGTTGCTTCAATGGGGTATCGATCCTGCACCAATGAGAGAAATTAACCACTGCATTAACCACTTTTCAAACAGAGCGATTTGTTGTCACTAAAGCATCTATTTAAGGTATTATTAATTACTATTTCATGGCCTCAAATTACTATTGTCTGTGCACATTATGCTTCTTTCATGGCCACGTAGTAGTGTTTTGTGCCCACAAATTAGTCTTTCATGGACTAAGGTTTTTTTCTCTACTCTACTCTGCTCAACTCTATACTCTCCGCCCCTATCTTGAGGATAGCACGTTGTTAGCATGCGGTTGTCTGCCATGAAATACAACAGTCTGGAAATGATTGTTGGCAACTGAATTGTTGAGTAGCCTTCCTGGCTTTAATTTTGTCACTTGCTGGATGAAATAATGGTTGCTATAACAGTAACAATAACAGCACTTCAATAGAGCTGTTAAGGTCCCATACAATGACATTGACATGCATTTATTACAGATGAGAAATGCCGTGTTAGAAAAGTGTTTTCACATAGATTTTTACAATTTTTAATTTCATTTTATTTTCAAAAAAACACCATACAAACACTTGAATTTAAAATGTAAGCAGGGTCATGTGCAAGCGTCATTATGAGGGTATTAATGCATTTCATTAACACAAAAAAATTATAGAATAAAAAAATATAATAATAAAAATGAAAATATGAATGATGATAGCTTTGAGATTCCTTATATATTAAGAATTTGCACAGCATAAATCCAACAATACAAATCAATTCAGGTTTATAAGATATTTATTTAAGCTGGAAACTTAATTCATTGCAGGTATGATAAACAATCTGTTGTAAAAACAAACAAAACAAATTAAAAAAAAAAAAAAAAGGTAAATACAACATCAAATAAATCAACCAAACAATATGCTGCTAGGGATGCTATGAGTTTAGAGCGGTAACCATGGTGATTGACATGAGAGTTGGTGCCAAAGCAGGCCATGCGTAACTGCGTTGAAGATAACCTGAATGCACATAGCATGTCGTCTCCGTTCTGGACGGTACGTCTGAAGCTGGATTTCCCTTAAGTCACTCTGAGATAAGAAGTCTGAGTAAATCAAAACAACAAAAAGCACACATCAGACCCTGGCTTTATGTCTGTTAGCTTTGCCAGAATCCTCAGGGCCAGTCCACCACGCCATAAAATGCAAGAACATCGCTCAGTTGACTGTCTGCAGGAGTCTGCTGTATGCTCTCCCAGTTGCATTCCCAGTGAGAACTCCCAGTGCACAGATGGGAACCCAGACGAACAGAGCGCATATGGAAAACACAGACGGCTTTCGCACATGTGTTTGTTTTCTCATACATGATATATCGTGCCACACAGAGGTTAGTGATCTAGAGATTTTACCTGACAAACTTTCTAAAAAATAATAAAAACCATATCAACGTCCCAGTGAGAGCTTTCTGTCAACATGAAAAAGCCCTGCGTGAAATTAAATCTGGGTGCTCCTAGTCTTCCAAATGCTATCTGGGGGATCTAACTCAAATACCCTCATCCCCTCATGCAGCAACAAAGGGATGCTCTGCTGATAATCTCTATTCCGTGCACTCGGAATGAAAGGCAGGGGGAAGCCACTAGTGAGCTGAAAGCAACTAAAGCATCCTTAGGAGCTGTCTGACAATGTTTTGAAGGAAGGAGTGACTTCTGTTTGAAGTAGAAGATAAGAAAAGTCCAATCTCAAGGGAAAGGGATGAGAGTCCAGCATAAGGCATGAAGTAAATAGCGTGCAAAGCCGACGCAAAACAGCCATTACACTGTCATCACAACAGTGAAGAAAAATGAATGGGACAGGAATAAATGGTAAGTGAAGTAAGACTTCCAGTGAGGTGCGTGCCAGCTTCAAGGTAAACCAGGTTTGTTTTGTACAACCTTGATTGCTGTTGTATCAATAATAATCATTCACAATGGATTATGGCCTAAACATGTTGAGTTAGTTTTCTTTTTGTGACTCACATTTAAAAATCAATGTAGAAACATTTAGGACTAGTTTTGAAATGTTCACAAAATTTCATGTAAGAATAACTCAGACATTAAAGAAATGACTCACTAATTCCATACACCTTGAATTAGGTGGAAATTCTAGATTGGACCTGAACATATACCATTTTTCATACAAAATTCATGACAGGGTTAAACGCACAAATTGATGCAAAAATAAACCAAAAGCCACCATAAATACACAGAACGACTTCAACAAACATACACAACTCACAGAAAATACACAAAAGTCCCAGAAAATATATAAAAAGTCAACAAAATACACAAATGTACTCAAAATGTACAAAATGACACCGAAAATACAAAAACGATGTAAAATGAACCAATTTATTTATTTTCTTTTTTCCTTCCTGGCATTTTCTTTCTTCTTTTTTGGACTACTTGCTGACCTGTTGATCAGAAGCTTCAAGGCAGGCGCTGGCAACACTCGATTATAGAAATATGATTGGATGAAAGGTTTAATAACAATATACAGTAAGGAAAAAAATGGAGAAAAAAAAATGTAAGAAAAAGTACAAAGCTTTTAGTTTGCATAGTTTAGTGGTTTGGGCCTGAAAGCACACAACTGTCGCTGTACGTGGATGGCCATGCTCCTAATAAAAAACCTATTCTGATAAAACAAGTGCTGCCATTCTTAGAAACCTTCACAGGATTATCAGAAAACAAAGGCCAATTTAAGTATTGAAGCTTTAGGTAAAGGACAGAGAAGCAGCTCTGCACACTGGTACCTTTCATTGCCTTTGATTGAAGAGAATTGGGAGTCTTAAATATTCTACTGTCACTGCTCAATATTCCACTGTCTCCCATCACAGCCTTCATGCTCTCAGCATGCCAACATCTGTTAGACAAACTCAGATGCTGAACTCAATAACCCGAATAGGAACGTCAGAGTTGGATTCCAATGATAAGCTAAGGTATAATTTAATTTAACGCTACAGTATGCTCATCGTAATTCAGCTAAAACTCTACAATGGTTGTCTGAACTTCAATGCGAAAACTATTTCTACAAAAACTGTGGAAAAAAAGTAAAAAAAAAAAAAAAAAAAAAAAAGAGTTCCTCACATAAATTCATCTTGATAAGTTTTTACAAAGTTTGTGAGACCAAGAGAACTGCTTCAAGTGACAGCTTTCTATGATGTTATCCAGGCCCTGAGATTCACTTTAAAGTATGCAACTCAGTGCCAAGATGAAAAAAAAATGAGAGAAACAAGAAAGAAATGCATTTTGAAGAGTGGTTGGTTGAAGGGTCGTGGGAATTAGTTTTTCTTTACTGAGCAGAAACTTAAGTCTCTAAAAGGATGTTCAAGGGCTTTCAGATAAATATTTTCAGACTAGAGGACTGTTATTCTGCAACCAAAAACATTTTGCATATCTGACATTTGACATATGGAATTTGTAGCGTGTTTGACTGAAGCCCAATGGTTTGAGCCCACAGCACAGTCGTTCATTTTACTGTGTCAAAAGAAAGCTTTATCGATCCGTACAGTTTCATAGTTTTGCTAAAATCCTCTTAATCAGTCTAATAGCAGTATGGACAAACAGATGTTTTTAAATATAAATGGCAATAACTGAAAACCTGTGAAATTCAAACATTTTTATTAAATACAGTCGATTAAATTCCTTAAAAAATGCCCAGGGTTTAATCTTCGTGATATATTATTATTATTATTATTATTTATTTTTATTTTTTTTATTTTTTTTTTTTTCTGCTGTCATGCTGTAGTTGAGCTGGTGTTATAGTTTTTTCTCTGGAATCATTCATTTGGTCATATACAAAAACACAAATTTTTAAGTCAATTTCACCTGCATTTATAATGGTGGATGGTATTTCAGTTCATGTTTGTTGTTGGACATAAAATTCTGGCCTTAATTTGAAAATATTTAACAAAAGAATGAACTTTAACAGAAAGGAGAATGAGTGGTTATAGTTCACTGAAATCAGTTTCCCATTCAGAAAATGAAAAAGAACAGAAATGAGTGAAAAAGCATTCATTTATTGTGCAGGACTAAAAAAAAAAGGGGAAAACACACACGCTCACAATGAGCTATGTGTGCGTGTGTGCGTGTGTGTGTTTCATGTCTGTCGAGTGGACAACACTGCATCATGGCATTGCATGCCTGCCAGTCCAACTATCTATCTGCTATGGCTGTGGTTCGGCTGTTGTTTCTCTCCAGACTCACGCTCTGTTGATAAGGACAGGAGGGGGGTCGAGATAAGGCAAAACACAGAGACTCAAACACACAACCCCCCTCATTCCTTTGAGAGCCAACACAGTGATAGCCTCATTCCAGCACTGATTTAGTGACTCTGACACTACATAATTACCTCATAAGCACAGATAATCACAATCCGTATCAATGAGCAATTAGTGTTTAGACATGGGCCGATGGCTCTCTGCAGGGAGGCTGAGGAACAGTGATTTTACCTACAAAGCTCTCAAAAGAGTTCAAATGACAAACATGCTTCACAAAGGTATATACTCTTATTTTCTGAATTACCCTCACCCCAAACCTTCACTTACTATTCCTTGCTGAGTTCTCAATGGCCACGTTCACGTGAGAGCTTTAATTTGACCTTGAATTCAGAATAAAAATTAAATACTCTTTAAACTGACCTTGTAAACACCTAATTCCCAATGAAAATGGCCATTCAGAATTAAACTTAAATCCAAATGAAGTGACTGGTTTATTCTGATTTGAATTTTTTAATTGAATAATTCCTTAATGTTGTATATGTTGAAACTGTTTTAAATTAAAATTGAAAATAGCTTTAGAAATACAAGTGATATCAAAATACATGTGGGGTAAAAAAATCACTAATTAAATACAATTCCCCGTTTTTGCTTATTTGATTTGCTCACTGAGAGATAAAATCCCTGTGGTCAATAATTTAACAAGGTTTGTGTTCATATAATTCTAAGAAACAAAAAGAAACAATTTCAACCATTAAAATTATGTTTGGCAACAAAAAGTCATCACAGCAGCTTCAGCTCAACCATGAAGATGATCCTGTTTAAGTTTCTCCAAGAAAGACAAAAATATCCCTAACTTTATTAAACACTGTTATTGTCAGTTTGATATTAAATTGTAACTAAAATCTTAAAATAAGCAATGATTTATCAAACTTTAAAAAGGCACTTTACACTTCTTTAGAAACTCCTCAAAGCTCTTTCTACTGTTTGAAACATTTCTCTGTGTTAGAATAATGTCAATAATGATAACGTCTTGGCTCAGTAGTTTCAGTGTTTGATTGATTGATCACCAGTGGGAGATCAATCTATTGGTTTTGGAGTTAGATTGTAGCAGGCAGCTCTAATGCTATAAGCCTGAAACTATATGTGTTAACATAACTGCTCTGGTTTGGCAGAATTGATCTGATTCTACATGATTTGAATCATGATGGGAAGCATTTTAATGAAGCTCCGTGGAACGTTCAGTTACAACAGTGGTTCTCAACCTTGTTGTCAGGACCCCATTTGGGGTTGCAAGATTCTGGGAGGGTTCTCTAAAGGGCTGAGGCATTACCACTCTTGGCCACTCCCATTGTTATTTTAGGGCCAGCATACTTGAAGAAATCTAATGTCTAAATGTAGCTCTTATAACCAACCTCTCTTTTTGTCAAAACCAGACATCAAACTGCAGCAAAGGTCACCTTGAATGGTTTCATGTTCGACTCACTGCTCCATGGATGGTAAAGGCCCTTCAGTGTCTTTCTTCAAGGGTAAAACTAGCTTAAAGTGAGGATAAAAAAAAAAAAAATTCTGAAACTAAAGACATTTTTTAATCTGTTACAGACCCCACACATGAAGATAAAAAAAATCCAGCATAGAGAAGTTTTGATTATGTTGTGTGTGGGGTAAACTCGAATAATCTCAACACAGCAAACTACCACCGACCTTCCTACAAGCAGGAAATCATCAAAATCTTAAGATCCTAAGGCTGTGTTCCCAAGCAACTCGGAACTCGGGAATTTTCTGACCTCCTACTTGGAAAAGTGACTTGGAACACCATCTGAAGTCGGAGTTCCAAAAAAATAAATGTCACTTATGCTCAGCCATGTTTGATGTGCTATCGCTGAACTCGGAATTCTGGACTCGGAAATGCTGATTTCCGACTTGCCTGGAACACAGGGTTAAGTGTTACTCAGTCAGCTCGCTTCTTGATTGGCTACATTCTGTTTCACGTCACAAATCATGGAGTTATGAGTCGGGAGCCATCGGCTTTCCCCAAACACACAAGGAGTTTCGGTCCTAAATATTGAACAGGTTTATTATTCACGATTGTCAGTCCCGACCCATTTCCAAGGTGATTATCAGGACAAATTCACTTTTTACACACCTCAGACCACAGGACAATCTTATAGGACAGTCTTATAAAACATAAAATAATCTGACGCTTTGGTCCTTGATCGGAAAGGGAAAAGATTGGGACAAAAACATCCTTGTTTTTTTATGCATGTACCCCTCTTCAGGTGGTGATTTTCATACAAAGCTCAGTTTGTTTTGCTCCTCAACCCTTGATAATGTTTCTTAAAGTTTCTTTGCAAACTGAAGCATCTCTAATGTAACTGTAATGTGTGTAAAATCATTTTGCCCATTAACTGTACAATGTCACGATGATGAAATTGTAGTTGAAAGTTTGTTTTAAATATTCTGAAAAATGTCTTCTTTTTTTGCCTGTTTCTGATGGTGAATATCTCAGATAACTTAATCAAAAGCATTTAAAAGCAAAAAACTAAATTTTTATAATCACTACAAATGGCTGCATTTCTCCACTATCACTATCAGCTGGCTCTTGTCTGCATTCAGCACCTCCTGCTGTGCTGTCACATAATTCCTGGCCTCTTGCTGTCAAGTCAGTGGCATCTACAGACTCCAAGGCCCCTTTACTTGCTGTAAGAACAGACATAACCCAATAAATCTGTTTACTGCACTGGTCAAAGGTCAAGCCTTTTAAACGACACAGATTGAATCTAATTGTTTGTGCACGTAAATGCATTTTTAATCAAATTTGACTACAGTTATTCTTTTGACATGAAGGTTTGCATACAAATGTGTTTTCCTCTTTAACTACAAAAAACTGAAATGAGATCTGGATTTTTTAAGCACAATGAACTTGATCCCAGCCTGTCAGAAATTATAAAATACATAAACATGTTCTTAACTTACGCCAGCTCCGCACCTTCCATTGACCTGATGATAACGTTGATAACATATGGCAAGCGTGGATTTCCTCCCCTTTTCAGGCGTATGTAATTTAATAGATCAAATCTCAAATCCGGAAGCTTGTTGGTTTTACAATCTTTATCTAACCAACTTAATTCAATTTTTAAATCAGGTTTAAGGTATCACAAAACATCCTGAGCCCTTGTGTTATTATTGTCACACCTTAACAGAGGAACTGAAACAGTTTGAAAGGGAGCTCCTTGAGTAGTTTTCTCCTGTGGTTTAAAGTTCACCTCACTTCATCTCCTGTTCCCTAGTGGGGAGTCTGATGGTAAGTGGAGGCTGTAAAAATCAAGAGCCCAGCTCTGTAATCATACTCTAGTCAGGGCAAAACAATCATAACTCAACACAGCAGTGGTCAAAGTTCAGGAAAGACATGTTTTTAATTTTTTTTGGAACACTCCAGGGGCTTTGAGATTTTTTTTTAAAATAATACTAAAAAACGAATAAATAAATGATTAAAAATACAACAAAAAAAACACAACCTGGCAACACTGATGCTCTGATGTGCCAGGGCACCCGTGTTTTTTCACTTGACTCCTCTCAAAAAAGGGTTATTGCATCCATCCAGTAAACTTGACTGTGTTTATGACTTTGGTAATGATGATGTATTAAATAATGTATCAAAGGAAACATTAAATAATAAACCTGGCAAGAGCCAGATTGATGTGTAGCCCTCCCTCTAACTCGAGTTCTCCACATTGATCTGGGTCTGTGTCTGGCGAATCCTCTCGGAACCAGGGACGGACATGAACAGAATGCTTGAAGCTGATTGGGCAAAGCATCTGTCCACCATGATTTGTTTTAGCCAATCACACGTTAAGAAATTCAGATGTAGACAACGGTATGCGCCGCAGAAATGCTGCTTCAACAACAACAAGGCTCCGCTTTGCCGTCTTTACCATCCAAAAATGCACAAAGCGCCTCTCACTGTTGCTCATTCAAAAAGGAACTGCTGGATTCTTCTAAAACTGAGTGTATAACAGCTTCCGCACGTTCATCCTCCTGCGTCGACATTTTTCTATTTTGATTCGGAGCTATGCTAATAGCGGTAGCCCAGCTTGTTCCTCTCCCTGCAACTGAGCGTGTTCCAGTTTTGCTTCAACGCTTCTGCCTTTGTCTCATGATTGGTTCTAACCATTGGTTCAGATTCGAAAGGCAAAGGCGGGAAGAGCACAAAATGGATTCTGGTGTTTGTGAACACCAGCAGAATCCATCCTGCAGGCAAGGTTATAAAATGATAAGCTTCAATATAATCAGTTATGACGAAAAGGAAAAGGAAACCAACAACAACCAACAGGGGTGACCGTGGGTCTGTGGTAGAGCGGGTCGTCCATTAACCGAAGGGTTGGGGGTTTGAATCCCGCTCCAGCCATAGTCATTGTCGTTGTGTCCTTGGGCTAGGAACTTTACCCACATTGCCTCGTATGAATGTGGTGTGAAAGTGTTGTTGGTGGTCAGAGACACCGATGGTGCAATATGGCAGCCTCGCCTCTGTCAGTCTGCCCCAGGGCAGCTGTGGCAACAATAGTAGCTTACCACCACTGTGTGTGCAGTGAAAAAAGAATGCACATCAATGTAAAGGGCGTTTAGTGTCTATGAAAAAGCGCTGTATAAAATCCAATGCATTATTATCATTATTTCTACCAAATCATTGCCAAAAATGGCCACATTTCTACATTTTTTTCCCACAATCACTTTAAAGCTACTCAAATTGTACATTATCAACAGTACCAACTGTACAGTAATAAATTGATGAATTTGCTAAACCCCTACCTTACCGCATATATTGAGGATAAAAAGTCACTAAAAGTCTGCAAGAATTTTAGTTTCAATGTATTTGCTATGATTTCGCTCATCAATACATTCAAAATGTGTGGATATCCATATAATACTAATACTATTCTGAAAATAATACCCCTCCAAAAACACATGAAAACATTTTTTTACTTAGTTCTTCAAAAAAATCTAAAAGATTTTCAAACTAATGCACTTTTTAGCCTCAAAAACCTGTAATGTGATTATATACTGTTTTTATGGATAAAAGGTAGCTTTTTATGGTGTTCATATCATGTCTCTATCATTTATGACAGAAGTTTGTATGTTCTACTCTATTGGATCCCTGACCATCAAACCATTGGCTTTACTTAGCAGTTGGAAGCAAGTAACTGGTCCCTTAAATTATATTGAGTTAGGGCATATCTGCAGCTTTTTATTCTGAAGCCCTAAGTGCATTCATGGCAACATCTTGACAAAGACTTGACAAAGTTAAATATCTTTTCCCTTAGCTCAACAGAATATATCTAAGAAAGTTGAAACAAGCTCCAACCCTCACCTGTGATCATGGAACTCTGAGTAATAGAAAAGTTAATGCAGCTAAAAGATATTTTTTCTTTGCAGTTGCTCATTCTTAGAATGTGTATCAGGAGCTTGAACTTGACTTTATTAATTGTTGAAGAATTCTCACCGACTTTTAGGTTTCTATGGCTTATACTGGGCGGCAACACAACATGCTATGGGAAATTCTCCAATTTGATTAAATTGGTCAAAAGATATTTAGGAATCAAATAATTTGCGCTGTTATGAGTCTTGAGTTTGCAATGTGTGCAAGCTGACAGACATTTAAATATACCTATCCAGGCCAGGTGAGACAATAGCACAATGGTATATTGGTGGGCACGTGCTAAGGTGAAGGTGAAGCCCCTCATTTTCAGAGAGAGGAGAGTGAGATTGCGGTGCTTAGAATCAGTAGTGCTAAGTAAAGTTGCTAAAGCCGACATAGATTTGTTTGGATTCAACTGGTGACTGTAACTGCGTTTCCATTACCCTTGGAAATGCGCAATATTTACATAGTGTAATAAATACTGGTAATGGAAACACCTGAATTTCGGAAAAAAAAAACACTCAAATATCGAATTTCTGACATTGAAATGTGTTGCAAAAGTGCTATGGAAACACCTTTTCCTCAAATACATGTCACAGAACGTGACATACATGGTCACATGACGTGCGGTACCTGGTCACATGACCACTTCTCTCTGAGGAAACATGACGCAATACATGTAAACAGAAGAGGAGACTGAGACATTTCTTATCATTACTTGAAAATTATTACTGCCACATTATTATTATTATAATTATTTATTTTTTTACTGCCACATTAGACAGCAAACAACAAAGTAATACAGAGTTTTATAAGGAGGTTTGGAGCATCCAGCTTCCTGCGGCGAAGTCTCATGGAATGAGATTATTAATTTCTACCTTAATAAAACACAAAGTCATTCATACTGAAGTTAAGAAGTTTAAAATGTATCTACCAGTAGAAGTTTGGCTGTATTAGTGTTCAGATTGATAAATAAGTTTGTTCAGAACCTCCAAAAAGTTTTAATCGTGAATTTAACATGAAACAATCCACACGAGATATCAGCTTTGTGTTCGTCTAATCAGGCCCAGGTTTTATAATGTAAAAGTATTAGTGTAATATAACAAGAGCACTCAGAGAGCGCAAACCTCCACAAAGTGCCAAATATCCTCTTTGGCAAGTATTCACAGTTATCTGGATCAGTGATCCTGATCAAGTTACTATGATCATTCACACTTTAAAGGCTTAAAAGAAATTTCTATCCCCATAAAATTGCGATGAAATTTGCGATCCAGATCTGACCTGGATGAGACTCAGTGGTGTAAATGAGGAACCAACCCGTACATAACTAAGTCAAATTTCATTAAGGTCAGTCAATGAGTTTATGAAAGTTTGCCAGTGATGCGAGATAAGGACTTTTCGATTTTACAAACTGAACCAGAATCAGTATATTGATCCGGATCCCCTCCAAAATTTATTGGAATCTTCCATGGTGTTAAAGGTCTGTCTTTGGTTAAGATTTTGTCAAAACAGGTTAAAGGTGCAGTCTGCAACTCTGATAAAATTAACTTTTTGTCATATTTGCTAAAGTTGTCACTATGTAAGGACAGCTTTACATCAAACTACTAGTTTGTGTGAAAAAAAAACAGACTCATTGAGCCCCCCTGCTGCTCCTGCAGCCTTTGGCAGACTGCCAGAATGTACTGCGACCGAGCAAAAAGAACCAATCAGAGCCAGGATTGTGTTTGATGGGCTGTCTGACAGCTGTTGCTCACAGTCCCCGCCCCCTTTCCCGAAGCTAGAGCGCCGTCTTTTTTACAGTGTATGGTCTGGAGGAGTAGAAGATGGAATCGGTGACTTTTCTGCTTGAAAGGTAATTACTGCTGCTTGATTTACATTATGTTTGATTTGTAATTGTTACACTAGAACTCTGTAGTGCATGTGTTGTTCATGTGCAACAGACTCCGTGTGGCCGCTGTAAGTGACACTGTGTTGTTGCTGCTGCTGAGGTGTGTGCACATTGAGAGAGCGACTCGCTGCAGAAATATGCTTTTAACAGAGCGTTATATTACTATGATGTTGCTGTCGGACTAACGTTAACTTGTTAGCTCCTCTGGGGGAGGGACTTTAGAAAGTTTGGAGGCAGGGCAAGAGAGCAGCCGGGAGGGAGGGGGAGAGAGGGATCTGGGAGTTGCGAACTGCACCTTTATGTACTTTTTGACGTAATCCTGCCAACGGACATACAAACAAATAAATCCTTGCCGGAGGTAGTAACAGTATATAGTATTGTGTCTCAGCTCTATAGTCCCTTGTATTAGTGAAACTGCTCATAGAGCTTGTTTACCATAATGTACTGTATTGTTTAAAGCAGACCAATGTGATTTTGCATTTTTTGGGAAAACATGAACTGGTCTGTTTGTTACCTTTGACCTCCTGCTGCTGAACGAGTCTCTGATGACAGTGCAACAGCTGTGGCTGCTATTCTATCAGCTCAGGGAGTGTGTGAATGAAGAACCATGTTTGAAGTGCGAGGGGTGAGCATGGACAGTATGTGAAGGACTCAGTAATCAGAGAGCCTCCATGCATTTGCAGGGAGAAGTCGGTAAAGCTGTAAACACTTCCGAAGCATATCCTTCGCCTTTAGACTCCCGCCAACGTTACAGTCCCTTTAAAGCCTCTGTAATGCTTTTAGAAAAGCTTCCAAGAAACTTTCAAAGTTAAACGCACTTAAGATATTCAATAGGTTGCTAAGGAGAGTCGTAAATCTTGACTGTGGTTTCCCGGTGATACACTTAAATGGGTCCAACCATCTACAAGTCCCTCCATCAGCACAAAGTGAAGCAGAATTTGTTTGAATTTCATGTATGTGCAGATTTATGTGTGAGGGCGCCCAGGTCTGTGTCAGTAAGGTTGATTAACTCTGACACAGGTTGACAGTTCTCTTACAGCAGTGATATATCTTACCACACATGTGTTGGGGATTTGAGAGCATTTACATTGGTCACCTTTCCCCTGTGAATGTGTCCTTTTAGCTGTAAAGCAGGTCTGTCTCTTCTAATGTGTCAGAAGGAGATTGAAAAGGGCAAAACAGAGGCCAGCCACTGCCGTATTTCTATAGCACTACATTATGATTCATTTTGTTCAATAATAAACAATATCTAAAGAGGCAAACGCCCTTTTCCTGGAAGTTGTCAAAGTGTGCAGAGGTGAAATTAGCCAATTTCTCTCCCAGGTTCTTTTTTTCTGCTCATGCTTCGATCATTTATAAATGAAAAGGGAAAATGTCATTGAAGGAAACAACACAAGGCTTCCTGCAAGACAATTTTAGCCATCTTGTCTTGAGATCAAAGGACAGTTGAAAGGAATACAAAATGGAAGATCTTTTTGAAATCTGAGAGCATTTAATTTGTGTCACAAGCAGGCCCGAACTGTGTTGGAACACGTCAAAATAGTCATCATGGCAGGTCAGTGAGAAGTTATATGATTCATGAGTTGTTTGTCTGTGAGTGACCAATTGGTAATGGAAATTATGGAAAAAAATGTATGAATAATGGTAAATAAATAAATTTAAAAAAAAAAAACCAAGACATTAATTGATTAAATGCAGACTACTGAAAATTAAGTCTGTTTTTGATGCAGGTCAGAAACATATTTATCAAAATTAAGATAATATTGAATTGAAACTAATCTAAACTAATACTGGTCCTCAATTAAACATCCAAATATTTAACTACATATGAATTAGATGAAAATATAGTTAAAAAAAAAAAAAAAATTGTCTTTTTTTTTAAAAAAAAACTGAAAAAAGGGTAAATTTATAGAAAAATCTTGAGTTTTCTGCAACTTTCCCCAACTTGAGTATTTGTATCTGTTTTACAAGAATGCAAAGGTTTGAATGGTTTTACTGTGTTTTACATTGATGTGTGGCTGCAATAGGCTCACACACACACATACATTATTTGTATTGTTTGTCTCTGATATGCAAATATGCTCTTGGCCAAACTCCAGTTTACCTTTGTGCACACATGTATGAAACCCAAAATCCACACGGACGCACTCCAACTGATGTCACAGTCGGTCGTCCAGGAGAAAAATTCTTTTAAGCAACTCATTCGATCAACCCAATAAACTAATGCAGAACCAAAAACAGTCACTGCATTCTTGCTTTGAAAATAAGACATTGTTTAGCTTAATCTTTTTTTTGGTTATTCTATAAACAATTAAAGGACAGAAACCCAGCCACAATAAAAGTAGAATACTTCTTGAATCAGTAATCATTGGAAAAAATTAAGCAAACAGCCTCGAAGAACTCCTACGGTCAAAATCTCACTACGCTAATCAAGGTATTTTATCCTAAACTGCCTACAGGGGCGTACATTGCCAAATGCAATTAGTCAAACTGCTCTGCTTGACAGGAGTGATTAAAACACTGGCAGACACAAGAAGGGTGTTTCCTGTTCCCCTGCCAGCTGTTTACATGACTCGGACCTCCAGGTGGATTTGGTGCGCGCAGGCCATTTTGTGTTTTTTAAAACACAAGGGAACACAGACCCCAGGATAATCCCATTAATCCTTTGTTCGGTGACATACAGACCCAAGAGAGTAAACAGTGAAGCCACGTCAGCGGTGATCTCCTTAAATGCACCAGGCAGCTCATCAGGCTTTGATTTATGGTCCTTTTCCTGTGGGACAGCTTAGAAAATGACAGATATGCAGGAACAGGACTGAATTAGTCCCCATATAATGATTATCTAAAGAGGTAGAATTTAATGGTGTATACTAGTTTTACTTCATACTAAAATACAGTATGTGTGGTAGCACAATGCATTAAATGACTTGCATTTAGACAATAGGTGGCTATAATTCTTTTGTCAGTTGCTTGAATTTTGATTTGCTAAAATGAATTGCTTGGTTTGATCAATGTATACTTATTCTATTACTTACTAAACAAAAACCATCTATTCAGACATGTTTTCAACTACTAAAACTACTCATCAATAATCATTACTTATTGTTTTAATCTTACAATGACTTTTGTTTTTATTATTTTCTACAATTTAGTTTTTCTTATTTGTGTTTACATTTTGAATTGTAAAGGGTGTTTGAAAAAAAAAACACTCTATACTGTAAATTAAAGATATTATTATTATTATTATTATTATTATTATTATAAAAAGGTTTGGTTCAGACTGTGAGCTGGATTGAACTTTTTGTCAATGAAGGAAATACATTTCACTTTTAATTTGTAACCTTTCACTTACAATGTAATTAATTATTTATCAAATTACATTGACATTTTTAAAGGTTTATTTTAAATATTGATTCATCCAAAAAACCCGCGTAAACCCTGGAAAAGCATCACACAACCCATTTGAGAACCTGTGCTTTATGGAACTAAATAAAATAACTTCCAAAGAAATGTCAACCTTCCATCCCTGCTTTTCTGCTTCTTAGCTGTGTGCATGAGGTAAACCAAATAATATGCCATCATATTTATAGAGAAAATAGCCAATCCACCATTTTAGATGAGGCCCAGAATAATAGACTTTGAGCCCAGGAGGCTATTGTGAAGCAAAAGAACTGAAACCACATATTCGAATGGGAAGGTAAATTTTGTTGAACAATTGCATGCAAACTGGTGGGTATAGGGAGAGTAGGCAATGGGGGTTGTATGATGTTTAAAAAAACCAAAAACTAAATGAGTCTACCAGATGTTGATGAGGTCAATCATTTCCTTAGCATTTGCTTATTTACCCTTGAGGGCTCATGACCTTCATTTGAAGCTCCTTGTTGCACAGTCTCAGACATTAATAACCAGCAATGCTAAATATGTCAGTGAGTCTGAGTAAATCAGGAAAAGCAGAATGTGCTGCTTGGGATGTGGAAATCTCCCCACAGTCGTCAGTGGTCAACGAAACATTTGAGCACGCAACCCTCGAGCTGCCTGGAAGCTGCTCAGGACCCGGTGGAGCTGATGGACTTCCTTAAAGATGCAAAGGGCAGAGAGTTTATTGAGTTAGATTCCTGTGGGTGTCTGTCTGACGTGGTGGTGGGGGGGTCCTACTCACAGTGCGGAAACAAATGGTCAGCTTTTTTGCTGAACAGGGGAGATATGGTTTTTATCCGAGGGCTTCTACACCTGGGTTCTGTCGTCTCAGGCAGAAAGAACGCCTTAGTTTCACAGTTGGTAGAGCTGAGCCATGGTCTATTTGCTCTGCGTTTTATATTACATGACCTGGTTTTAGCACTTTCTTCTAATCTTTATTTAACCAGGAAAGTCTCAATGAGATTATAAGAATTAGTGATGCACCGAAATTCCGGCCACCAAAAATGTTCGTCCGAAAATGGCCCAAAAGGACGTTTTCGGAATTTTCTCACCGAAAAAGCCAACGGAAACAGGAAATTTGTCTGGAAACGGGCCAACTTGTCCGCAGACTCGGGAAGCGTCTGTATTTCAATACATCTGAGCAATAAATCTTTTTCTGAGCAGAATTAAAGTAGCACGTAAGTGTGTGTTTCTGTGTCACGTTGACATTGTAGTTACGTGTAGCATGGCTGCGCTAAATGGCTGCGTTTCAGCTGCAGAATCTGGTTTCAGTTTGTCAGCGCATATTTCACAGAGATGCTCTTTACTACATCACGACTGTACTTGGATCATTACTTAAATAGGATTAAAGTTGCCCGCACAAGACATGATGCACACCGCGATCACACAGACGCACACGCTCTGTGACTCAAACGCGCGTTTTAATGAGAGAACAAACTGTATTTTATTTGACTCTCTCTCTCTTTTTTATTTTAAGTTGTGCATTGATGGAATGGCAGCGCTATATAAATATCATATTTTTTAAGTTATTCATTCTTTGAAGCATTCATATTATTTTATACAATTGAAATGTTTTAATTTTAGTGAGGTTAGTACACATTCAGAGCCATAAATGCTATGGGACTAATAATTTGCATAATTTATTTTGGTGTTTCGCTTTTCGGCCTTGGCTTTTTTGGTTTCGGCCAAGAATTTTCATATCGGTGCATCCCTAATAACAATCCCTTTTTTCAAGAGCAGTAAAGGGACTTGCTCAACGTCCCACAGTGGCGTCCCACTATGGATTTCAACAGGCGACCTTACGGTTACAAGCACCTTTCTTTAACCATTAGACACCATTGCACACTTGGGAATCAATGTAGAAAATCCTTTTTCTTTTTACAATATTGTAATTTTGAAGCGACAAACATTTCCTGTCAGAGCTTCAGCAGTGTGCACCTTTCTTTGTGAGATACTCAAACTTTATGGTAAACTGGGTCATTGATTTAACACATTCATAAGAGGCACTGGGGAGGTCATTACTTGAGCATGTGTACTGTTATTCCATTGATCCACTTTTCTAATCCACACCCTACGTTTACTGTCAGCACCGGTAGGTGACAAATTCAAGACCTTGACATCCATGACTCATGGGAACCAACATGGTTTGTTTAAAGCCATTTGAACAGGTCCAACAGGGACAGAATAGCAATCAGGAGGAAAATCATTCCACATGTGACACCAAAAATACTCTTATATACTCTATTTCCTTTTTATTATGTTTAGACAATTGACAAACTCACATGTTTGAATATTGCCATTTTATTAGCCTTTATTTAGTCAGGAGAACCACATTGAAATTAATAATCTCTTTTACAAGTGTGTCCTGGCCGCAGTACATAAAAGTTTACAGTGTCAAAATAATACTAAAATGTAAAACAGAAGATGTCACACATAGCAATGTTACACAAAACATGTGTTTTACTCACAAGTTGGTGAATTAAATCCCACACTGTCTCATAGCCTAAATAACATGCCCTCCCTAATGATACCTATGCCTTATAGGTTAAAACACACGCACACGCACACACACACACACACACACACACCTGAACTCATTAGTGGGTTTTGTCTCCATGGAAACACCAAGCAGAGGACATTTTTTTCCAGTGGGAAAAGGTTAAAGAAGTGATAAACTTGGAATTGTATAATTGAGTGTGTAAGTGTGTGTGTGTGTGTGTGTGCCTGCGTGTGTGTGTGTGTGTGTGTGTGTGTGTGTGTGTGTGTGTGTGTGTGTGTGTGTGTGTGTGTGTGTGTGTGTGTGTGATGGACTTTAGTTTACTGAGCCTAAAATGTTTCTGAGAGGCGGAGCCTAATAGTTGTGATGTCACAGTGATGGATTTGTCAGCTGTCTTTGATGTCCTCATGCTTCAGACTGACACTGGGTCAGTCCTGTGCAACACACACACACACACACACACACACACACACACACACACGCACACACACACACACACACACACACATTTAGCAGCCTCTTGACAGACAAAAAACATGGCTGCTGTTATGCAGTATCATTTATAGCTGTGCACTGAAGAATGCTATCTGGCACTTTCTGGTGACACCTGAGAAGAAGGAGATTATCCATGTTTGTTATCAGGTTTCAGGATTTCTACTACCGTGCTTTCATTGATCCTAATCTTGCTATTCACAGCATAAAATGACACCTAATCCTAACCCATGAAATTACCGTGTAAAAAGAGAGGACAATTATTATTTTGTCACGTCATTTTTTAAATGACTTTGTACCAAATACGTAACAAATAGGTAAATCATCATACGATCCAGTCTCCACATTATACAATATGTTAATAAATACTTTGCACCTTGGGTTATGAGAAATATGATTGTTAAGATTTAGTAGACATAGATTGTAGACAAGATTGTAATGATCGTGCTTGAAGATAAACCGAACCATGTGTGATGGCGTGACTGTACCACTAAAACATATTTAGAACATACTAAATCTCTAAGCAGTTATATTCTCCTTTTAGTTTCTTTCAATCCAAAAAATAACCAAAGCAAATCTCTGACGTGAACGTTCAAAACATCCGAGTTTAGGTTCAAACAGAGGTATTTCATAAAAATGGATCACATAAGTTGTTGAAACGACATAAACAACATGGGGTAATAGTAATGACAATACAAAATATCACATTGATTTGCTTAAGGACAAACCAAAAATTACAATTTGACTGTCAGTGATGCACCTTTTAACTTCAACAAAGTCATTCAAAAAATGGAAGTACTTTAAAAAAAAAAGTAGAACAATTTGTTTCTAATGAAAGTAATGGAAATAAAACTCAATACTCAACAAAACTCTACAAAATAAACTTTTTTGTTTTTCGGCATGGCCAGTTGGTGAAAAAAATAATAATAATCCTTTGCCATTTCTCTTCATTCTGGTTGAAAACACCATGGATTTGGCAGTATGTGTGTGTGAATAACCTTGTTACTACTACAAATGGAGTTGTTTGTGCACACGAGCAGAAACACCAGGGTGGTCGAGTGGAGTGGGTGCAGGGATAACCTCAATTCAGAGCATGACCAGTTTAATATGTAGGGCAACGTCCATGTCATGCCCGTGGGTTGGTTGTAAAAAAAAAAAAAAAAGCAGGAAGTGTGACGTTGGATGTTGTGTGGGGGTGCAATGCCAGAGTTCATCACGCTAGTTAGGATGGAGGAAACTCTACTTGTTGAAGAGGGGCTACATAGGCTGGAATGAAGCATTCACTGCCCCTTTGGCCAAATTGAGAAGTCATGATAATGAAATAACATGTGTTTCTTTCTGTGCAAATAAAACAATGTGTTCTGGTTGCTTTGGATACTATGATGCATATATCATATGAACGACAGCATTTTACACCTTTAAACAATGAAAAGTCTTCCTGCTGGGTTAATGGAAAAACACACAGAACCAGTGTGTTTACACTACACAACACAGATGACCATACATTTGGAATCATTGAGTTAAACACATTTTTGCTCTTTTACCAATGCTGTGAGATGGAATTTGGTGAAGATATCTAGGAAGAATTTTACTCTGTCAGTTCATCTGTCAAGACTAAAATATATACTTAAAATCATTTCGCGAGAATACGTTGTAAAAAATAAAGAGTTCACTTTACATTAAAATAATGTGGAAATTCATTGCCGTAAAAAGCGTATTTATGTGATTTTGATCAATTAGATTTAATTAACTTATATGCACCGGTATATTAAATCTAATTAATCTGAGTAAATATAACTTCAATCAAATCTAATTGTTTTAAGTCAACAAAAAAATATTTTTTAAGGCAACAATTTTTTTATGGAAAGTCAACTTATTATTCTCAGTTTTAGACAACAGATTTGTAAAGCCCCGGCCCTGACAGGCCTGCTTTTGATTGGATAAGACACCCAAGTTAGATAGATTTTCATTGAGACAGGCCAACAATGCACTCAATGTCAAATATATGACCCGCTACCTTCCCAAATCTATAAAAATCATAACAATGAGTTTTATGAGACAGAAACCCTGCTGTACCTTTTAGGAGTATAGGTTTGTACAGCTTTGGCTGAACTACAAGGGAGAATATGAATAAAGCATTACATACATAGATGCAGTAAGTCACAGTCTGCTGCAGCAACATGCATGGCTTTCACCTGACACTCATGGAAGGAAGATTAGGGAGCAACCAACAGTAAAAACATCAGTGTATAGCAGCAGCAGCAGCAGCAGCAGCTCTTCCTCTAAAGTGGTCTGTCAGTCATCACTTGGGTGGTTGGTTCTCTCACTTGTTCACTGCACTGCAGGTGTGTGTCAAGCTGAAGATTTATTAATATTAAAATTAAAGCCACCAGCAGGCCGGGAGCTCAGCTGTGCTCCAGAACTCAATGTGGCTGCAAAGGAGAATACCTCCTGTTGTGCAGATGAAAAGTAGATAACGGTACAATCCATACGTCATCCATTGTCTCCAGAAAGAGAAGGAGAACGATGAAGATGTCGACAGAGAAGCCAGAGACGGTATATATCTAATACAGTATTTTTCTTTGATCACAGGCATGATTAAGGTCCCTATGGATGTACAGTAAAAGTGTGCATCGCTATCTTACCTGTGCTTTAATGCTGATGAGAAGTGACACTAAAGAGGTGCTTGATTTCCTCCATGGCCTTTGCAGTCGCTCTGCATTAGCAGGGATGACAGATGATTGGAGGGTGAGGCAGAGTGGTGTCTTGCTGAGTGACAGTCAAATGAGGGGAACGCAAGTCAGGCAACAACCTGTGAGAGGCAGGGGCCTGATTAAATGATTGCTCCCATTCTGCGGCTGCCATGAATACATGAGTGCTCCCCAGAAATATTTAATGAGAAAAAGATGCAGATACAGACAATCCAGCAAAGTGTCTATGGGAAAATTGAGAAACTATCATGCAAATAAGATAAATAGCTTCTGGTAATTTGCAGTCTTGTCCCTGGTGAGGTTTTTAAACACAGATTAATAGACTAGATAATGTCAACATTTTTAAAGGCATTGATATACACTTTTCTATTGCTGAACCAAATGTAAAATCTAGTACTAAACTATCTTCAACGCAGGACTTCAATGAATTCAATGGCTTTGTTTCTATCACTGAGAAAGATTTTTTTTTTTAAGTTTTAAGTTGTTGTTTGCCTTTTATTGTCATTTTATTTTGAAATAACATTTTGCTTACTTTACCTTTTTTTACCTTGGATTTCACTTGAAGTCTTACACAAAATATTGCAGCATGTCAACATTGACAATGAAAATCAGTTCTGATTAGGGGTGTCCTGATTCGATATTGATAACAGATATTGGTCCGATATCAGCCAGAAAACTAACATTGGATTTTATTGGACTGTATCTAAAATCTCCGATATATTATATTTATTCAATTGTAGAATTATGTATATATCACGTTGAAGGTTAAAATGTACGTAACCAATTGGTTAATAATAAATGGCTCAGTTTTTCTCATACCTACTGTTGCTGACTATTGTTCTCTGTTTGAGTAACATCACTTGATCAAGTCTTTTCTAACATTGTACACTGCAAAATAAGTAATAAAAGTATGTATGATTCATGCTGATATCGTATCGGATTGACATCGGTATCGGACAATCCTCAAGGCTGCAATATCGGTATTGTATCAGAAGTGAAAAAGTTGTACCGGGACATCCCTAGTTTTAATTTCAAATTGGCTGAACATACACCACCGATGAAAAGTTTTAGAACACCACGCTTTTTTCGTTTTGTTACTAAAAATTATTCAGTTTATTGAGTCATTGCACTCTGAAATAAAAGCATAGAACAAATAAGTCATTTCAGTTGAAAAAGAAATGATGGAATCCATGAACAATACTGTTCACCTGATGCTCATGAGGGTCTGGTACCACAGTGTGTTCCAACACTGCTTTTATGCAGACAGAGGAGGTTGGAAGAAACCAGGAGAAGTTAGAAACACCTGTAGGAATTAGTAGCACCAGCTTTCAAGGCTGATTCAACCTTCATAAATTGATAACCCACTTCATGTTCCCTGAAAAAGGCCTATTTGTATAATTCTGAAATGTACATTATTTTTCAGTTTTGGGTAGCCAAACCTTTTTTTCTAACCTCCGGCTGTTCAGTACTTACCTTTGTACCATTTTAAACTATTCATTGGACTTGCACGACTTGAATTGCAATAAATAACAGGAAAAATGAGGTGTTCTAAAACCTTTGACCGGTAGTATATACAGTATGTAAAATAAGTCTTGCAATCTTTCTTCTTTTGCTGCTTCTTTACATTTTAATGCCCGGCAAAGATTGTTTAAATAATGAGTTACCGTCATCTCCAAGGGACAACAAGCCTTTGTGCCTCCGGGTATGCTACGCCAAAAAGTTTTCTCCACTGATTTCAGGAAGAAATTATTAAAGTGTTGTTTTGTTGACTGCTGCATTGTCTTTAACTCCTGTTTTTCATCTATAACCATGTGGAATGAATATTACCATGATCTCCTGAGGCAACAAAGACCATCTGAATTAAAGCCAGCAAAGTAATATTATTAGCAAATTGATAACGGCAAGTGACCGTGCTGCCTTCGAGACATTCCAAATAAATACAACTGTAGCCACTTTATCCATGATATAATCTTAAGGCTCTCTGTTTGTTATTATTATAATATTTGTATGTGCTTGTTTTTTTTTTCACGTCTATCTTAACTTTAAAGCTGCAGGATGTAGAATCTGGGGGACTTGAATGGAAACAATCACGCTCTCCTCCCTGTTTCGAATCCTCATAAAGAGTTTTCTGATGTTTTAGACACAGGCAAAGTTTTGATATTTTAAGATTCATGCAGGGGGGCAGCAAATAAATAAATAAATAAATAAATAAATATATATATATATATATATATATATATATATATATATATATATATATATATATATGTAGAGAGAGAGAGAGAGAGAGAGAGAGAGAGAACGTCTCGAATAAGGAATGAAAACAAATTTACCAATCTAACTGTTTATCATTATCATTTCTGTAACATAAGTTTTGAAAGCTATATTATGGAGCTGCCAAAATAAATCCAAAATGCAGCTTGAAATGTTCAGCACCCACTGTAGCTTAAAGAAGGAGAGAGTAAAGTTGCTCAAATTTAGCAGTGTTATTATTTATTATGTTCTACATGATATATCATACAACACTCCAAACATGTGCTTTAATATGTGATATACACGTTAACATGGAGTGACACACTTGCTGGCAGTTGTAATTCACTAAGTTAAACAACAGGTAGGAGAGAATAAAAGGTCCCATTTGCATTCGCTGATTGTCTATGTGCGTCCGCGGTGGGTGGATGCCGATTTTGTCGCGGGGTAGATGGGCGAGTAGAGGGCGAGTTTGCCCCCCGCAAACTCCTCGTATGATTTTAGAGACAGACAGGAAAGCTCATATCACTCTATAATTACTGTTCTCAATGAGCGCCGTTGGTTCCACGATCACATACATTCCTCCAGAGTATTTTTGGGACTTTAGACTGTTGCTTCTCCACATCGTTCTTCTTTTATTTTAAACTTTCAGTGCCATGTAAGGCGTTGCGCCTAACGCCACGATGGGGACTTTTCCTGCCAAAATGCCTGCCATTGTAGCTTCACTACTGATCGTAAACGTGCATGTACTTTTGTCGAGCAGCCAATAGTAACGCCCAAAACATTTCATGGAGCACTTTGTTTGCAAAACGATCCCTGAATGGCTGAAAAAGAGCATTCCACTCTTTGATTTCTAAAGATTGAATATATAGCCAAGAGAAGGAGGAGAGGTCCAGTGTCCTCTTAGAACATGTTAATTGTAATATGCTCAAAGGTGATTATGAATTTTTGACCCAATTGATAAAAAAACGTACATACTGCAGCTTTAAAAATTTAAACAAAATAGAATTACCAGCCGTCACACTCCAGAGATGTAAAATAAAATAGTCTTTTACTTTCAAGAAGTAACAATCCTACACACCATGACACTAGTTGTTAACTTCAACTTAAAATACTAAAAGCAGCAGGCTCATGAAGCACACACACATACAAACCAACACATTCAAAATTAAAATTTGTTGCAGGCAGGCCTGACGCAAAGAGATGTGACCTAAAACTCTGACTCCGAAGAGCAAAAATGTTTTATTGTACCTTAGCTCCGAACCATATGTTGAAACTACACCAGTCCTAAAAGTCTTCAGGTGCAACATCCTCAAACAGATTCTTAAGCAGACAATCTAGGATATCACCACACACGTTTCCACGTTGCTCCCTTTTTGTTTCGTTTCCCTCTCCTCCTCACAGCTCTCGACCAATGAAGTATCAGTTCTTAACTCAAAACACACATAGTAAATCATTCTAACAATATCCCTCTTTAAAAAAGTGCATTTTTAACTTTGAATACACATTTAAAGCTTTTATAAAGCAGATTTTAAAACAACTTATAAATTGTCTTTTAGATTTAAAACTAACCTTAAGTATGAAACAGTTTTTTTTCTGGGTGACACAACAAAGTATACGTGCCACTTAACATATCCCATGCATAGCAGTTCACACCACAGTGGCTTGGAAAGTAAGTACTGAAAGGTGAAGGGCCATGTCAAGGCCCGGTGACCCAGGTCCTGTCTGTCTCACAAAGGAAGTCTCATGGTGATCTGGAGTAGCTCATGTCTCAAAGTCAGAATCCCTCAGGAGAAACGGCGAATATCATATACACAGAGAAACAAGTTTTCACTACCACAACAGATTCTACATGATTTTGTCCCAGATATGTTATTTAGGTTACTTTATCCTACAGCTGATCATTGATGCCTTGGTAGTTTGGAGGATTGTAACAATGTTAGAGCTCATTGTAAAAATGAAAACATCAGCCTGTTAGTTCACCTTAACTCAAACTCAAAAATTACCCTGTTTCCTTCTTCATTATTTTACTCACATTTTTGTTGTGTTCTAATTTCTTTTTAATTAAAATTATTCTGACATGATAATTTATCACAATATCATAATAAATGTGATATATATGACAGAAATATAGGTACAGAGACTAGGAGAACAAGTTTATGTATTTTAAGTATACAGTTTATTTCTAGACATGCTGCTTAAATATGTGGATACAAATTAAAACAAAGACTTTTATCTATCTATCTATCTATCTATCTATCTATCTATCTATCTATCTATCTATCTATCTATCTATCTATCTATCTATAAAGCAAGGAACCTCTGTTGGTGCGTCTGAGTGTGTGTGTGTGTGTGTGTGTGTCTGTTCCTCAAATATCTCTGCAAATGAGGCTCAGATTGGCCTGAGACTTTCAACATGGCTGCTGCTTGGTTCAAGGATGTGCAACATTGGATTTGTTTGAACAGCAATGATACCGCTCATGAATTATTTCATAAAATTGTCTTAAATGCAGCTTTGCTGGCTTTGAAGAGTTTGTAGAGCCAAGTTGATGCTAATTAATTAAAAAGAAATCATAGGCATTTTATTTGCACAGAACATTGCGGGACACTTTGTGATATAATCCTTGAAAATGGTCAGCTACGTCTCAACACTTTAACATTTCTGCCACACCCCGACATGCAACACACCTCAACGTGAGCCACTTCCCAACATGCGTGTGGTTGCGAGGGCCTGTTCAACGCTGCTTGCAGCTTTAATTTTGATTGTAGTTTTGAAGCAGCAGCTCGACAAAAACACACTGTTTCACTTTGTTCCTCGGAGCAGAAGAGAGAGCATCAGAGAAAGGAGATAGAAGTTCGTACTCTGGTCAAACAAATCAACTTTATTCATTCGTTGGGAACTTCATTTACAGAGAAAGCGCCAGTGCAGACACAATAAAACACAGCACATATCCATTCACACATGAAAATTCTGACGTTCAAGTCTTCCCTAATAAATACATTAAAAAACAATAAAAGATTAAAAACAAATAAGCCAAAAATGATAGTCCTCAACTACAGATGTTGTGCTACAATCAGCATGTTTAACAGGCGAATGGAGGTGGGGTGGAAGCAGGAGCTGTTCCTCTTTGTCCTCAGTGGGAGCGACCTGTACCTGCACCCTGAAGGCAGCAGAGTGTAGTGAGGGTGCAGGGTGTCTGAGGGATCAGTGGAGATCTGGGTGCCTTTCCTCAGGAATCAAAGCCATCGATTCATTCAACAGCTGTTCTATCTCCACTATTCAAGGTGTGTGTGTGTGTGTGTGTGTGCGTGCTGTGCGTGTGTGATTTGCCAATATTAAACAAAATCCTGTAAATAGCAATACATACTTCCTAGGGCACTGCACTAGTATTAGGGGTGTCACGATCCGATATCAGCCAGAAAAAAAATATCGGATTTTATCGGACTTTTTTGTTGTTTGAGTTTTGTTGTTTTTGTCCCCGCCCTCAGTTGTTCCCACTATATACTGACAGTATAAAATAACTGAAGTGAACTTGAATTGCTGACTATTGTTCTCTGTTTGATTAACATCTCTTGATCAAGCCTTTTCTAACAAACCACACTACAAAATAAGTCATAAAAGTATGTATGATTCATGCTGATATTGTATCGGATCAATATTGGTATCGGCCAATACTCAAGGCTGCAATATCGGTATCATATCGGAAGTGAAAAAGTTGCATCGGGACATCCCTAACTAGTATATTAAATGAATGACTCATTTCCCAAGTAAAACAATAAAGTACAGTACATCAAAATCATTAACTTCTGACTCTTGCTTTTATAGTAGAAACCCTGGATACACTTTGAATTATCAAGAGATATCAATGTTTCCTCTAAACTGTTATAACATCACAATATACCTTACAGTACAACACATTGGAAAAACATGCGCAAATAAAACATTGCCTTTGATAATTATTAGCCACTTTCTCTCCAATACTTATTTTATCAAAGTTCTGCTCATGATCTCTACAGCAGTGCCTGCAGGCATATGGTGGAGAGGAACAAAAATAATAATTATCCTCATCTTTAATAAAATCATCCAAGTAAATTAACCTGCCTTCTGGTGCTTTTCCCTCTATATAATTTTTGTAAATACATGAAATCGCAGCACCTAAATCATTAGCAGAGTCTTGTCATCACAACATATTCCATATTTTAAAAGTGAAAATTGGGTTTTTTAGTCGTCTGTAATATTCACTCTTTGCAAAACTCTTAACTTTAAAACCTTTTCTTCTGGAATCAAATAATATTGCATGCAGGCCAAACAAGGTCATACATGGATAATTTTATTTAAGCATATGATTATGGGCAGACCTAGGCAACAGGCGGCCCAGGTGCCACATGCGGCCCTCGATCTAATTTTGTGCGGCCCCCAAAACAAAATTGTAATTCATGAAGTTGGAAGTTTTACAAAGAACAACATAATACACAAAACTCCAGAAACACAGAAAACAACAGCAAAAAGATGTCAAGAAAAGTAAAAAAAAAAAAAAAAAGAGAGAGAGAGAAGCAACATAAACAAAAAGATTAAAAAAAACAAAAAAAACTATTAAAAATATTTGTCATAAAACACACAACATGACAACATAGACACACTAAACAACTTGTTAAACACATAAATTGACTACAAAAACAACATATGCAATTGGACTTCAGTTACACAAAATGATAGAAAAATACACAAAATGACCAAAAAAGACAAGAAGTGAAAAAATCTAACAAAAACACATCATGTCTTGAAAAATGCCAAAATTGCCATATTGACGACAAAATCGACAAAATGAATTTAAAAACCCAAAATGTGGGTTATTCATGCTTAGATTAGTCATTCTTGGCCCTCGGATGAGACAATCACATTTTTGTGGCCGCTATGATAGAAGTTGCCCATCTCTGATTATGGGTAATATGACTGACATAGGAATGTTTTACTTATTACTAACAATAGTCTTGGTTTTATTTTATTAGCAGAATAACTATAATCAACTTAATTGTATGCCTACTGCGCAATATCTTAGTCACACAGTTCAACAGACTTTTCCATAGATTAGTGGCATTTAAAGAGTTACAAATGTACCAGTTTGGCTGTACAGTGTTGAGCATGTCTCCCCTTTTGCCCCCCAGGCTCTTTGTTCAGAGCTAAAGTTTGACATACATGGGAAATGTCAGCATGTCGGTACGAGCGCTGGTATCAGCAGCATCTGAGGTGAGTCAGTTTGTTAGGCAATGGCTAAACAGAATAGGAAACAAATGTTGTTTTACACACATATTTATTAAACTTTGTCTAAAATTGTGTGGTTGGTGGTTGCTGGGGTGAGTATGGTTTAATATAAAACATTCAGACCTGATATCAAGGCCCATTCTTCTTGGAATATTCAAACGCTGAAGACTGGTGACCTTTTTATAGATACTGCTAAGCCTAAAGAGTGAAGACAACAACACTTCATATTATTATTAACTACCTTTGGCCTTTATCTTTGAGGATACATGACGTATGGCCCACTGCATGCCAATTTCACGCCAGCATGGATCAAATGTGGGTTGTGGGTAGTTACGCATATAATCGCTAGTGCTAGTTATTAAACGCAAATGCATTAACTTCAAATTCATTCTCAGATGTTTTGCTACAACGGCTTCTTAAGGTTACCATGAAATACGGGGTTTAGAAGTAATTTAAATGGATTTAGCGTTACATCATCCAGCATGTCAGAGATTGTCAGGAATCCTTAACTGCTCTGAGGGAAGCTATCACAGCCTTGACCAGGCCTGCGTCCTGGGCACTGTGCCACAGGTCTATTGCTGGAGATGTGAACTTTTGAGAATGCTGGAATAAACTGTGGGTAACTGTACGATTACAACACAAGTACGGTACATGGGAACAGATTTTTAAAGCTGCTAGGGATGATAATTCTAGTGTTGTAGTAGTCGTGACTTGGTCTTGTCTCGGACTCGGGATTTTCCCTCAAGACCGTTCGAGACCAGCACTAATTCCTGCTATTTTTAAACTTTTTTATAATGTGATAATAACAAGGAGAAGATCGGGATAAAACAATCCTTTATTCATTCTTTTATCCACCCCGTATAATGACCGCAACCTTCCTTAATGTGACTGAGTGACGTGTGTGTGTGTGTGTGTGTGTGTGTGTGTGTGTGTGTGTGTGTGTGTGTGTGTGTGTGTGTGTGTGTGTGTGTGTGTGTGTGTGTGTGTGTGTGTGTGGCTACGGTTTCAGTTTGGACCGCGGAAGGAGATAGAAACTAATCACCGGTTAAAAATCCCAGTAAAACTCAGGAAAACAATCACCAGGAACAAATATTATCTCCCTGGTAAAGACAGTAGCTCTAACAACTGGTAAAATGATAAACTGATGATATTAGAGTATGTACATGCAATACAGGGACACATTTACTCCACCTGCCGTCCGGTGAAGCATGTTCCGTTTACCGTGTTTACTGAGGTCCGTGTGTGTTTAATAAGTCCGTGTGTGTCCATGTGAAAGTCTGCATATTTATGCCTCTGTCCATCCACTCTTTTCATTATATCCATGTCTTTTAAGGCTTTTATTACATAGTGTTACATAGTCTTGGATTATGACGTCACCAGCGCGCCATCGCCGCAAGTCGCGCAAGCGCAGAATGACTCAAATAACTGTAAAGAGGTCTTATATTAGTCTATTTTCTTTTTAAAGTGGTGTTTTTTTGTGGCTTTAGACTCCGATTACATATTTGTATATAATATCTTCCCTACAGTATAAATAGGTTCACAATATAACTATTTTTTACATTTTCTGTTTCCACTGTTTCCAGAATAATAATAATCTTTCTGAACAAGAACCGTTGATTGATTTGTCACATGACTGTTCCAGGGTTTGAGTTTTTTTTTTAATTTAGTTTCACCATGTTATTTCTTGGCAGAAATACTTTTAAACACTTGCTGTACATTCAGCTGACATAAAAGTATTGTTTTCAGATATGTAGAATAATTGTGAATTTATCAGTAGCAGTAGTAGTTTTAATGTTTTAGTTAATTTTTTGCAGGCACCTTTTTTCTCCATCAAATGTATTTAAAAGAAACTAAAACTAAAGAGAGAATGTTATTTAACCATCAAACCTTGTCATAAGTTTATTTATTTATATAATTTTTTAAATTAAAAAAAAAAACATTTATGGTCTTGGTCTTGGTCTCGGTCTTGGTCTTGACTCGGTCTCGGTGCATTCTGGTCTCGGGCAAGTCTTGGTCTAGGATAGTGTGGTCTTGAACACAACACTAGATAATTCATATTTTTACAAGATAAATAAAGACACAGTGTAGGCCCCATTGATCAATAACTGGAAGGTATTCTTTCGGATGGACTATTGACTCCTTCACAAACAATGTGTTTGTTAACAAATGGCCACGTGACTTCAACTTTGTAAAAGTTTTGCACATTGCATTAATGTTTTAGAATCCTGTAGAAGAACGCAAAGATGACGCCGAAGGCCAAAAGTTTCTTGAAGAATTGTTTTTTCTGATATCTTGGGTTTCTTTGCCAGAGAAGGAAGACAGTAATTCACTTGACGACATTTTTGTTTTGGTTTGGTTATGATGTTTATTCTTTTAAAATATTGTGTCACTCCACAAGACATTACATTTTGGCCACTGTTGGGTTTTATAGTGGAAAGTCACTGTAAAAGAGGTTCGGGGCCTCTACAGGGTGCGCGGAATAGAGCCGGCGACACTATGGGAGTGTGACTCCGGTTAGAGAGTCACGGAGGCAGTTCTGGATTTATAAAGGCTTTAATTGGAAGAACGTGGTTCTGTAAACACAATGCAGCAGTATAAAGCATATCAGTAATTTAACACATATATGAATAAAGCTGCATAAGTATTAACACACACAAAGCATCATAAAAGCACTTAACTCAAAAGCAAACAATCATATAATGCAAATATAATGACCATGGGTGGCAATAATCAACATAAGCAATTAGCAAGAGAAATAATAGCATAAATCAGAAATTAACCCTCTTCAATGCAAGCTAACAGCAATGTAAGGAAAGTATAGCTAACATAACCAGGATGCATGAGTTAGCAACTATCACAAAGCAGCTAACATGCAAACACAAATATCCTCCAAGATGCATTGTCATGAGTTATAACATGAATCAGCCATTACTTACATTTCTCATGTACACACATCTTCCATGGAACAGGAGAGAAACACACACATGCAGCACTGCAGCTGGTCAACATGCAACACACTCTGCTCATGCATGCAGCAGGAAGAACTCTGCCAAAATATGTTCCCCTTAAAGGGCTAGTAACAACATGACTGAAAGTGAAACTAAACACTTATATAACAGGGCTTTCCTACAGTCACAATATAAACATCCACCATTGTTTTAGCACAACTTTCAATCTGTGACAAACACCAGGAATGTCACTTAGGCAGTGTTTTTGGGGGCACATTGGTAATAGATGAGAACAATTTTTGGATGAAATATGAAAATGTTAAGATATCTGTTATGCAAAACATTATGTATAATGTAATTAGTTAATTATGCTCAACGCAGTTTGTCGATGCAGAGGAAGGTGGAGGAAAAAAGTTCTTATCACAAAAATAAGCTTGATTCCCAAAAGTATGACTTTGCTTAAAGCTGATATCCGGAGTTTCTGAGAAATTAATGTTTATGTACAGTATGATTCTTTTGAAATGCGAAAAAAAAAACCTAGCTAGTAGGTGAGTAACGATACACAAAAGTCACGATTCGATACGTACCTCGGTTTTGAGGTCACGGTTTGGTTCATTTTCTGTACAGTATGGAACAAAATCCAAAACATAAATTTGCTTGTTTATTCGAAACTTTCATAAACCAACAATGTATTTAACATTATACAGAATGTAAAGTTAAAAAATACAATACTTGTAAAGTGCTGCCTGGTAATAATATTCTCTAACAAAAAATACATAAAAAATGATAGAAATAAGCTCACAGCTTGTTAACAGCTTTTAACAAACAGAAAGTACAGCACAGTTCCAGCATGTACAGTAGCCCTTGGTTTAGACCTTCATATTTTTGGCCAGAAAAATGTACTTGTCCACATTGTCTGCAGTAAGTGCAGATCTGTTGGCAGTTACAAATGCAAAACATAAATTTGCTTGTTCATTCAAAACTTTAGTACAGAATATGAAAATAAAGTTAAAAAAAAATACTATACTGTTATAAAGTGTTGCCTGGTATTAATAATATTCTCAAAGAAAAAATACATGAAATGTTATTAAAAAAAATAAGCTCCTCACAGCTTGTTAACAGCTTTTATCTGCTGCTATAAAGACTCTGATGGCAGTTGTTACAGCTTTAACCAGTCAGCTGAGTTTGCACTAAGGACGTTTTCTTTCAGTGATATTCACACTCGGGTGAGTTAGCATGTTTGTCGTGTTTGATCTTTAGTACAGAAATTACTTTTCATTTAACAGACTTGTAAAACAAAAGCATCAGAAGCTAAAATATGTTTTTTTAATGTAAGTTGTTTTTTTTTTTTTTAATTGTTTGGTCAATAATTGTCTTTCAAATGTGCTTCAACAAAATGACGATCCACTTTTTATTTATGTGTCCGAACATGAAGTTCCCACTGGGGTCAAAAACTGACATGAGGCCAATGCAGCTGTCATTCATTTGTTAGTTTGCAGTCAGACTCGAGCGCACACACACTGTTAAACTGGCAAACTAGCCTGGCACCTCTGTGGGTGGTAACCAAAAAATGAAGTATTATGTACTGTATGTTGTTGCTTTGTGCATTGCCTGTTTTACATCCAAAAAAATGGCATCTGAAAAATATTTTAAATCAGACCTGCAAAGTGTTATTTGAAGTAAATCAAAACCCAAAATTAACTTTCTTTCTTTTTCGATATTGTAACCTATTAAGTGTAAAATAGTTAACAGTTATATGAGACATTAAAATGAGCTATGCAATAAAACACTGCGATATAGGAATGTATTAGTTCCTGGAGCTGAAACAACTTTATTCATGCACAGACATGAAAAGCGTGATCACACTGAAATAAGACTTTAACCTAACAGGTGAGTGATACATGGGTATCTAGGGTTAGCATTCTTTCTATTTTAACACATTTTCTTCCAGATCACAAAATAATGTTTTGCTTATGAACGTGCTATGCATGAACTCTCTTTACAAAGTGCATGGTGCAGTGTGTGGCTCACTTCCATCCCTGGGGTTTAGATTGAAATGGCCGCCTTCGTGCACTGAGCGTTGTCTGGCAAAATGTTGTGTCTTAAAATTAGACATATTTTAAAAATCAATTTTATACAATAATAGTGCATTTTGAACCTGAGATGAAAATAATACCACAGAATGGAGACCAAAAGAACTATCAATCATACTTATAGCTTTGTATAATTCACTTTTTTTTTTATAAATACTGTAAGGGAATCTGAAGAGGTTAAGGTCTAAACACTGTATATGACAATTCAACATCTTCAGAGTAACAACAATTCATTGTACACTTTAATCACAACCTACTGCACTCTGATCTATTAATAAATCCATTTTATAAAAAGCATTTTTATGTTTTAGTGATTTAATTCATTTATCTCCTACATTGATTAAACAATGTTACATTTGTTCTAATCAACCCCGTTACACAACATAAATGAGTATGTCAAATGGAGAGGTAATCTGAATTATGATGTCAGGGTCTTGACAGCAGCATGTTTATTTAGTTTCCCATACATAAGGCTGTTCACGGTCTTTGGTACAAATGTGTTAGCATGGGGTGAAGGCCCCTGCCTTTGAGCTGGAAAAACAGCCCCCACACTCCAGGGAAAAGGTGGAATAGAGAAAGTCTACTACCACCTGCCTTTTAACTCAGCAGGTGTTTTTCTCTCCCTGGGTTTGAGGTGGATGTGAATCGTTTGTTTCTATGATTGGAGAGCCAGGGGTGAAAGGTTTGACCAAGGCTCGGGGGCACACGCATGAGAGTCTGCATGGACCCACTTGATATGCTGTGGGCTCTCAAGGGCCAGAGAGGAAAAGGACGAGGTTTGAGTCTCAGCTAATCTAGTTGGCAGATGACTGACGTCTCCCTGTCCATCAAAGTGTGACCTGGGGCCTACTTTTAATGAGATCCATTCCACATGACAGGCGCCACCTCTCCCTGGGCTGTCTGTCTGATCACCTCCTCTGTTCCAATCACATAGCTGTCTACATGTGTTGCTGCTTTACGTGTGTGTGTGTACATGTGTGTATATGTGTATTTAGTGTGTGTTGTGGGTTAAAAGCTTAGTGTGTCTGCCACTGAAAAGAAATAGAATTCCCCCATCAAGCCCGAGTCACTTGTAGGTGATGCTTGGTGACGTTTTAAAGAGCTTGTTAGAAATAAAGGAATCTTTGCACAGTCTGAACAGGTTTGCACCCTTTTCTACGGCGGCTGAGACACAACAACAAATTTACAATTTTGAAAACAAATGCACATAATTATCTAAAAAAAATATATATATAGTAAAACTTACAATTTACAATTTTATAAAGAAATACACAAAATTATCTAAAAAAAAAATACAAATAGTAAAACACTTTTGCAAATTCCACACCAAATTTACAATTTTGAAAACAAATACACATAATTATCTAAAAGAAATTACAAATAGTAAAACACTTTTATGAATTACACAACAAATGTACAAATTACACAACAAATACACATAATTATCTAAAAAAAAAAAGATACGAATAGTAAAACACTTTTACAAATAACACAACAAATTTACAATTTTGAAAACAAACACAATATTATCTTAAAAAATACACATAGTAAAACACTTACAAATTCCAAAACAAATTTACATTTTTGAAAACAAATACACATAATTATCTATATTATAAAAAAAATTAAATAACAAAACAATTTTACAAACTCCACAACAAATGTACATTTTTGAGCAAAACACTTACAAATTCCACAACATATGTACAATTTTGAAAACAATTTTACATAATTTGCTTAAAGAAATACAAATAGCAAAACACTTTTACAAATGTTGAAACAGATTTACAATAGAAACTTTACAACTTTACAACAACTACTTCCAGAGTCTCGTATCCTCCTAATTTTTTATGGCATTTGTAAATGTGTTTTGCTATTTGTATTTTTTTTTAAGATAATTATGTGTATTTGTTTCCAAAATTGTAAATTTGTTGTGGAATTTGTAAATGTGTTTTGCACTTCTCAGCCACCGTACTTTTCAGTGTCATTTAAAAAAACATTTATTACTTTGTGTTTTTATTTGGCACTATAATTCCCTCCCAGTAACTTCTTCTGACACACCCCTTTTTCTTCAAATGTCCCTCCCCTTAGGTTCCCGTATTACTTAATCCTAATCCAAGCCCATGATCTCATTTTTCAACCCATCTTTCTGCATTCTTATTTTTCCTAAATCCCACTGCATCCAAAATATTTAGCTTTCACACCAAATGATGAATTTTTTACAACTTTTGTTTTTATTTTTGAAAATGCATCCCGATTCCCATCTGAACTTATACTGTACCATAGCCTCCTATATCACAAGCTAGCACCAACTAGGCTGAAAAACTATTGCCGCTACTCATTAGTAGCAACTGTTCCCAGTACTACAGCATAAAAAGGTCACAATTATGCAAATTGATGTATAAGGTGTAAGAAAGCCCTCACAATTAAAACCACACTGACATACAGTCATTTTGATGACTCTAATGGTAGTTTATTCTAAAATAATATGTTGAGGTCTATGTCAAATGACACATTACTGTATTCAGATATTTTGTTTTTTAATTATTATATTGGATGATTAAACCAATGCCAATGATTATTTTTAAGCCAATCCTTTATGTTTTGGATTTACAGATAGAGGCCGTTCATTGGGCCTCTATCTCCTGCACAAATATGCAGCATTAAACATGTTTCACCATGGTAGATGCTTAAGTTTTTGTTTTGTTCTCTAATTATTAATGAGTGAATGAAGTTTGAAAAATTCGCCTTCTTGCGTCAGACTCCGTCACATGCCTAAAGGATAAAAGAACACGCTTCAGTGTTTCTTTGGCTGTTGGTTTGCATCAGAAACACATCGAGCTCTGATGTCGTACAGAACTAGTCTGCGTAATCTAAAAAAATGAAGGGACCTTGAGAAAAAAGCAAAACATTGAATATAAACAGACCTGCACTCAAGGAAACCTGCGTAGGGACTCAGATTCAATCTTGAATAATGCACATCTGATGAGCTGCTTTCCATGTGGTATGGAATAATGAAACAATTGTTTCTGTGTGCTATGAAAAAAAACAAACCTCCAATCAAAAATAATGAAAAAATTGCAAAATACACACACACTGCTTGGTTACTTCATCACAGCGGACCTCAGCAGCCAATCTTACAATACAAAACACATTATGTGGCTGATATTTTAACACAGACAGGACAATGGGGGTTAGATTACTTTGGCTCAGAAACGCTCCTCCAACAACTGCTTGGCTTGTGGGCTCTGTTGAGTATTGGAAGCCAGATGTGCCCATTACTGGCCGCTGGCTGTGGCTGGACATTGTTCCATGTGATTGGCCATAAAGCTGTCATCATGTTGTAATATCCAAGTGAAATGTTCGAAAAGTATCTGAAGGCGTGTGTGCACAGTTCTACAAGACAAGAGTGATATCATTACTGCTGAACTTCTAAACCCAATGTCATCATTTTTGCCCCAAAGATCCAAACTAAGACTAAAACTAAGGTACGACTGCTGAAGATAACACCAATGATGTATAAAAGAGAACCAGTAAGGTCAACCACAAACAGTGTTAGGAGGCGGGAGCACTGATGAGAAAGCAGACGGTGATAAGACAGGACCACTTTCTTCTGGGATTGACTTTGGAGCCACTGACAGTTGTGACATCCCGTCCAACAACATTTCAACACTTAATTGAATTGTGAACTAAGCCACCAAAGAAAGTCATAGTTTAGAATCTGCCATTCTGTCTCCAGACTGCTTATAGTGATCCTTTACATCCCAACTGTTGCTGGAAATTTGAGGAACAGATGTCACGACAGATTTGCTATTTTTCTGCAGAGCTGAGAAAATTCCAGCCCCGTATTTTTTTTTTGCTTGTTTTTTGTTGTTGTTGGATGAGTTCATATGAATAGTTTTTGTTATAAGGATTTTTTTCACATGAAATTTGTTTAGTGGTCACTGATTTATGTAAATTATAAATTATTTATAAATAAACAGCAACTTTTTGCAACATTTAGCAACAAACCATGTTTAATTTTTTATTTTATTTTTTAATGTTACTTTTGATCAAATTTACAGCAATATTTGTGAAATTTGGGATCTTTACTGTTAAATCTAAATCTAAATGTTTAATGTTAAATATTAAATGTTAAATAAAAATGTTAAATGTTAAATCTCAATTTAAGTATTAAATCTAAATCTAAATGTTGAATCTAAATGTTAAATGTTAAATCTAAATGGCACAGGTGAAACAAAATATTTCACTAATATGCAAATTCACCGGAATGAGCATTGATTTTTGGTACTATCGGTGAGTTTGCGTATTAGCTAAATATTTAGTTTCCCCCGTGACATTTAGATTTAACATTTATATTTAGATTTAACATTTATATTTAGATTTAACATTTATATTTAGATTTAACATTTATATTTAGATTTAACATTTAGATTTAGATTTAACATTTAGATTTAGATTTAACATTTATATTTAAATTTACTATTTATTATTAGATTCAACATTTATATTTGACATTTATATTTATTATTTAACGTTTTGATTTAGATTTAAATTTCACAAATACTGCTGTAAATCAGTTTGCTGTTTATTTTAGCATACACAATTTTACAATCAGCGCCTCATACTGATTTAATATTTTATACATTCCTGTCTTTATATCAGCGAAAGGAGTTTTTTTTTTTTTTTTTACAGTAGGTGAAATCTTGAATTATTAAATCTTCAATTATAACAAATAATTTGGTTTGTGTGAGTTCTATAAAACCTCCTACTTTCTTTGTCTTTTTTTAACGACCATAGACACATCAACCTTGACAAAGTGACACACACACACACACACACACACACACACACACACACACACACACACTTGACTGTTTGGTCTCGATCTCTCCTATGTCATTTTAAATTCCTGGGCCACCTGTTCCACAGACTCATCAGAGCGAGTGATGACAGGAGGATGAGACGGGGAAAGGGGAGTGAGGGAGAGGGTGAAGGACAAGGGACTCAGCATAGTCCAGATAGATGAAATAAAGAGACAGACGTTGTAAAGATATATTTGCAGCACTGTACATACAAGCCTGCTTGGACACTTACTGTCCTGTCCTTGCTGGCTGGCCAATGAAAATAAGATAAGAAGTTTATGGCAATGCTACTGGTTTTGTGATGCAGTGTGGTGGAGAATCCTGTCAGCAGCATGCTAATATGCTGTAAGAAAGAATCTCAACCTTTGTGCTTTCCAACATGTGCTATAAAAACATGCTTGAAGTAAAGCTGTAATTTAAAAAAAAAGATCTAAATTGGTCATTTACATGGCCCTGAAATAATTCTTTTTGAGTATTCCGTCAATTAGAGTCACACTTGGTAACACTTTACTGGAAGTTTTATACTGGCTTTATAAGGCTGACAATATGTTGTCATTATTATGACATGACACCTTTCATTAGCATGAATAAGGTGTCATGAAGGCTATCATCAAGTGTTGTTCGTTACCCTAACCCTATCCCCTAACCCTAGCCCTAGCCCTAGCCCTAACCCTACCTAACCCTACTAGATCCCTCCACCTAACCCAAAAAATGCCAACATAGGTGTCATTATTACTTAATGACAGCCATCATGACACCTTATCCATGCGAATGACAGATAATGACAGTGTAACGTCAGCCTTATGTATAAAACTTCAAGTAAAGTGTTACAAGCAAATGTATTCATATAGCACATTTCATTACACCCCATGCAATTCAATGCGCTTTACATGATTAGGAAGTGCAAGAGAAAATATGAAACAGTTTAAAAATCAACCTAAAAAGTCATGACCTTGAGTACCTGATGGACATGTTTTATTGGACATGAACAATCCAGGACTTGTGACTATCACAGGGATTGGGTTTCACTTACATCACCATTTTATTCACAACAAGAAAACAATCATAAACACACACACACACACACACACACACACACACACACACACACACACACACACACACACACACACACACACACACACACACACACACACACACACACACACACACACACACACACGTTTTCTCTCATCCAGATGCCTCTAGAGTTTATCATCCACAAGGTGACAAGATTGTTTAACACTAATCTCTTCTTGACTTGCTGCTTATCCAACAAAGACAAGAGTTATAGTAGTAATAAAAGAAAGTAACTCGTGCTTTCTATTGGAGCTTGACTTTCAAAATAAAGCACTCTCGCGTTAGTTACTTTGTTGCACTCATACCCAAATTATGTGTTTTTGCAGCTATACATAAAGAAGAACCAATGTGATTGCACGTCACACAAAAATAAGATCAAATCCACGTCTGCTGTGTGTAGGACGTTTCTACTGTCTTCCTCCTGGGATGAAAATCTGCTGCATGATGAAAAATGCATCAGTCACTGTTTTTTCTGTCTGATTTTATTTTCTCTGACAATGTCTCCACGGATAACTGTTCTTATGCAGCTCACTACTTACTGAGGCTACCTGGTCATAGAGGATTGATTTAACTAAACAAGTTTTATTCAGCATTCTTGGGGTGGGGGGGTCATAATCAGGAATAAATAGGCCTACTTTTAGTACCTAGGGTGTCCGATCAAAGACATTAGACTGGGATCAAATACCAAAGAAAAACACAGCAAACACAGTTGAATCTAAAATAAAAGACAAATTCTTGATCTATAATCTATGGTAGGATTCATTTAAGAGATTCAATGATGGATAAAGTGTAGCATTTATGTTTATTTTTTCAAGAAGAGCCACACATGAAGAAGACAAAGAGTTGACAGTGAGCAGTGTGTTGTTCACCTCTGGTCAACACTAGAACAGTAGTAGGGTAAGTCCACCGGCCAATCAGCACACAGGAATAGAACTTGTGCAGCCATAAGGAAGCAGTTCTAATTCAGACAAAAACATTAATCGACTGTCATCCCCCTCCTTCTCCCAGGACATGTGAACCAGATACGAGACAAACTTGTCACTTCTTCTTCTTCTTCTTTAAAAAAAGAAAAGAAGAGGCATCTGTCCCATTTTTAGCAACATAAAGCTTCAGCTGAGTCATAGTCGACTCTCCGACAAAAGAATAGGGAACAAATGTAACTCAAGATGTGAATATGTAAAGCATGGCATGGCTTAATAAAGACAAAGTTACAGCATTCAAAATAAATCATGAATGATCAATTACAGATTACCCAGCATGCCATCTCTTGATATTTGCTGGTGTTGCACTCGTCCAGTGTTGCTCAAAATCGTGTTTCTTTAATGTTGACATTTCTTGGCTTTGTGCCAGGCTCAGAAACACACTGCCAGGAATCCCGAAGCAAAGGCTCCACTTCTGTTCTGCCAATGATTTTGTCCTCCAAAGCTATTGCTCAAATATTTATGTATTTATTAGGAAAACTCACAGAAAAATGGATGAATGCTCCAAATAAATAGCAACCTACTCATCTTTTAGTTGTTTTCAATGATAAAATGATTTCTTTTGCACACTAATAGCATAACAAATATAGTGTATGCTTAGTACAGGTAAATGTGATACATTGAAGCATTGAAATACATATTGGTAATGTATAAAAATTAAATTTTCCACAAAATATTAATCTACAAATCTATAGTGAAATTTACATGTTTATAAAGTTATTTATGATTTGGCTACATCAAAATGTTATAAATAATGTTTTTTTTTTATGTATTAAAGAAATCAAACAATGGAAAAAACATTTAAGAATAACAAAACAAAACTTTTAAAAGAATACTAATATACTGTATGAGCAAATGTAGGTTTAAGATTTTGACTCAACTGATACCACCATAATTAATTGAAATGAAAGAAAACAAAACAGACTCTCACACAACTTGTACGTATATAAGGTCGTCTTTATACTTTAGCACAGGCTTCGCATCCTTCCATTTTTTTTCTCAGTTTACAGGTTTTTGTTGGAGGTATGCCTGCACAATCCTGTGTTATCTTTTCCCATTTAAATGCTAATGAGCATGCAGCCACACCAGTCAAAGCGCTGCAGAAACACTGTGAATTTTTAATATCTTATCACACCAAAAGGTAACAGCTCTCCTGGTGAGGTGATCGGACCTGTACATGTCCCCTCATTAAATTCCACACGATGGACAATTCCCTCTGAGAGCATGGGGTATAAGGCCATTTACTGTGTGTCACAACATCCTCAACTCTGTGTGTTACCAGCAGCGTGTGTGCGCTCACATCTGTCTGTGTCACTCAGACCCAGACAGATGTGCACAGCGGTGAGCTGCTGCACTTGTTTCTTCACCTCATCAGTAATGAACAGCTGTTAATTGCCTTCCCATCATGGGTTAGGCTGCAGGACGGCGGTTAGGTTGTCACAAGGCTGTTAATAATGACTTTCTATGAATAAACGAGTCATTGGTGGCAAGAGGTTAGAAGTGAATATAATTAAACTTATATTAAAAAGGCCTCTGCCCTAAACTGTCTGTATTTCTATTCCCCATGGGCACCTGTTTTCATTAAAACTGTCAAAGAAAAATATGGATGTAGTTGAAAAATGGGCCATTTGTACTGTTGTGTTGCAGTGAATATTGTTGAGTGAAATCACAGATTGCCCAGCGTTGCCTTTATACCCCGCAGGAAAATATGAACATGTTTCTATAGATGTGTCACAATGTGTACATGTGGAGATTGGCTGCGTGCTTGGAATGATCCACTTTCATTATAAGGCTTAAAGCGAACACTTTTATCTAACACATGTACTTGGTCTCCTCCCTGTAGAAACAAAGGCTTTAACATTACATTTCACTGACTGTTGTGCTGCTGTGGTCTGTCTCTGATTGGGATCTTTAGTTTAGTTTCAGAATTATCTGTCACACCGTCCCCCGTCACCCCCCCCCATAACCCCACCGAATGGATAACTGCTGGAGGAAAAAAAGCTGGAAAGCACCGGGGACATTCATGACGGCGGGCGCTTTTAAAAGCCAGTATTCAATAATTGCTTTCCTCTTGTCTCACGCAAGTGACAGATGGTTCGGCCACCAGAGCCCTGAAGATGGGAATAATGTTGTTGATTAAAAAGAAATATGGGAAACAACATGCAGCTGTGTGAGAGCGAGCAGAAGACAGAAAGAAGAGGAATAGATACAGCTGGAAACTGGAGGACCTCCAGTAAAGGCACTGTTAAACTGGATGGGTCCACATGCATTTGCATTGATGGGGAAATCTTTAGAGAAAGCAAGTATGTTGCTAATTTACTGTTCCAGTAGTCCAGATATATTAATAAATAATGTTTTAAAAAAAAGTTTAGTGCCCAGACCAGCCTTTAAAAGCCCATCAACATACAATTGCAAGGAAAAGTTGTAAACACTGAATTTACTGCAGTTTTGCATAGATTGGTTATGAAATGTGTTTCAAAACATTAGATGTTTTTTCATTACCCTTGGAAATGCACAAAATCTAAATAGCACATTAAAAACTGGTAATGGAAACCTGAAATTCAAAGAAAAAAAACCCCCTCAAATATTGCCAAAAATTTGTTTGACACTTTCATGAGGAGGTTTTTCAGACGTTTTCATATTGAAATGTATCACTAAAGTGCAGTGGAAACACTTTTTCTGCAATTAGACATCACAGGCTATGAGGTACCTGGTCACATGACCACTTTCCTTTGAGAAAACATGGCGCGGTACGTGTAGACAGGAGAGGAGACACAAGCTGGGTTTCCATTACATATTTTCGCAAAACAAAAGCAATGTTTCTCAATGTCGACAAAGTATATTTGCACTTTCAAGGTGTTTCCATTGAAGGTTGTTTTGGGCAGTAGTCTCATGACTCCCGTGAAATCTCTGTGAGACTTCACTGCAGGAAGACGGACGCTCAGAACCTCCTTATAGCACTCTGTATTCCTTTGTTGTATAATGCTAACAAACGTCCCGGTCTCCTCGTCTGTCTACACGTACTGCGCCATGTTTACTCGGAGAGAAGTGGTCATGTGACCTGGTACGTCACGTTCTGTGATGTGCATTTGCGGAAAAAGTGTTTCCAAAGTGCTTTTGTGACACATCTCAATATCGAAATGTTTAAGATTCCTTCTCATGAAAGCGTAAAAACATTTTTTGCAATATTTGAGTGTTTTTAGAAATGCAGGTGTTTCCATTTGTTGCGCTATTTAGATTTTGCGTATTTCTAAGGGTGATGGAAACGCACCTTAAGACATTTCTGAGCATTATACTAAAAAAAATATTGCTGCCACATTAGACAGCAGACAACAAAAGAATAGAGTGTCATAAGGAGGTTTGGAGCTTCCTCTAGCGAAGTCTCAAGGGATGAGATTTCACGAGAGTCACGAGACCACCCAAAACCTTTAATGGAAACACATTCAAAGCGCAATTATACTTTGTCAAAGCTTTAGATATATTGCTTTTCTTTTGCCAAAAACTGTAACGGAAACCTGGCTAATGTCACTTTAGGTTGAGGTTGGATCAGTAATGTTAAGTTTTCAAGTTCACCAGTTTGGTTCTTTTAGTTTCCCCCAGTTTGTGTGTATTGTTGACTCTATGACTACAATGAACTGTCCTTGTGTTGTCCCTGCAATAGATTGGCATCATTTGCATGGTGTACAGTGGCTGTAACCCAATGTCATGGACTAAAGCTCTCTGTGAGCTAGTACAGGCCACTAAAAATAGTTGACTGATGTGGTAACAATGACAAAATGAGGAGGAAATCCAAACCGAAAATTGCTCTTTCTGTTTTCTGCTCGCCTCAAGATAACACAGCTATAAGGCAAATGTAATGTGCCTATGACTGCATGTACTGTAATTTAAGCTACTGCGTGTATCATTTATGGAGTAATAAGAAAGCACACTGAGTGTCAGCTGCGTTGTGCGCTGACTGGATAAGAAGCAAAATAAGCCAGTGTGATCTGGGAGGAGATCAAGTGAGATTAAAAGATTTAGGGCTCCATTTGCCCATGAATATCTGATGCCTTTCTGAGGCGCGAGCCGCTGATCCCCTCTCAGGTCACTGAGGTATTGGAGGAAATCTACCTTATCTGGATCTGTCCTTTTTGGTGATCGTTTCCGTCGTGTGATTTCAAAAAATATTTTTTTTCATCTGTTTGCACTTTAGTAAAAAATATTAAAAAGTGGTTCATAAAATTTTCAAGCAGGAGTGCCTGTGCCATGTGATGCCATCACAAGCAGGAAGTGAACAGTTACTTTGCTTAAACTAGACTTTTAGCAACTTGGACAGACGGTGTGATGAATGGATGGATGGATGGATGGATGAATGGATGGATGGATGGGTTGTAGATTTCTCACACTAAATTTTAGAGTAGATGTTAATGCTTTGAGTGCCAGTTGAGTTCTTCCTCCACTTTTGTTTTGTTATTTCATGAGATTTATGGCACAAGAGGAAAACACTAAACTTGAATTTTCAACACAATCACAATCACATGTAACCTACCTATAGAGTCAATTTAGAGACTCCAATAAACCAAGTATGAATTATTTGGCTCAATGTGAAAAACTAGCATACAAACTCTGCATAAGGCAAATGAGGGTTACATTTATTACCTCTGAGCTGTGATTCGGCAAGGGTATTATGAAATACATAAATAGGACTTCTATGACAGGAACTGGATTGCCTAATCCCCCCAAAAGATCATCTTTATCCCGAGGTTTATAGGTTTTCAGAGCATCATATTAATTAATTTTGGTGCTCAACAAGATGTTAGTTATAAGGAGTGGGACAATATACAAAGTTCACAAGATGAGACAATATACAGTACTGGGCTCACGGTAATCATACGAGACGATATATTTGGGAAGAGGAAAAGACAAAAAAAAAAAATGCATTTAAAAAAATAATACTATTATTTGACTATCTCTGAGCGTACTTGCATATACTGTACTCTGGGTATAATCTATTCAACTCAAGTGAACCATTTTCAAACCAGCGTAGTCCTGTTTCAGGGTTGTTTCAAGTGAATATAAAAAATGAAATAAACAATAACAAGACCAATTTTCCGAATATCTATCTCCTATCTCCTTTCCTATCCACTTTTCCATAACCCCTTGGATGGCATCAGGGGGTTAAGGAAAGGTGTTAGGAGGGGAGTTAGGAAAAGGCCATCACGTTTGTTTTGACAATCAGACGCACTTCCACTAGGTGACGTAATAATCTGACGGCTGCAAAGGTTAGTGACGTCTGCTGTGTTGAAAAACTACAATTTTCCAAAAATGGACAACTAAAAGCCCATTTACATCACTTTCCGCTGATATAATCTAAAAAATCACAAGGTTTGAATGTAAATCAAAGGAAAAGAGGCTACCAGGCTACGAGGAATAAAATAAAACTAAAAGAATGTTACATTGAGAATAGTTGCTCACACTCACCTTCCGCTCATAAATATGAATTATGTTGAATAATTCATAATGTGCCCCGCGACCCTGATAAACGGGAATAAGCGGGTATGAAGATGGATGGATGGATGGATGGAAATCATAATGTGGCTAAAAATGTCTCTGATCCCTTTTTATGTCAGTTATAATCTGATAATATGCCTTACATATAAGAAGAAATGGGTTTTAGATGATTTATTTAAAGTTGTTTAAGGCATGTTATTGCATTGGTAACTTACATCTCCGTCCCTTGTCAGTCATTGTGAGTTTCCGTAAGCGCTTGGGTGTGCGACGTGCGTGTGCCTTTAAATGTCGCCGCAAGGAATTGTGGGTCAGCATTATCTCGTCTCCTTTGGTAAAGGGTACATCAGTGTTTCCTAGGGTAAAGGAGATTATAAAGGAAGTATTGAGCCTCTTTTCCTCAGCTTAAAGAAATTTGAACGCTCTTTATCATGGCCACCACTTAAACACTTCCAGGGGTTATGGAACAGTGGATAGGAAAGGAGATAGGAGGGACTATTTGGATGCAGCCATGATGTCAGTGTCTGTTATGTTTTGTTTGTGTGTAGCCTTTTTGATCTTTTTTTTGTTTTTCTGAGTCTTTGTTTATTCTGTTTTCAAGTCTAGCCTCTTGTGTTAACTCTTGTCTTTGTGTTCCCAGGTATTCCTGCTCATGGCTCCACCTCCCAGTGATGTCAGTGGGTTTGGGGTGTGAGTTATTAACGAACCTCATGTTTTGCACCCAGGTGTGGCTCGTTCCCAATCAGGGCCCCCTGCACTATTTAGCTGACTGCTTGGACACAGAATGGGGCTGGTTTGTCATCAATAGCTGTGTTTCTTATATAGATTTTGGCAAAATAAAAACAATATTTCTAAATGTCGACAAAGTATAATTGCGCTTTGAACGTGTTTCCATTGAAATCTGTTTTGGGCAGGAGCCTTGTAACTCCCATGAAATCTCTACCCGCGAGACTTTGCCACAGGAAGACAAACGCTCCAAACCTCCTTATGACACTTTGCATTATTTTGTTGTTTCACGCCGAATGTAGCAGTAGTTATTTTTAAGTATAATGCTAAGAAATATCCCAGTCTCCTCTTCTGCGCACACATACCGCGACATGTTTACTCGGAGAGAAGTGGTCATGTGAGCACATACGTCACGTCCTGTGACATGTATTTGTGGAAAAGGTGTTTCCATCGTGCTTTTGCGACACATTTCAATATTGAAACGTCTGAAATTCCTCCTCATGAAAGTGTAAATTTTTTTTTAGTGATATTTGTGTCTTTTTTTAAATTCAGGTGTTTCCATTACCAGTTTTTTTTGTGCTATTTAGAATTTGCGCATTTCCAAGGGGCTTGGAAACACAGCTAATGTTATCATTCTCATGTACTGCTGTGTTTTGTCCCATGCTCCCTGGTTTCCTCGTGCCTTTTTGTAAGTTTTGGACCATTAAAGACGGACTCTTATTTTGAACGTTATGCCTGCCTGCTGCCTGATTCTCTCTCTGTGCTTGGGTCCGCATCCACAACTCTGACCTGTGACACATGAAGTATCTATTTTTCACCAGCTATCTGTGACCCAACCAGTACAGCTCCAGCGACCTACTTTTGTGTCCCTACCCACCAGTTGAGAATCACTGGTCTATGAGGTATTTGTTTTGAATGACATGTGGATTACTTTTTCAAAATTCGGGAATTCTTATATGGCAATAAAAAATAATGGCGGGATACTAAAAATGATTGACAAGTGATTCAAATTTAGAATGAAGAAAAAAACTTAATCATCATCGTCGCCATCAGCGTTAAGCAGCAACCTTTCTTGGAGGGTTTTAAGAGCGGCTCCATTTAATTACAGTCTCTATGAAATGGGTGCGGTAATCATGTCAGAACACATGACATGTTCATTGACTCAGAGTTTGTACTCATGCGGCCCCCCTGGAGTGCACGCTGATGCAGAGCAGAGCCGCGCATCAGGGAGGGATGCTGGGAGTGCGCGGTGCCCTCCCCCATGGGTGTGTCCAGCGCCGGGAGACCTCCGCTCTCCACCTGCGGGAGCCGCTCCTCCTCCGCCGCACTGCCAGTCGAGCGCTGCTGCTGAACGCACCGCCTTCCACTGGGGATCACAACTCTGCTCTGAGAGGGAAATACTCCACACTGCTGATGCCGTTTAAACATCACTTCATTACAGCGAACACGTCAAGTTCATTAAGATCCGAGCTTTGTTGGACTCTGTGATAATTCGGGCGGGATCTGCAGCGGACGCGCGGACGCGCTGAGCGGACAGAGGGAGCTCCAACAGTGTGTGGATGGTTATAAATGGTGACCTGCTGTGATACAGCTTTTACTGGACTTAAGTAGAAGGTAGGTCATGATGATGGTTGCACATTGATCCGCACCAGGTTAGGAAATTAATCCTTAAAAAAAAAAAAAAAGGTTTCCCTAAATAGCAAAAAAACACATTTGTGAAGTCTACTGCACTGCAATAAAACCTGTGCATTTCCATGAGTAAAGCTTTGATGAAGGATTTTATTTTTAAGTTTTAAAAACCATTATAGCCTGCGTCTTAAATGTTAGTAATCAAATCAAATCAAACTTTATTTATATAGCACGAGACGTGAAATATGCTTCACAGTCAAAAACTCGTCCTCTCAACGAAGATCACTTGCAAATTAAAGATACTGTACACAAATTCATAATAAAAGCTCAACATGTACATAAAAAAAAAAATATCCACATAAAGTAGATCACACAACACACGGAAAGCAGGCATCAACATCTAACCATAAAATGTTGCAAAAAGTGGAGTTTTCAATTTGCTTTTTAAAAGTGTTTAATGTAGGAGCCCCTCTTACTGTATGTCTGTAATGGTATTGTTATCAACATAGCTACAGTAATCTGCACATTACACATCATTTGTTGCCTGCTAATCTTTTTTCACATGAACACTACCCAGATAGTTTTCATAAAAACCAGCCCAGGATGACCCCAAACAAAAGAATATGATCAATAAGTACATATGACTAACTTGGTATTGTGTATTTTTGGAAATATTGTTAAAAGTTCTTTAAAAACAAAGGGAGTTCTTGTTCCAGATGGTATGTGCAGTAAATTATTTTCCAAACTGTTGCAACACTATACTAACACAGCAATATGTATACAAGAAAACAATTTAACGCACAAATCGCAGGTTTTAAAGTAAAGAATCTGTGTTTGTTTGAATTTGATCTTTTCTCGTGTGATGCCACTCTACATCAAAAGCCTGTCAGGTCCTGCTCTGATCCCTGTGACAGGTAGAATCACCAGATACTGTAATAAATGACACGTGGTTCATGTTCAAGTCCCCATAACTCAAAGCCTGCTCAGTCTTTATTTTGGTATGGGTCTGCTTTGGAGTTGTGCCTTCAGGGCTCAGTGTGGAACTTGATCTTAAACCCCGACTGACAGTTTGACCCCCAGCCTTAGATCCACGTTTACAAGTGGGCTGGATCGGTGACATGCATGAATAATTACAACAATGTGTCCCAGCTAAAATTGTTTTGTTGTTACCAAACTTCAGCTACATAATGTCTTTGCCTTCAAACCTTGTTTTGTTTTGGGTTTTTTTTTTTTAAGGTGCTGGGGATTCTTTGTGATTTGTATTTCATATTATTTTCAGCTTTCTTTGTAAATGCATGTCAGTAGTACACATTGGGATTTATTGTGAGAGCAAATATCAGTGTGTTAACAATAGCACGCAAAACATTCAATAACAATGATTAAACTGCAGAAGATTTTCTTGCAATTTAACTGAAAAAAAAGGAAAGTTATGAAACAACCGAATGAACGTCCAAACCTAGCAAAAGCAACATTTAGTTTATTTATAATACAGTATAGCAAAAAAATATATATATGTATATATAATCTGCACATTAAAAAAAACAAGAATATCAATAGATATCAGAGCCAATGGACATTTGAGGTTTTAATCAGAAAGTGTATCAGGATATTTTGCAAGAACTGTTAACTGATAATGCTCAATAGTTAAAACGTTTTAATTTTGTTTTACTCAACACAATATATCTATTGACATCACACAAAAAAAGACAAAACAAAACGACGAAAACCCTGAACACAATCATAAACAGAGGTGTAAAGAGTACGGATATATCCTACTACAAGTAGATGTACTGTTACTTGATTGAAATTGTACTTAAGTACAAGTAGAAGTAAGTCATACAAAAAATACTCAAGTGCAAGTAAAAAGTAGCTCAATTAAATGGTAGTTAAAGTTACTAGTTACTTTCACCCCCCCCCCCCCCCCCCACACACACACACACACACATTTATTTGTGGTATACAGTAAGCATACAGTAAACATCTCATATATATAAACTTAAAAAGGAAGAAACCAAATCTTGCACAATTGGAACTTAATTTATTTTCCATAAAGGCATCTGTATGAAAAAAAAGGTTTGTCAAACTGAGAAAATAACCAGCTTTCAATGCTGTTTTGGCGCGGTGCATTACGTTTAATCTGGTGGGTCGACTTTGATGTGAGGCATTTGATTGTTGTCAGGTCATTTCATTTTCTTGTAGTTTCATAATGTCCGTTGATAATTTTGAAACAAAAAAATAATAACTTACTCAGCAACGATTGGGTGTAGAAATGTAACAAATGACTTTATTTCTTTTAAAACACAGTACAAGTAAATTTATGATTGTACCCAGGAAAGCAACTCAATTACAGTAACACAAGTACTTGTCATCCGTTACTTTTGCCTCTGATCATAAACCATCCCTGGCTTTGATCACTTTCTGTAGCTTTGCTTTATATTTGTATTTCTATATTTGGGAACAAAAGCGCCACAAAATACAGACACACACACACTTCTCTATTATTGCAGCTCAGTTGAGGTACTTGGTTGGCATTTGAAAGCACTTGCTTGATGTTGTGTGATGCTCATCTATGTTTGTCCCCCAGCTCTCGTCTGAAAGAAGGACCCTTCTCTGTTAACAGAGGGACAATGCTGTGGGACAAGCTGTGCTGGCTCATGGCCCTTCTGGCCCTATCATCAGGAGCCCTGCCCCCTTCCAACGAGCCCCTGTCTGCCCCCAGGATATTCCTTTCCTTTAAAGGTAAGGCACATAAATTAAGGCCAAAATCTGTTGTACCCTTTTTGTGTGGTTTCATGTTTTTCCACTGAGTTGCAGATTGGATTACTGGTGTAACGCTTGGTTCTGTCCTCTGTCTTTGTTTCTTCGTTGTGTTTGATTCTAATAAGGCGTATATTGGCACCAGACCGAATTTAGGTCTTGGCAAGCCTGGCATTTGTCCTCCTGGTGCTTAACAGTGAGTTTGATTGTGTGATTGTGTGCAAAGAGGCCTGATGGGAGGGATGAGGACATGTAGCGCTGATTGTCCTGACTATTCAGTGCTTGAGAATATGTCTTCATCTAAACGCCTGGCTGCTATTAGTTCCCCAAACAGGCCTTTGTGCGACCTCGGCTCCCTTCTGAAATCAAGTCAGATTTAACACTTGGCTGGACATGCACTCAGGGTGCAGATCTAGGATGTTATGAATGTGAGGCAGTGCCACATGAGACCCCTTGTGTGTGTGTGTTGTTTGTGTGTGTGTGTGTGTAGTGCAGTTTTTGGGCTGTAGATGTTTCTATGACATGTAACAGTTTGTGTTTTACTGCAGGCTCTCTGTGTCTAAAGAGTACTTCAGAAATGACATGATGTTTTTTGATTCTTGTCATGATTTCAAAGGTCACACGTATAGCAGATCCAGATCTCTGCTTAGAAGTTAGCTCAAGTGTTCACAGAGGACAGTAAATCATGCTTTCATCTTGTAAGAACTCACTTTCTTTGATCTGCTCTACCATTTAAACAACTACAAATAGTATTAGTAGAACAAAAAGGAATGTTTTCTCAATAGATAGTGTAATTTCTATTCCAGACAGACGGAAAAATGTGCTTTATCAATGAAATTTTGTCTCTTTTTCTTACTCGGCTTACAAAATATGGGGTGTGTTTTCTAAGTTTTCCTCCCTTTTGATCCCACTTCTTCCTCTTTGTTTAATCAATTTTACATGCTAATAAACTTCCATTCTGTCAGTAATTTATCTATATATACTGTATATATATATATATATATATATTTTTATTTTTTTTTTGCATGACTTTGGAGGGTATTTTATGCCTATGAGTGCAACTTTGGACAGCAGGAGACCAAGAAACTCACCAAAGTGAGATCCCCTAATAGCAGTGATTATCCCTGAGATCCCTGGGAATGCTTTTATATATATGCTCCAGTTATTACATTTAAGCTCTATGTCGAATAAGAGTTACAAATCCCCATAATGTATTTAATGATTTATTTTGAAGGTTTAACAAGCATTTCAATGACGAGCAAGCCAAACAGAGCAGTTGCATGCTGCCAGCTGTAGCAGCTAAAAGAAACAAAGGTTTTTGTTCTGTGATGCTTAATTTGCTTCTTTTGACCCAGCCAAAGATATTTATCCAAAAAAAGGTTACACAGTATCACTTTTCAACCGATTATTTGCATTTAATGAAGCGGGCGGAGATCATCATGCTACGTTTGGCAGAATTCCAGTTTTGTCATCGGAGCTCTTGCACTGTCTTTGCCTTCCAAATAGTTGCCCTCTGCCAAAGCAGCAGTTCGTTATAAACATAGCTATAGCATTTCTTTATGTATATATTACTGTACTGCTTGTATTTCTTGTCAACAGTGTGTGCATGTCCGTGTGTGTATTTGTGTTGTAGCTCCCAGCAGAGCAGTTTTTGAGCTTTGTAACATCAGAGTTGGATCAACATTAAGTCAGTTACCTAACAACCAACAATATTTATGTTAATGCATTTTAAAATGAGACCTACCCATTAAGACCTGGAGTTTGGCACCAACAGACCCTCACGACCATGAACAGGAATAAGCGGGTCAGAAGATGAATTAATGAATGAATGAAGATATTTGAACAGGACCCAACCATCCATAGCATTCAACTACTTATACATAGAGTAGACTTTTAACATGTTATAACCTGTAAGTCGAGCACAAGTCCGTAATCATAGCTCACAATTTTCGAGCATCATCGTTAAACACAGTATCACTGAGCCTCCTTAAATGTAGTTTGTACACTTTGGAAGAAAAGTTTAATCAAAGCTCTGGTTGAAATCTGCATCTTGTTGGCTTTGTAGGTAACAAATGTGACCCTCTGGTGTGGGTTCAAAGATACAGAACATGGATGAGTTTGTAGGTTTTGTTGCCTTTTATTGCCCGGTATAAACAGTTCTGTTTAATTAGTTCCGGTGCACTCCGTTTAGCTCCAGTCAGCTGCTCCTCTGCAGAAGTGTCAGGTCAGTCCCTTGCTACAGACTCTCTACTCGCCGTTACCTTGAATTATAAAACAGGTTTGAAGAATCACATGCACACTCCTGTGATTAATCACCCACAGAGTCCTTCCCTGAATCTCCTCACTGTCCTTTCTGGATGCCCACCTGCACCTATCACATACTGCCCATCAACTTATACCTGGAAATCATCCTGATGACCCAACCACAAATTGTCATGCGATATTGTCCACTCCAATGTGTGGAGTTTTACACTTACTTCCCACAGGTATTGACTTTCAATTTTGCTGGGGCATGGAACTTCTTCACAGTTTTTTCTTTACAGGTCTAACACCCCCCAAGGCTTCCAGCCATACAGTATTTTAAAGGGGAAAATCCTGCTGAGGCTTGGGGAACCTCCCGCACTACGAATAACAGAGAGTTAAGCCAGCGATCCCAATTACATTCATAACCATTAATGAATGTAATGATCATGTTGGGCTGGGCCAATTTTGCCTAAAAGAGAAATCTCCGATTTTTTTAAAGAAAAAAATCAAGTTTCGTTTTGATGTTTTTTTTTTTTTTTCAATACACTTAAAAATGACTGCAGACATCAGATATGTTGTCAAAAGTGCAACTTTATTGCTGTGAATGTCCTCAAGAGTTAAAATGCATAGAACAAGCCCAAAATAAAAAGTAAATGAGGCTCTGTCATTCAATAATTTCAAACTTTAACCCAGGTTTAAGTAAAAGTGTAACAGCAAGTTCACAGTAGCTTAAGTTTTCTGATTAATAAATCAGATAACTACATATTTTATAACATATAACATTACAATTAAAAAAAATAATAAACATCCCTTAGCATCTCAGCATAGTACGAATAGCCTACTCAAAGGTTAATCAAATGTAAACAAAGAGGGGGCTGGCTCACATCACCCTACGGTAACCAACAAGGACAGAATGCGAAAAAGTCCGAAAAAACTGTGGTGGGAAAATAATAATAATAATAATAATAATAATAATAATAATAATAATAATAATAATAATAAAAATCATTTATTATCTACAAATTCAATATATCACACACTGGTCTGAATAGATTTAATATGTAGAAATTCGTACAGTTCTTTAAATGAGTGTGACATTTTTGGGAATCCCAACATGGCAGATGACCTAAAACAGTGCCTGTACCACACTCTTTGCAGAGATGGCTTCAAAATATGAAATGGCTCAAATTTTGTTTCTATACAGTCGAATGCAACCTTCATTTATTGGAGGGTGTGCAGAGGCGCCTCTGAAATGGCCGTCAGTTTAACCAGCCGATATTTAGGACAGGAAATGTCAACACACATATACCTGGCCAATAGAAATGGGCCATCACCCTGTGAAATGTTTTCCAATATCCCATGAGACCAGCCTATGCATATCATGTTAGGTAAACTAAAGGTTTCCACACGAGATAGAAACAGCCATGTTCTGTCAATAAATCTTAATATTGTATCTATTCTTTATGTTTGCATTTCCAATGACTTTTTTATTGCAGGTGTGAATACCAACCTGACCACTAAAATGCAGTTTAAATCACCAAGTATGAATTCCAACTTCATTGATCTTTAACTCTATAAATGTACCGTTGTGGTAGATTCTGTTGATTCACGGATGAGAGGTTGCAATTATTTGTTCATTTTTATTAAGTTTTTAATTTTATTTTCAAATTGATTTTAAATTTATTAAAATGTATTTGAAATTTCACACTTTGGAGTTCGATCCCACGAGGCTGAGGCCAAGTGGGATCGAATTTTGAGTGAATTCGACCTGATTTTTTTCCCCCCACAAAGCAGCTACTGATTATGCTGAGTTATTGTTGACTCTGATAAAGTTCAAGTTAACAAACGGAGGCTAACGCCAGAGGAATGTCCATACAAAGGAAGGAAATCTACTTCAAAAGAGTGGGAAAAGTAGCACCAAAAAATAAATAATTCTATAAGTAATAAAGTAAGCTGCACATGATTTCAAACAAAGTAACGTTTAATGCACAAACCCCACACAAGATCTTTCTCATTAATACTACGATTACTTGTTTTATAGAAGTTATGAAGATAGTTTTTTCTGAAGTTTGGAACTAAACTTCAGGACTTAACCAGACATTTTGTGCAGATCTCTACGTGTATTCGTTCTCATGAAGAATCAAAGGAGACTGGTGAAGATCAGCTGCTGAGAGCTCCTATATTTACTTTCAAACAAGGTCTATAATCACATGCTATTTTAGTGCACAGGGCTCTGCAAGGTTGTGACCCTTCAAACAGAAGCCAGTAACACCCGAGGTTAACTGCCCCTGAAAACTGTGGGAGAATGGCCCCATATTAACAAGTAATGGCTTGTTAGGCTGGTCCTCGGGCACATTTGAAAGTGTTTAACTTTGTTATTACTTACGTATTGTCATCTGCGAGGGAACACCTGGGTGCAAAGTTAACTCTGGGAATAAAGGACTGAAGATGAAAAGACAAAGGCAGGCAGTCCTGTAATTGGACTAATTCACTGGAACATCCGCTCCTTGTCGGCCCCTGACAGTCTTTTTGTCACGCTAAATGGGTTGATAGTTGTCACACCTGAACAAAGACTCTCTGCTGACAGTTTCCAGGGTTAAGATCACATTTGCTGACATGCCCTTCTCTTTGTCTTGGCAGCGGCTGCTACTAAGTTTGAACTTTACTGTTCCATCTATTTCTGACTGCACATTGTCGGCAGATTATACTCTATAGGAAGATTTATAGTATAGAAAAACAGGCTTTTGTCTCCCACACGTGTGATCATACTGAATGTAGGTGGCCCTGGATTCTTGGCATCGTTTTGTCTTCTCTTATGGAACAGACTGCTCTGTAGTACAAATTATTTTAGTTTCTCCATGAAACTGTTTTTACATAAGTTGAGTTTCTATTACCTAAAAACTGGTAATAGAAACACCTGAATTTTGACAAAACAAATCTATCTATTTTGTGAGAGATTGAAAGTCATTTTCATGAAATTTGCCCGAACTGCTCATTTTTGTTGTCGTTTTAGAAGAAGAGAGCTTAGTCAGGCCTTCCTATAGTCTTAACAATTATCAAGACACTGAAAGCTAATCCACAGCTAACCTGTATACCTGCACAGGATGATTGATTAGGAGAGATTTTCAATCTGTCCTGGTAAATAGACCAATGAGGATTTAACATACTTTCTTTTTTTTTTTACTCATTCAGACTGCTGCCAAATGAGTCCCAAATCAGATTATTATTTTTTGGCTATACAACCTGTAAAGACATTTGGAACAGCACAAAACAGATTTTTTTCAAATCCAACCCAAGCCACTTTTATGTGTTCCTAAATCTGATACATAGCTGATATTTTTGCTGACTTAGCGGCCATGCACCATTTACCCGACATTTACATTACTGAAATGCGATAAACGTCACAATTCTGCTTCCCAGGGTGAACAAGAAACGCCATGGCGGAGGACGGAGTGGAAAGTGGACAGTGGGAGGAGAGGGAGGTTTTAGGATTAATACATATTTGGCGAAACGAGATGCCTCAATATTTAATTCCGTAAAACACAGTTCAAGATCTCTTTTGGGCATGGACCCAAAATAAAATTCTGTTACAGTCTCACCCGAAACTTCATGTAATCACTGTATTAGTATGTAGTAAATAATCTGTACAAATGTCAAATAACTGCTATTTTCACTTACAATATATTTTTTGTCTAGAATACAGAAATCTTTCTAATATTAGTGGTAAAAAGAAAGAAAATGTTAAAATAATTTCTTAGCATTGTATCCAAATGCAGGGATAGCATTTCCTATCAAACCAGCAATGCAATTTTTATTTTATCTAATTTTGTTTTCCAAATAACCACCATCGTGTTTGTCCATTTTTACATCTGAAGCTTTTTGCGCTGGCTTAAGTTTGTCGTGCATGTCAAATGGCTCATTCACAGCAGGATCTAATCCATATCCTCTGTGTCCTTATACAGCTGTGCATGTTTACTCCTCTCCCAGCAGATAAACATCAATGGTCCATGAGGTCAACAAGTTTATCAGCACCCTGCATTACCCTGACCTACATGAAATCAAATTCCTATACAGCACTGGTGGAGGGAGGAAAAGCTTTTATGTCTACTTCTATCATGTGATGCACAATTTTTCTCATCACTTTGCAAGCACAAAACTTCCATTTGTAGCCCAAAACTGCATGCATAAATCTTTATCTGTATTATATAATGTCATACCTCTTAAAAATGTTCCTGCAAATTGATGTGTGCAAGCCCTCAGGAATTTGTGCAATACATACTGCTCTCCCCCTTTTAACATACTGGTAGTGGTTGAGGAGAATGACTGTGAGGGCAACTTATGCTGTGCAGGATGTGTTCTGTCAAAATATAACCACTCAGGAGAGAAAAAAACAGAAAGTGACAGCTCTATTACTAAATATAGTGTCCTTCCTGTCTGTTTCTATCTCTTTTTATCCCCCGCCGTTACTCGCACACTATGTGGAGGAGCACCCTGTATGCCACCCACACAAAGGGTGCAAAAGCCTCAGCACGGTTGAAAAAGATGCAAGCTACATTGAGGGAGTATTTATCGATGAATGAAATCAAACACAAATGTATCAACATTTTCAGTCCATAAATTACTGTTTCAATGTAATCCATTTAAACAGAATGTACTCATTAAATTAGGGCTGCTCAATTATAGAAAAAATAATAATCACGATTATTTTAGTCATAATTTAAATCATGATTATTTGTCAACCAAAGTTGTCCATTTTTTGTGCACAAAAAACAAAATATATTCTTTAAACATAAATAAAACCCATCAAACACTAAAATCAAGTATGTTCACTTTTGCACAAAACAAACCACTTCATGCACGTGAAGTCTTTGCTCTAAGTCGTCATCATCAAACCCAAAGTGTTCACATATCAGAGAATCTGACTTGCCACTTGTTTACCAAGCTGCGTTTCTCCTGCCATGTTTCATGACCACTAGCGACAACTTTCTTCGTGTTTGCCTGCAGGCTAGCGTTGGCTTTGAGAGGGGCGGGGCAGAGGGGAGGAGCTTGCATGTGTACGGATTAAACAACTCAAAGTTAGTATTAGTAACATGTGTGTGCCAAGCTTTATTATTTGTAGATGTCCGAAATCGTGGGTTTGTTTTATTTATCAAATAAAACATATGTAAAAAAAATAGAAAATAAAAATAAATTAATTTTTTTTCCCATTTTTTTAAATAATCGTTTTTTCTTGATTATATTATCTTTGTAATCATTGGGTGTAATAATCAAAATTGTATTTGAATTTTGATTAATTGAGCAGTCCTAATTAAAACCATAAATTATGTATGCACCTACAATCTTCAGCCCAAAACTAATTAGTATTCCATCTGTAAGTCTTTTTCATTGCATGCTTAACTCTTTGTTTAGTATGGAGCTGACCTTATCACCTGTCTATCAATTCAACAGTATATTTTTGTGTTGTTGCTGATAGTTAAATGATGAGATTAAAAGATTTTTAAATGTAACCTTAGTTTTTGAGTCTAAAGTGTAAATTAGGTATGCATAAACAGAAATCAAGCACTGATACATTACATAAGAATATTTGCTGTATTGTTACAAATGTATACTTTAAAAGCTACTACATTAAATTTCACTTCTTTACATTTTCATTTTCTTCATATGCGTAGCAAGAAGATCCTTTCAAAAATTAAAACCATCATAGGGAAATGTATAAAATCATAATTTGGGCATTGGGCACTTTTTGATACTGTGATGCACTTTCAGCTTTTATTTTAAACATCCTGGTTGTGTTAGGTAGTTTACAGTACTTCTGGTATTGAATAAAAGTGTAGCTATATCTTTTGTAGTGTGGATTGTTTTTATGATTCCCTCTGCATTTGTTGGTCGGGGACTAAGGCTGGAAATGAGATTTTTCTATAATCTTGCACATTTACACGTTTATGTTTAATAACGTGCATTGTCCCTTCAGGGAAAAAAAATAAAAATTGAAATCTGAAACACCTCAAAAAAACCACCAAACATCAGTTTGTACAAATGGTCTGATCTTCCTGTGAAGAAAGGCTGAAAGTATAATTAGATGTACCTACAGTAAGTCTTTATTATTCCAAGGATCCTAATGATTCTTAATGATTCTCAGGTTTTTGCATTTGAAAAGAGAGGCGACGATTAGCAATATGTTGTGTCATTAAGAGATCAGCCATGTTCATGCATGCCATGAGTTTTTGCTAGTGTTAAATTATTTCGATCAAAGTGTAGGTTGGATAAAATTAGATGCGAGCCATAGCAATGGAGAAAAGTTCGTTTTAAAGAACCATTTTGTGTTTTTATAAAGTGGAGGTTGATTTAAATATGAAAGTGATTGCAGTTGTTATGTTTGAGGGAGACTGAGATACATTACTGGATTTCACCAGAGGTTTCTTTTCCCATTGAAAGTGACAGGAAGAATAGAAGAGAGAGCCTTTTAATATTCATTTCAAGTCATGTGACTGTGTCTGCTCTGATCGTCTGTGTGTCCGGTCACGTGTGTTCACGTGTTTGCGACATCTGTTTGTGCCACTGCTTTGATTTGGTTTCCATGGCAGCATCTACCTGTCACTCCTCACAAAGTGATAGGGTTCAGATGACTCTCAGCGACAAGAGGTGGGATGCAATCAAAGGTTTGTGCTTATTTCCCCAGACATCTGCTGCACTGCTGCTGCGTCTTCTCAGTGGAAAACCTAAAGAAACGCAGCTTCAAATCCACCATCACAGCTTTTTTGAGACAAATGTGAAAATAGATTTGCTGGAACATACACTTTAATGAGGGTGCAGTGTAATCTTGTGAAGTTGTGGTAGAGGAAAGGAGAGTTTATCAAGGAAATAAAAGCAGGGTGGAATTCTGTGCAGAGCCTCTTCACGATATGCTCTCCACATGTGGCGGAGATGTGGGATTCCTCAGGGATTTGCAGTAAGAACTGAAATGGAGGAGACAGTAGGTCAAGGGCACATATCCACTTGTTTACCTTAGACAGCCATCATTCATTTTCATTTGTCTGTCAGCATGAGGATCCTGTTACGGAGTTGCCATTGACCTCATGCAATGGGTGGCCATTTTGGAGTCTTGGTGCAGGGTTTAGATATTACATTTTGCCACAATATAATGACCACTGACAGATGAAGAGAATATAAATAAATGTGATGGCACCTTATTAGTGGGGGAGATATTTTGGGCAGCAATTTTGTCATCAAGAAGTAGGATGTCTTTGAAACAAGAAAAGCGTACAACACCAAGTCCTGATAGAAGTGAAACTAGTGGCTCATTACTAAAACTACACCACAGCTACTTTCAAACATCTCGTAAAGTCCAATTTGGAAGAGATCAATGTCTTTAAAATTGTCTAAAGATGTTGACGCATGTGACAGGCAATCAAGGCTCAATCATGGTCAGTTAACAAAGGCTGACCCATTGGATCTGAACCATTAGATGTGCTGATCAACTTCATTTTAAAATTTAAGGTGATCGTGATAGTGAGATGAAAGAATCCTCTCTGGTTTCTCTGTATGGTGTGCGGTTGCCGTCCAAGAAGTAAGTATTGTTTTCCAAAGCGTTAGAACTTCTCACGAAGCAATGAAAGAATGTTTCCTCCAAGTTCTCTAGTTTCCTCTCAGATTCCAAAGACTTGTTTGTAGGAAAAATTAACATTTTGGTAAATGTGTGTGACTGTGACTCTGCCTTTCTCACGGATGGAGAGTTTTCGCTTCTAAGTATTACTGTGTGGAAAAGGCTGAGGTAAGAAAACAGAGCTATGTTAAGAATGAGAGAGTCTGATAAGTAGCAGATAGAGGAATGGAGATTGTCAGAAAGACATACTGGGAGCCAAATGTGAGGCCAGCAGAATCCGACGAGGCTCTGAGTGTGCTAATGGACTGCAGGGCATCAGTGTCAGGTTTGCTATCGCAGCCAGAGTGTAGATAAATGGAGGGATTTGAGAATGAAAGGAGAGTTGCACTAAAGCTTGTCAGGACAAATTGTGTCTGCTCCCCATTAGTTGTGGCTAAGTGTTGGATGAGATGGTTACCTCTTCTCAGACAGCCTCCACAGGTCAGCGTTGTGGCAATGCCCTGATAATAACCTCACACTGTGAAAAGAGCAAGTAACTTTATCTATACTAACATAGTGACCACGGTTACATGATGTTTTGTAATTCAGAATTAGTTATTCAGAATTAAAATATTCAGAATTAAAGTGTTCTGCTCGTGTTTACAAGGGAATAGTAATTCCGAATTGAGGTTTACATGGAAAACACTTTTATTTGGCTTTATTTAATTCCGCCTTAGGTCTGGGGGTTGGGAAGGGTTCTGATTGGACAGGGGGCAAACGTGACATGTTCACGTCTATTGGGAAAAAACATAAAAGACCACATAATAAGAACTATTTTGACTTTTATGTGATTGTGGTTTTGAATACGACAGCTCAACAATAACATATGGTTTCACTTTTGTCTGCGGAGCAGGAGAAGAGAGATAGAGAAGCAGAGAAGGAAGATAGAAGACCGTACTTTGGTCAATCAAAGCCGGTAGTTAATGCAACAGCTGTTCTGTCTCCAACATTAACTTTATCATACTACATCACTTACATCATTAACTACATCATTTGTGGGTCTGCTGCTTCATGCCCCAATGAAGCCTGTTCCGTTTGCCAACCAATGTCTGTCTGTGCGTCCGTGTGTTCACTTGAATTTCTGCATGCTAATGCTTCCGTCTATTGACTTTTTTCATTGTATCCATGTTTTCTAAAGCTCTTTAAATAAATAGTCTCGGCTCCAGTCCGGGCGGCCGTCTTCACCAGCGCGTTATTGCGAGAAGTCGAGCGACTGCAATTAACTCAACTGTTTACAAGATCTAAAAATTATTTCAGAATTAAAATTGGAATAAACCAGCGACACTAATTCAGATTTAAGTTTAATTCGGAATTACATTTGCATTTGGAATTAGGTGTTTACAAGGTCAGTTTAAAGAGGAATTCACTTTTATTCTGAATTAAAGGGGAATTAAAGCTCCCATGTAAACATGGCCAGTGGCATCTACTGAAGAGGAATGTTGAAAATTGGCACAGGAGGATTCTTTAAACAATGCATCTATTTGCCAACAATGTTAAAATGAGGCCGAAGGCTGATTGTTTAATGAGTGTTCATGCATCAAAACCTTCATGTTTGGCAACATTTTTAAGGATTGCTTTCTTTCTCTGATTAAAGGTCAACTTTGTTTTAAAGCATATCTAGTGTAATCACATCAGATTGTCTAGGACCTAGACAATCTGACGTGAATATCAGGCCTTTTATATCCAATAGTGTGTGTGCTAGTGCAGTGGATACATTCCAAGAAGCTGTGTAATAATTGCTGTGTCTTTTGGTTGAGTGTACAACCACAAACCTTAGGGAGGATATGGTGGTGGTGGTTTCTTGGAATCACCTCCTTGTTCTGGTCAGGACTTTGTTTCATTGTTAGCTACCTTCCTCTACGTTCATATTGACTGCATACTTTCTCACTACATTGTGTTACAGCTGGTGAAAACTGAGCCTCCATCTGATCTTAACACCATTACAGGAACTGCCTTGGAAGTGCTTGGTAAACACTGAGGTCTTCCTTGTCGGATTGATTTTTCTCCAATCAGATTTGTTTTCCCTCTGTTCCATTAGCCATAGTGGCTTTAGGCAATTTAATCGTGAGTTTGAAGGTCAGTCCTTAGAGAGAGCTCCCGCATATGGAGGGAAGACCTACCTGAACTCATTCCCCCATCATGAGTGAACAACAGAAACCAGTAAGCTAAAGGAGGCAGTACTAGGTTGAACATGTGGTTTCTAAGTCATGTTTTCTAAGCTTGTACACTGATGGGTTTCATGATAATGTGTTGATTGTGGATGGGAGGAGATGGCCTCTCATTTCCAATCATTGAAGTGGTTGCATTGACGTGATGCCAACATTTTTTCCATGCCTGCCCAGTTCACGCCCCTTTGCCTCCATGCTTTGTTTGCTGGCCCTGTTCTCAGGAGCCTTCCCTAGTTGTCCCTGATGGTATGTTGGCCACCTTATCTATGGTGCCTATGCCATATGTGTGTGACTGTGTTCGTACACACATTCATATGAAAGGGAAATGGGAGTACGGGCCTCCTATGTTGCTGTTGTTATTTTGTTGTTGTGTCGACGCCTCACTCATTCTTGTAAATGGACTGCAAGGCTTCAATAGAAGAGGGGCGTAAGTGTGAGCTGGGTCCATCATTTATTTACTTCATTCATGTCCCTGGGGAAGCAGAGGGGGAGTGGCCTACAACACTGGAATGGCATTAATGGTCAAAGCATCTCAGTCATTTGCCTCCCTTTGCTCACTCATTATTTCCCTCACTTCTCTTGGGGTTCACTTTTTCTCCTCCTGGCACAAACTGACCAACATCCATCACTCAAAGCTTGGCTCTCATCCTGGGCTTTAATGTTCTGTTAAGTCTAAATGTTAGATGAATTGATGCTCCTTTGAACCTTGGTCTTATTATTCTGCACCACAATGATTGAAGACCACAGACTGAACTTAAAGGAAGCAGCACATATTGGCACAAACACTGGGACAGAGACTTTTTTTCATGGCAGATCAGTGTGGCTTTAATTTGATCAACAATACAGACAATTTAATCAACAAGGAAGCTTATAGCTTGAGTGTTCATCTGTATTTACTGTATATTTAGACCAAATCAATAGGTTAGACCACCAAGAAATCACTTTAATCATGCATTATCTCACAGGATCTGTATACACAGAGACATTAATTTTAGGGATGTCCAATGCAACTTTTCACTTCCGATGTGGATACCAATATTGCAGTGTTGCGTATTGGCCGATGATATCACATGAATCATACATACTTTTATTACTTATTTTGTAGTGTGGAATGTTAGAAAGTCTTGATCAAGTGATATACGCAGAGAACATAGTCAGCAACAGTAGGTTACTTTGTTGGCGCGTGAACCACAGTCACCTATGGGTAGAAGTGCTGGAGAAAATGTAAGAAGTCTTATGATTGGCTGAAAGAAACACACCTGATTGGCTGATGAATCTGTCAATCAGTTTATCAGCCAATGGTGGCGTTCATTGACCCTCGACGTCAGGGCAGTCTCAAAATTCACCGCACACATTTCTCTCACAAATGCGCAGAGGTTTCACAGCACAGAAGCAGTTTGTAAATGCACATTCAGCAATTTGAATTATCTGTGGATTTATATTACAAGTGTGCCTCAAAATATATATTTGTGAAGTAGAGCGTGCGCATTTCAGAATTTATATTACAAGTTTACATAAAATACATATTTGCAAAACAGATCGTGTGCATTTGTGAATTTGAAATACAACTGCGAAACCAAGCATGTGTGCACGTGAAAAACCCTGCAAGAGTTCATTTATTATGATACTCTTCTGATTCCATAACTTAAAGAACTCAACACTTGGCTGTATCTAATAATTCCTAAATTTTACCATTGTTTTTATTTTATTTTATGTTTTAATTTAATTACAGCATATATTTGTGCGGCTGTGACCATGTTTTTGCAAACACACACGGGATGACGGGATGATTTTTACTTTCTGCATTGCATGACAATCAAAAGCAAGCCTAGCTTTTTCCAAGTGAGCTTGCGGCAAATGATTCACTCAATCCTTCTTAGATGATCATAACCAGACAGTTGGAAAAGCCACAGGAGGAAAAAAAAATTGCCACAGACAAACAAACAAGCACAACAGCATAAAAAAAATAACTTGTCTGCCATGTAGTTCTGATGAATGACAAGCAGATAACAAAGATAGGAGAGGGGATGGTTAGAATGGGTTCTGAGGGGCCTCTCTTTAAAGCAACAAAAAAAAATCTCCCTCGATCTTTCGTGTGAAGCTTTCAGATTTTGGATGCCTTAGCATTGCTGAGCAGACAGCTGGGCCTTCACTTATGACAAAGTATGAGAGTGTAAGATAAAGAGGCTTTTAGCCTGTGTGTGTGCATATCACTTACTTCCTTTGTCACCCTATGTAAGGGCTGATGGAGGTGGGCTGTGAATAAGATTTGGCCCCTAACAAATGTTCCAGATGACAAGACTTCTATAACCCCATCTTTTCTTACCTTTAGTTAATCCTTTCTTTTGGGTTACAGTTAAGTTTTAGAGCAGATTTATTTATGAGCTTATTTCCTTTTATTCTCTGTGGAATTTCTTTCTTTATATTCAATACTTTCCACCTTAGTTATTTATTTCATGTATTCTTAAATCTTCCGGTCACTCCAAAAGAAAAGCTCAATATCTAAAGCTGTGTCACCTTTAGCTCAATGTCTTGTCACATTGACAGGACCACTACCTCTAAAACAAACACTGCAGCACAATAAAAATATTAAAAAAATATTGTTTGATAGTAGCTTTTTGCCAATATTGTCCAACACGAAGGGTTTAGTCCCGGATTGGGTCAGAAGACGGCTGGTAAAGTTTGTCACCTTGGTTTGGCTCGGTTTGCATTCAGACCGCAACTTCTGATCCGCTCCAAATAGCCTCAGGTGCAGTCGCAGTGAGCTAACCATTTGAGGGGGGCATTCTCTAGGCAAAAAAACTGAAACCCGGAGAAAAGGCTCTCATTTATTGGAGCAGCAACAAGTTGCCATGCTTTTGGTGGTTTTGAAGTCCAGTGTTGCACCATCGCCGGCTCTCCTGACCATCCACAATGCCGTGCGCTCTACGTCATCGCTGATACTTCCTTAGTTTGATCTGCTCCAAGAGTGGTTGTGTTCACGGAGCTCCTATTCGAATGGAAATGCTCCGAGATGGGCAGAAGCAATTGCACCATTAATATACTGTACCTCCATGGAAATTACAGGTTATGCATACTTTTGATATGATGCCCCACTGGGTATTTTTACTTTGACAACTTTTCTTGAATATGGTAACAAAAACCAAAGTAACACGTTACATTTTTGAAGTCAACCTCACTTGCATTTAAATTCAAGATCAATAAAAAAGGATATTTTTACAAAACTGTAATGCTTCTGAAAAGTATAATTCATTTTGGACCTCCTTTTGCATTACTGCATCAATGCAGCGTGGCATGGAGGCGATCAACCTGTGGCACTGCTCAGGTGTAATGGAAGACTGGGTTGCTTTGATAGCAGCCTTTAGGTCATCTGCATTGTTAGGTCTGGGGTCTCTCACCTTCCTCTTGACAATACCCCATAGATTCTTGAGATATTTCACTCTTTGAGCCTATATCATATATGGGATTTGACTTTCTGGGGTCTATTCTTCCATCTGGACTTAAGAGCTTTTTTGCGTGCCTGCAGTTACGCGCTTCTCTTCTACGCGTATTCTCTGGTCCCAGGCTGCTGACACGGCCCACGGCGTGTAAGGTAGACCAAAAGCATGTATGTGTGAATGAAGGCGGGTTGAAGGAAAGGAAGGCGCTGATGTCATTTTTTTTGGGCTGTCTAGAATCACGGAACATGGAGTTTCATCAGATTATTGCAGTGTGACTGAGGATCGGCCGCATTCTTCTGTCCGAGTCACAGTTAAAATCTCTCTCCTTGATGATGATGATCATCATCATCGCTGTAAAGCGTGACCGAGTTAGATGCGCTGGAGATATGAGGAAATAACGTGGCCACAACGCGTCCTGCTTTAATACAGAGGGATGTTTGCAGTGAAACAGTACTATTGGCTTCCATAATATGCAGTTTTAAATATAAATAGTTTAAAGTGACCTGAGCTGAGCCTCATTAAAATATGTGTGGGAACAGTTTCTGGTCCATCCTCATCCTCATATGACAGCTTGTTTCACTCTGTAGTGGAGTAAACTGTGACTTTTTGTTGGACGTAGTATGAAAATAGTTGAATGACTGACCAACATGGACAGAAGTCTGAGTCTGTCAGAGTTTTAATTAATCGTGCAGCAGCAGCTGAGTGATCACAGCTGCTGCTGCAGGACGCGCGAGTCCGTGTGGCTTCAAATGTAACTAAGTCCATATTTCTAGTGTAATATAATGTTTCACCTTATCGGGACGCTGCTCTTATTCCAGGGTTAGAAGCACGTAAGAGGAAAAGGACTTACGCACACCGGAGAATGTGCATTTGAATGGGAACACCCACATTTCAGGGCTGCTCCACCCACAGTGCGTAACTGGGATGAAGCGACTGACTTAAGTACAGGGGGAGAATAGCGTGCAGCCAAAAACAGCGCCGCTGCGTGGCTTTTTGGATTTACGCACATGGGAGAATAGAGCTCTAAGTCAATAATTTGAAGTCTCATTCAGTCGTTTTGTGTATGTTTAAAAAGTCCTAAAATGGTTTTATGTGATCCAATAAAGACTATTTTAATCCTTTATTTATTTTACTTCATACTTTTGAAAGCTTTCCAATTGTTTTCCTACTTTTAAAGTCACCATCTAAGCTTATAAATGAATTTGACTCCAACTATAGCTGTTGAGTGTATTCACACATCCTCTTCTCACTGGCCCGAAACGGACAACCTCCACATGCCAACGCTAATGGTCACGGGTGAGAAAAAGGCCACGGGGTCACAGAGTAGGATGTCCCAGCTGTCTATCAAACATGAAAGCCAGCAAATTAACAGCGCTGATGTTTTGAAAGGTAAGGGTGAGTGCATCTGTCAGCAACAGAAGTTAAAAAAAGGCCACAGATTACACAGACAAACTGTAATCTATAGTTCTGTCAGCCTGTCACTCAGCTTGACCTTGGGTAGCTTTGGTTTAATTGCAGGGAGGGATGAGAGAGCGAAGCCTAGCCTTCTGCAGCAACCACACATCAAGATTTAATGGCCGCCAACATGTTTAATCATGAATAACTTTTTTTGTGTGTGTGTGTCAAAGCACATATTTATCCTATTGGAATGAGAATGATCATTTGAAGTCAGTAAATCCCCGTCATTTAAAAGAATTCATGTTAAGAAAGATGGTAATATGTAGCTTTTGTTTGATTCTTTGTTAAAGTTTGCACCTGTTGAATGATGCAATAGTAAATGTTGATTGTACCATAAAGAATGAACAAACCGAGAAAATCCCTTAATAGTAGGTTTTACACCGATCTGATCGGGTATATCGGATCGGTCGATATTTTGCTTTTTATGCAATTAATGTGATTGGCTGTAATGTCTTATTTTGCCGATCTGATCAATGACGTCATTGTCATAATTAAGCTTTTTGTAGATGCTCTCATTGCATTGTTTTATCCATCTCATTTACACCGAAGAGTTGTTTGCTTTACGTGACATGGCTTTATTTCACTCACATTTGTGCACAAAGGTGAAAACCTATGCGCAAACTACAAAAATGTTGATCGGTTGGAGCGGAGCGGCTAAGCGCCGGACTTCTTCCCCAGTCTACTGGCTCTGAAAGTGAGGACAGCGTCTGCCGTTAGCACCTGTGTGTATTTGTGTGTGTGGCGTTTGTTTGTTTATTCAGCCAGAGCATGTTTAAAAGTGAGAGTCCTAAAGCAGAGCGATGCCTTTCGTTTACTTTCGCTTTCATAGCGGACTCTTCTGTCCGTTGCAGATCGGTGGTGGACACAGAAGCACGCATGTGTGCGCCCCACCTCCGCTGTGCACCAGTGAATATGGACTATAAGCAACAAGAGGCTTTGGGATACCACAGTCAGTAAATATGTATTTGCTCCTAATGCTAATGCTCATGCTAATGGAGGCTTCACGTAGTTCCAGTGTGGTCGGCCTCCACGGCTTCATTTCCAACTCTCTTGTAGTTGCGTACAGCTGTCAAGGGACTCTGGTTTAATTCAACAGCTGCGACGTTTATTTTGCCAATCACTAAAAACGGAATACAGCTTATAATCGATCTGCTCCGGTCTCACACACTCCCTCACTCTGCACATTGGTCGAGCGACTAGGGCATTCATTCACAGTTAAAGGGCCACACACACACACACACTCTGACAACAAATGTTATGTTCATGTCCTGCATGGAAATTCTTCATCTGTTCCACTCCCTCACAGTCATAAGGATGCGTTTAGGTCCAGAAACATGGTACCGTTTGATTTCCCGTGAATCTGTATCAGGTAGTACCGAAGAAATTTGGTCACTACCTAAAAAGCAAACTGAATTCATATGATCGGATCAGTGATTGGCCCAAAAATCCTGATCGTGTAAAGCCAACTTAATAGAGTTTCAAACGCAGCATTAGTGCTCTTTTTGGATGAAATGTGATACTTAAATTCTCAGTTTGTGCATCTCAGATAGATTCCTACTTTCACAACTTTCTTGACATATGGTAAAAACTAAAGTAACACGATACGTTTTTTGAAGTCCACTTCACTTGCATTTAAATTAATTTCATAATCAATAAAATATGTTGTAATCTTAACAATCCCAACTATTTCCATAACAAGGTTCTATGGCATTTCCACTGTCTGCATTCCTTTCTGCCACCCCCTCCCCCTTTGTTGCTCTCTTTTCCTCCTCCACAACTCCCCTTTTCTCCTATCATTGTGTCCATCATAGAGGCAGTGAGAAGACAGATGATTGTGTTTGACTGATGGTCATTGCCCCCCACTTTGTTTTCTCTACTCATCTCCTCCTATTTATTCCAGAAGAAAAAGGCAGACAGCGAATGGAACGAGTTAACATGGATGTTGTTTCCCTCACAGCATCCAGTCAGATAATTCTCACCAGTTGGTCTACGTACTGTCTTTTTCTCATGCAACTTTCCTGCTGATTTCCATTGAATGCCGGTATCAAATCGCACTGTGCGTGCATGTTTTCATGCAAATCAGAGCCTGTTTTGAGTCTTTCTCCTGCTTGGAAATGTAATGAAGAACAAAAAGAGGATATGCCTAAAAGGAAACAAAAAATGAAAGATGAATTAAACCTATGGGATGCAGCCCCTGCCATGGACAGACTATTAGCTTGTCCGAGGTGGGAGATAACATATTGTTGGCTATAAAAGTAATTTTCCTAGAAAGAATTACATAGTCGACCACACAGTTGGACCTCATACACACTTGACAGAAATAAAAAATAAAACAAACTCTGATATTTACTGCTTGTGGGATAAGCCATCACCAGCTTGGGTCTCAAAACATAAAAATGATTCATTCATAGCCTTTTGTATGGATCTTTCGAAAGACAAAAGAAAATATGATTTGTGGTTTGTTTTTTATCTACTAAAGTTAACAATTGAATTCAATGTTACCTGTAATAATAACTTGCCAAAGAATATCTTCAAGAGTTTTTCTTAGCGTATACTACTTATATTATCAAGTGATGCCTGCATTTAACTGGTTGTTTTTTTTGTCCTTTGCCAATAACGTTGTAGTATTTAAGACCGGTCGTGAAGGTCTTGGTCCTGTATCCGACTAAAGAGAATTTTTACTCTTGTCTTTTCTTGGTCTCGTACTGGCTAGACTTAGGATTCAGGTCCAGTAGAGACCAGCACTGATGTGCTATTCTTCAACTTCATTAATGTGATAATAAGGAGAATCACTTCGAACTGTTTTGATTAATTGATGCTGTTATTTCAACACTTAGCATTAGCTTACTGATTATTTTGCCTCCTTAGAAGTTTAAGAAATTTGTCAAGATTGGAGATTTTTGCATGTTATGCTAATGGTTTTTAGAATTGATTGTTATGGTTTTTGTCTTGACTCGGTCTCGCCCCTCAAAAGTCAGAGTCTTGTCTTGGTCTCAGCCTATTCTTGTCTTGGGGAAAGCTTGGTCTCAGTTAGTGTGGTTGTGAGTGCTATTGAGCTTATTGGTATCGAGACCACAAGCATCAGGGAGAGTGTTGTGTTTTTCTTTTAGCTTAATTACCTTAATCTACAGTGTCTCCCACTGGGAGAATGGATTGCTTGAGAAATGTTTAATTTGGGCCTACAACAGACTTTCAGGGTGTTTTCTTCCTATGGCCTGTAATATATGACAAGTATAAGACCCTTGCTTCTGGAAAGCAAAGGACATTACTTCAGTGTCCTTAAATCTTTGCATTCTATCGGGGCATGAGAAATAATGACATTTGTGCCTTGGCTATATCAAGCTTCTACATTTTCTGTCCTTGGGACATTGAGATACTGTAGTACATTACCGCAGAAAAGACTGGCTGCGGTGGATCAAGTTTAATGTGGGTAAACGCAACTTTGGATTAGAGCTACTGTTGGAGAATTGTTTCTTCAATAACATATAAACATGTGCTTTTTGAAAATAAATGTTACAGCTTGAGATATGCAGTCTGTAGCCCTTGGGTGCATTTAAGGCTACTTTCTTAAGCTGTTTTTGGTTAAAATAGAGAAGAATATAGAATGCAGAGAATTGTCCATGGATTTTCAATAAAAAATGAGAATGAATGAATAGCTTTTTAGCAGTAGTTGCTTCCCAGGGAACCACAAAGCAGAAAGATATATAAAAGTAGTTGAGATGTTGATTAAAAACATGGCAAAGATGACCACAGGATTTCACTTCAACTCTTTCTACTTGAAGGCTACCTTTAAAAATCCAAAGAGAGCAAGGGGTGTTTGTTTGATCAAATAGTAAAATGGCCACAATATTTAATAAGTTAACACGTAATTGCCAGAGCAGAAATAATTCAAAGTATGTTCCATTTACTGTACTTATTAGATGGTTTAAAGAGGAAGGTAAATTACTGGTGGTCTGTGTGTCATTTTTACTGTGAGGATGGGATTCTTGGAGCACAAAGACCTCTTAAACAAATGAGCAAGTCTTCACTCACCCCAACACCCCAACTGAGGACAGTGTCACACTGTTCAACAACCAGCCGCCTTATTGTGCAGTATTATCTTGGCTGTCTTCTGCTTGTCATGTGGCATCAGTCCTCTGGGCTTAACCCGAGGCCTGCACTGACACGTACCTGGTCTTGGGGTGAGTCTGCCATTGTCTGCCATTGACATGAGGTCAAGTGGATGTATGCAAACAGCAGCAGGGCATTCAACATTATGTTGGCCCCAGGAGAAGCAGATGGCCTTCTAGACTTAACCATCAATGGTGTGAGGTATGATAACTTCACAGATGTCGGTGCCCTTCAAGTTCTTCTAAACAGCCCTGGAAAGCAGGGTGTCTGCTAATGATCTTGTTTAAACCTTAATGTAGCATAATACAGATCATCATGTAGCAATGTCAACAGTGACACATAAAAAAATGGACCACATCTTCAAAGGGTATGCTTACAACAAACACAGACTCCTCCCTAAGTTTTATTGCACATTTTAGTTCTGTGTTCTGGAATTGTTTATTAGGGGCCACTTGATGGAACAACAAGACCCTTTGATTGCAATGGCTGTACTTGTTTTACCACGGCAGTCCAAGATTTGCTTGTTTCGGAGCTTTTAACTAGGCTTAGAGACCCACCATCACCTTATTAGATCACCAGAGTAAGACATTGAAGCTACATTAAAAAAAGCAAAAAAAAAAAGTTGGGGGTCGCAATAGGTTTTCTGGTGGTAGAGAGATTAATTTTAATCTGAAGGTAGGTGTAGTTTTCATTCGCAAGCCTCAAAAAAGTTTAGAAATTAACATTTTTTTTTTTAAATTAAGATAGTCAAAATGTATGTATTTTGCCATCTACTGTTAGAAGTAAACTGATACCTTTTCTATTCAAAAGCAAATCTTATTATTTAAAGCTTGGGAATATTTCCGTGGCCCACTAGCAGCTATTCCATAACCAAAATATTGGGTTCCCACCAGTAATTGTTTTGAGTGAATGTAATGCAGCTGACCACGCTGAATTAAATTTGCAATGAATAAAGTCCATCTATTTTAAAGTGTCTTTGTGAAAGAATTTCAAAGTTGGCTTACCACCTATATTTTAAACTGGGATAGGCTTTTTATTCTTGAGCTCACAATTTAATGACTATGTTGATTTTCTTTTTTTTTTAATCTATTTTAGGAAAAATCAGCACTCGCTAATGTGAGTCTGCCATGCTCAGACATGGCAGAGTGACACTTACCAAACAATACAGATTTTAGCCGTCAAACGTGCCTAGGCCGTACCTGGATTGGCATGATGAGTGCACCCTTAGTGGGTTTTATCACATGGACTTATAGTCAGCAACACTGAAATCCAACTTTTGTTATCATTTCATTATATGTGTCATTAAATACAATTACAGTTGAGTTGCACCATTAAAATAATTTAGTATGTGAAAGAGTTTAGTTTTTTCATTGCAGTAATTATAAAGTACATTAACTAAAAACATAACCTCAGCAGTGTTTTTCCTGACTTGTAATGCATTTTGATGGTGTAATCGTATTAGCCATGGCAGCTGGTAACCATCTCCGCGCGAGTTTAATACTTTAATGGGTGAAATCCAACCATGACAACCACATCACAATACAGCCTGGTTGCACTAATTTCCCGCATTGCTCTGCTTCTACCACCTGTGGCATGATGGGTGCCAAGAAAGGAGTCGAGAAAGAAACAGGAAAAAAAAGCTTCTGTTATCTCAGTGGGCTGGTATGCAGACAGAGGCTATTGGAAGCTGGCAGGATCAGACAAGTTGGGAAAAAGAGAAGGTGTCAGGGGAAGCTGGAAGATGAATGAATTTAGCATTAGCAGGTATGATTTAAGATAGAGATGTTTTGGACAAGCTGCATGCATGACAACATCTTTAAAGAACTCATTCTGAGTGCTGAATGCTCGGTTTTCAGGAGTTGTTGCAGGATTGGAAAAGTGATAAATTATTTGTTTCCTCTTCAGTCCTCGCAAAGAGATACATTTTCGGATTGTTCTGATATCCGCTTTGCTTTTATACACCAGCTTGAAATTTGCTAAAGGAATGTGAGCATTAAATGATATAAAGTAATACATTGGTTTTATCTGGCAACAGTTTGAGGCATTTCAAGATGTTCAGCTTTATCTGAAGTACTTTGAGGCTTGATTTCTTACACAAACAGAGGAGTCATTAGCTGTGTTTCCATTACCCTTGGAAATGCGCAAAATCTAAATAGCACAATAAATACTGTTAATGGAAATACCAGAATTTTGAAAAAAACACTCAAAGTTACGAGGCTACTGCCCAAAATATCCTTCCATTGAAACACGTTCAAAGCACAATTATCATTTGTCAACATTTAGAAATATTGCTTTTTTTTTTTTGCGAAAACCAGTAATGAAAAACCCAGCTACTGTTTCTCTAGTTCTGCAACTCATTTAGGACAACAACTCCTTCAGGCATGACCCATACAACAAGTTTGGATGAACTACAGCCGGGTTCGTGGAATGTCTCCGCGCCGAATAGCACGTATCACGTCCCTGAGAATTCAGTCCCTGGCACCCTCGTGGCACATATGGAGTAATGGGTCCCTTTTGTATACTGGTATGTGTCAATGATTTGGTACCACCAACTGTTGCAATAAACTGTCACAAATAAAAGAAAAAAACACGAATTAAATTTGACGAAAAAAGGGGGCCCCTAATCAAGTTGTGCGAGGCGTAATCATAATCTACATTGAATTACCTTTGAAACCATATATCACACAACTATGTTCCCATAAATTTGGAAATTACCGGAAATAGGGTGTGGGCCCCCTGGGCCCATTTCAAAGAAAGGGCTTTGAGCGTCTCATCATATTCATTCATAGAGTATTCATACCAAACTACATTTTGATCTAACGAGAACTAGCGGAGGAGTAGTCATTTAAAAAATGGGGCCCCTGCCCCTGTGACACGTACGGGGTAATGGGCCCCATTTATATATTGGTATGTGCCAATGATTCGGTACCGCCAACCGTCGTAATATTTGACTCGCAAATAAATGAGAAATCGACTTTCATATTTTTTTTTTCCTTGGGGCCCCTTGGGGTCCCCCTGGCCCCAAATCGAAAATCGGGCTTACACATCCGTAGATTATACCTACCAAACTTTTTTTCGCTGTGGATTATTGTGCATTTTTTCTACATTTTTGTAACCTGTTTGTAAATGCTGAAGTTTTTTTTTGTATATATATTGAAATATTTAGGATTACACTTGTCTTTGTGTCTCTGTTATTTTTCACTGTATTTTTAATTGGAAAATGTTTGCTTTATTAATTAATACAAGCATCTATTTCTTTATCACCTATTCAATGGTAGCACTAACCGTGGTGCATCAGTAAACATCCTGATGCTTTATGCTCGTCCTACACCTCTTGGCCAAAGTCCATCAAAAGGAAAACATCCAAACAAAATGTCTTTTCAAAATGACCTTATAGATGACCTATAGAAAGAAGTTCCTGTGCTTACTCCTTGAACTTTTTGAAGTAAACACACATTTCCATTCTTCGTCCTTTCTTTGCTTATAAGCAGGCAGCTGAGGACTTAATTAGTGTGTTTGTGTATTTGGGCATGTCTTTATCTCCACTCTATTCTCTGAGTGCTTTACACAGCTTTGTTTTTTGCCCCTACGGCAGCAGCAGAGGATCTCAGCCTCCTGCTGTCTCTGTTGGCTTTGTGTCAAAACTCTCTCAGAGTTTCCTTGGCTCCCTCTCGACTGCTTTGATAAATCGACGTTCTTAAGTTTGCTGTCAGGTTTCCCCACCCTCGGGACTCCTCCCTCCATTCTCACTCTGATACCTCAACATTTGCTGCTGTGAATGAAAAATGACAGTAGGGAATAAAGTGCAGAGTAGAGGTGGCTGCTGTCCCCAGTAGACCCTGAGTCAACATGTGCTACTAATGGTCTTTTTTGAATATACACTCTAATTACCCCCCTACACTTGCCCTGCAGTATACAGCCCACTGGCCATGACCTTGAAACTTTAACAGTCAAAATAACACCTTTAAATGATGCTTTGTTCAGTTGCAGTTAATGTCAACAAAAGAACTGATGTTTTAAAACCCAAGAAAGCTGTACGTTTTCAGCGCTCCCAAATCACATTTGGAACGGAGAGAAATATAGAAAGAAAAGGAAAGGGGTGCCTTTGAGAAAACATGGTACATATGGCTCTGTGTTGGCGTAGTTGACTGAGAGGGAGAGCATTAGCATTAAGTGGCAGGTCAGAGGTCAAACGCGCAGAGGAGGATTTTTCACTGGTTCACACCCGCTCCGTCCCCATTATTCAGCTCTTTTCATAATCCTTCCAAAGTGCGTTGTCACTATTGACCACGGTCGTCACCGTGACCAGACCGCTGTGAGCACCGGGCCAGCTGCGAAAACAAACACAGCTTCATCATCATCATCATTACAGCAGAACAGAGCATCAACCATATACCAGCCAACACTAACTCACCAACCGTCCATGTTGATCTTAGAAAAGAAAGGCCTCTTAGGTCTAACAGCTCTGGGTGATAATTGTTTTCTTATGTATAACAAGAAGCATTAAGTTTGTTCTTGTGTAGGGTGACCAGACATCCAGATCTACCCGGGACAGTCCAGGTTTTTTTACGTCCTGTGTTGAATTGCCCCAAACTATTGATTTGTCCCATTTTTCACAAGCTCAGTTCCAAATGTCCCGTTTATTAAGAAATGGACGTCTGATGTGTCGCCTTTGACAAAACGTGATCTCTGTGGACTGTGAGCTGTCAATCACAACAGTTGCCATAGTAGCACTTGCAATATAAACCAAATAAAAAGCTCAAAAGTGCACGCGTTGCAACTGATGCAGATTGGTCGATGTCGGTTAGCTTCCTCTCATACTTTTTCCTTCAACATGCCAAAAAGAAAAACAAGTTTTTTCATTATTCAAAACAAATTTATGTTCACTTAAAATGTTGCTTTTTTTTTGACTAATGGCCACTTTAAATTTGGTTCAGCATTGCAGTAATACATTTTATCCAAAAGGAAGAAATAAGGAATGTAATTTATGTGACCTTTTTTCATTAAAAATAAAAGCACATGTAAATAGTCTTCTTTAGTTAAATTACTGTTCCGGTTTTGAGTTTTAAAAATCTGGTCACCCTATTCTTGTGAAAAGTGGCATTGTATGCATGTAAATATGTGTGTAAATATGCTAAAAATGTATCTATTATTTTTAGAAGAGTAGAAAATGAGGTGTAAACTTTGTTTTCAGCAGCTGTCTGGTGAGTGTATTCTATACTGAGCTTTAAAACGCTAAAAAGCATTGATAACACCATAAAATGTCCATTCATGACAGAATCAGAATCAGAATGTTTTATCACCATTGTTGATTAACAGAATTCACAACTAGGAATTTGCTTTGGCTTACAGATGCTTAAAAAAGGTGCAATAGCAAACAATAGAAAAGAATAGATTAAGTACAAATAAAATAAAATAAGAATAAGACTGAGGCATTAATATAATATATATACTAAAATAATATATACAATAAACATGTCGTCAGTGCAGGTTATTAAGAACATGATTTACAAAGTGACCCAGATTATAGCAGATTATAAAGACTATAAAGTGTTATTTATTTAATGACAAGACAAGAATGTGTTACTAAATCAGCTATTTCTGTCTAAACTGTCCAAACTAGACATCAGCTCATTGTTGATCACCTAGAACATTTCTGCAGAGGTCCATGAAGCGCACATTTTCCCACTCCCACTCACATCTTTGTGACCACCCAGCTCTCTGAAGAAGAGCTTTCACCTCAGACCTCTGTTCTACTCTAACCTTTGACTTGTTGCTTTGCAAAGTCGCTGAGGGGCATCTGTCTGTGGCAACTTGTGCGCTTGCTTAGCACGGTTGTATAGATCAGGGGTCTGCAACCTGCGGCTCTGGAGCCTTTGACTTTTATGCAATGGCTCCCTATAGCTTTGAAAAAAACATTTTTTTACAGAGGCTATTAATGATTAATTAAAATGAAGATATAACAATTTGTTAACCTAAAATAAATCACGTTGTGCAATGAGTCAGCACCTTCCTACTTCACATTCTGCATCTGTGAATAACCTTCAGTTTTAAATCCCTGGTAAAATAATTCAACCAACAAAAACACTATTCTGGAAGAAAATAAAGATTTTAATTGTGTGGGGACAGATTCATTTAACCACCAATGTGCAGGTTAAATATGCATGCTTTATGTGTGGCAAGAAATGAGCAATTAGCATGTGTTGATCACATGATCGTGCATTATTAACTAATGTATCTTTATATAACATTGTGTTCATGTAAACTAAGATGCATAAGAATTTGAAGATGCAAGATACTGTTTTATTTCCTGAAGTCAATTGATATGATTTTTTTGAAACTGTTTTTAAGTTGCCATTTACATGATCAATAAAAATCAAATCAAATTAAATCAAACATTATTCTATATCATTTTAACTGTATAGAATTGAATACACTTTTTTTGGCTCCAGGAAGACTTTAATCCAGGTGAGACGAGGCAAAATGGCACCTTGTAGAGTAAAGGTCGCAGACCCCTGGTATAGGTGATATTTAGACACATTTTCAAAAAGCAAGCAAAGTTATCCAAACTCATTTTAAAGTCGTTCTTCCCCTTTAGTAGAAATTTATTTCCTTCATTCTATACAAAATTAGAAAGCAACAACCAATGTCCCCTTCTGTGTGTCTAATCCACTTGTTTCCTCCTTTGCTTGCTTTGTATTTATGTGCAGCGTAACACGTTTTTAATGAAGTTCAGACTCCCAGAAATAGCACAGAGGAAAGAGAATTTCAATGACCTCTGCTGTCAGTTGAGCCACAGATCTCCTACATCTCCCTTGTGCTTCAATTAACCTTTTCTGCCATCTGAAACTGCACAAATACATTGGACATAATCTCTCATTTCCACTCAGGAAGTGAATTCACTACCCTAAATCAATCTTTCTGTGCATTCGATTTCCGCACCGGGAGACAGGTGTCTCTGATTTGATGGGAGGCTCTCTGTCTGTGAACTCACACACAGACACCGTAGAGCAAAGTTAATACACAGTCGTGGCAGTTGCAGACAAGCGTGAAGAGCATCTGAGAGACAGTATCCAGAAGGTGGGAGATAAGGCATAATCTGGTGCCAATTATTTTCTCCTGACAGGATCAGGTAGGCAGCAATCAGCTCCACTGACGTGTGTTCTCAGTCAATAGTCCAAACCCCAGTGGATACTGAGCGATGATGATGAGGTGTTGAACAGATGCCAAAGTGAAAGACAACGCTGTGGAGGTTACAATATCCACAATGACCTCTTTGCTCTGCGTTGAAACCACAATGTTACTTCAGGCATTTTTCTCTGCATTTCACCTCAAACTATTTATCACTACATTGTATTTTTTGCCTCTTTGCCTGCAAAATATTAATTTAGCAAAAGTTCAAAAAATTTGTATTAAAAGAAAAAAAACAATTCTTAAAGCTGCCACCCCACTATAGTTTCTATCAGATAAATCCATAGTGTAAGCTAGGGGTGTAAATGAATCATCTGTTTCATTCCGATACGATACAATATCAATTAGCAGAACAACAATTCGATATTTGCCAATGTCACAAAGCCTGCCATGATACGATTTTGATTGGATTGGATTTAGAGGCCTGCGATTGATATCAGACAAGACAAAAATTGAGGGTCGACGCGATCCGATATTGATATTGGATATCGGTCCGATAACAGCCTGAAAATGATTATCAGAGATCAGATTCAAATTTCTGATTTTTTTTTTTTTTCTCAATTAATTTTTTTTTTTTTTTAATTATAGAATACTGCAGATATTATGTTGAAGGTTAAATGTATGGAACCAATTGGTTAATAATAAATTGGTCAATTATTCTCATACCTAATGTTGCTGACTATTGTTCTCTGTTTGAGTAACATCACTTGATCAAACATTCCACACTACAAAATAAGTAATTATTGTTTTTTTATTAAATAATTTTTTTTTTTTACAAAAGTATGTATGATTTATGCTGATATCGAATTAATATCGGTATCGGCCGATACGCAAGGCTGCAATATCGGTATCATATCGGAAATGAAAACGTTGTATCGGGACATCCCTACAAACATCTGTTGTTGTTTTTCACATTAAAGAATGAAAACACAATATTGATACATTTTGAGAATTTTATGGCCTGATGGTTTAAGGCATTTACGTGAAAAGCATTCTTTGAAAAAAAAAAAACAACAACAAAAAAAAAGACTAACGTTTGGTGTTTTAACTAAAAAAATATAAGCAGAAGGCAAAATGGCGATGGATATCAAGTCTGTTTTAATCGATTTGGATGATTAACCTTTACACCCCTAGTGTAAGCCTCATCAATCAAGAAATCAAAGATCAATAGGAAAAAAAAAAAAAAAAGATGTACCGTAAAAGATTGAAATTGCCACTAAAAAGTTTGTTTTCATCTCCACTATTAACACTCCGTTTGTCAATATTTTCACGCATTGCATTGTGGGAAGTGGAGTCGCATAGACGGAGGCATAGAAGTGTTTTTACTTCGTTCTGATATCATGTTGAATAGGGCTGGACAATATATTATGATTCAAGATATTTCAAGTTTTCTGTTTTGGCGATATAGAAAATGACAATATTTGCCTATACTGAGATGTAACTATATTTATTTTACTTGTTTTTGTTTTCACACAATACAAATCACATCATGCAAGTATTTAATATTGTTCATAATATTGTGCAGTCAAACAGTGTTCTTTTTTACAATTTTAACATATTTCTGAGATATAGATTTGAGTCTGCTTTAGTTACTTCTCAGAAGAGCAAAGTTAGATGATCACTGAGTGCGTCCTAACCCAGACCTTCATTTAATCAAGCCCACACTACAGAACTCACTCACACGTGCTGTCCTTTACATTAGAAAAAGCTAAAAGTGGAACATATTGATCAGTTGTTTGTCAATAAATGTGTCTGTGTGGCATTTTTCATCAGCAAATTTAACCCAGATTTGTCTTTCTAGTAAGACTGTATTGAGTTTAAAATATAGAGGTTAATATTGTATATCACTATTTTAGGAAAAAAAAAAAATCGAGATGAATTTTGATCAATATCGTCCAGCCCTAACAGGGAATACTGGGAGCAAGATGGAACAAAAATGGTGTCAAGCAAATCACTGTCCTCTTTGTTTGGCAAAGAAACGTAATAAATCATGGTAACAGTAATTTTTAGGAATCACAATTTTTATTTATTTTTACGGTTACTGAATGAAGTTGTTAAGTAATCCAAAGTGCTAATATATGTATTACCTTTACAGACATGTCTTTGAACGTTTCAATGCAGACAAGCACCAGCCGATAGAGGTGGTACCACACCCTTGTTTTATGTGCGTGAGTAAAATGGAATATTCCAACAACATGCCAGAAAAGCTTAAGGCAAGCATGTAGAATGTTTAATCCAACATGTTGCCTTAAAGTATCATTTCTGTTGCACTAAAAACACGGGCAGACGAAGGGACAAAGATTATACTAACATTAAAGTTAGTGGTGGCTGTGTTTGATTACTTGCTCAACTATAATAAAAAGAAGTCGACATGGGGCAAAATGTGGGCAACAGGTTCATTTTAGAGCAGAAGTCATTCACATTGTTGGCAGGTAGATTGGATTTTGTCCAATGAAAACTCTATCGGCTACAGATTAATATCATAATAAAGTTCTTTTGGCCTCTGTGTCTGGTAGTAATTACAAAGACCTTGCTTGGAAATGGGCTGATAAACACCAGATCCCCGACAGTCATTTGGGATCTATCTTTAGTAGATTAACCAGCTGGTTATAAATCCTACCATATCGGCACACGGCCAGAGCTGGGTTTTTGTTCAGCTTTATTATTTCTTTCGTCTGAAACCAGAAACTTCAGCTAAGATACGACATATAGCTTTTCTTATGAATATAAATGGAACTTGTGCCCGTTTCTAGTTGCACGGTTACCATTCTTGTGTCCTTATCTCTTCCCGTTGGGCGCCTTAATTCAAAGAAAATGTCCTTCAGTACATCTCACATTTCAAAGATATATCCTGTGAGTTTTAGGATTAGTAGAACGGAAATGGATTTCACACACCTGGTAATCTTTGTTTGGTTAGTTCGTCTTATGCACACACACACACACACACACACACACACACACACACACACTGTGCGTGCCATTACTGAGTTGTCTAATATCTGCTGCAAATAAAACGAGTCCTATGTGGTAAGATATTTATATAGGTGATGTGTAGGTGTCAGACAGTCATATAGACTTGGAGGCAGATTCAATTCTATCTCATGAGTCATATTTCCCACTTTAATAAACACCTTAGAGTTCAGATACAGCTGTAAAAATCATCACTCGCTGCTTCCTTTTACTGCTGAGGCTTTTCAAACGCTCGGAAAAGTCACTAAAATATATGAATGCGCTGTTAAAACTGGACATAGAGAATGGAAGACGATAAATAGGATTAAATTGTAACACAAATGCAGTGTTTGTACAGCAATGAGCTATTTATCTAGTTTAGTTTGCAGACAGCCACTCAACGTCATAGCAGGCTGCTGCTCAGATACCCCTGAGGTGTGATTCAGAGTGTGGATGTGATAAATGGAGGCTATCATCTGGTGACATCTGATGTCCTCAAGGCTCCGTTATCATTCGGTGGCGAGGCCTGTCGGAGCAGATAGCGAGCTAAACATCAAGACAAGTAGATCAGAGGGTGTGTTAATGAAGGATCCAAATCCAATACAACTTTATTTATAAAGCACTTTAACAACCCAGGAAGACGAGGACAAAGTGCTGTACAAGGTGACAACAGATGTACAGTATAAAGCACATACGCTATAAGATAAACTATTTAAACAATATAAAATATAAAATAATGGTGTACATAAAATAAAACAGGCAAAGAAAGCTCCTGCAGACTGCTGTTTATGTATTGTCTGAATTTATTTAAAGAAAGAAAATGCTTATATTTAATAATACAGTCCATTGGGTGAAATTGAAACAAATGTATTGAAATAACTAGGGGTGTCCCGATTCGATATTGATATCGGATATCGGTATGCATCTAAAATCTCCGATATATATTATATTATATTTATTCAATTGTAGAATACTGTAGATATTATAATGAAGGTTAAAATGTATGTAACCAATTGGTTAATAATAAATGGCTCCGTTTTTCTCATCCCTACTGTTGCTGACTATTGTTCTCTGTTTGAGTGACATCACTTGATCAAGTCTTTCCTAGCATTCCACACTACAAAATAAGCAATAAAAGTATGCAATACACGAGGCTGCAATATTGGTATCGTATCGGAAGTGAAAAAGTTGTATCGGGACATCCCTAGAAATAACATTCCTTGGGGATTGTGTCAGTCATCAGTTTCCACACAACTATTTAAACTTTGTGCTCAGTTTTGGGGATTTTCCATGAGTAACAGTTTGGTTTTTGGTTAAGTCTTTTTTATTTAATTTCATTGTCTACGATTTTTGGTTTCCGTTGTGTGTTTCCTGTCACTCCGTGGTCTGTCTTACCGCATGTATTGAGCAATTGTGGTAATTAGGTGATCCCAATGTGGCATGTCATGTGCGTACCCACACAGTTCCAGTTTGTTTGTTCCCTTGTTTCCTTAATATGCCACATTTTTTCAACGTTGTCAATGCATAGAGACACACAACGTCATACACACACCCAATAGCTGGACTATGGGAGGAAGCAGGAGTACCAGTAGAACAGGCTTTCTCACACTTTTTGGATTCATGGACCTCTTACAGGGGATAACATTTTTCAAGGACCCCCTCATAATCTTCATATCAGTTAGACACAATCTACTGCCATTAGTCATTCATCCCTACCACTGTCTGACTGTACAACAAAACAGTCTAAGGCATCTCTCCTTGCACCATGTGTAAATATATATACTGTATATATATATATATATATCCTTTCCCCCACCTGTAAATATGTATATATCTGTATTATTATAGGATAAGAATATATATAGATATTCTTTATACTTTTCACATCATTTTTTTCTATTGTTCCTTTGAAATTCCCAGCGAGATTTAGTCTTCTTTTTGAATAGTATGTTAAATTGAGGTTTGTTTATTCAGATAAGGTTTTTCAGGAAATGTTTTATCTCCTTACACGTTTCGACTTTTCAAAATTACCAGTAAAAACCTTGCCTGAGTAAACCAAACCTAAATGTAACATACTATTGAAAAAGAAGACAAAATCAATCTCACTGCAATTATGAAACTATGGTAAGGTATGATTACATTAAAACAAGGAAGGATTGTTTGATGTTTTCACAGCATTTTTAAAAAAAATGTTTTACAAAAATGTCAAAAACCCAAACAAATGTATTTATTTAAACTTTCTTTTTCTCAAAAGTTTTAAAGCTACCTTATCACTTGTGGAAATTAAAGGCAATTTATGAGAATTACATGGGTGACAGCCATGTCTATTCCTGTTTATGACCTGCACGCCAGGATGCTGTAGCGTGACGGCAGCATTTCACAGTTCATGAAGAAGCTCCGCTCACCAGGAGCTGAGCAGCTTTTCAGAGATAGGATCCATGTCACTGTGCAGTTGGAGAGCTTCACTCTCACTTTCATTCTCAGTAAAGACACAAGACTTTTTGCTTCCTCCCCGGTTGGAAAAGGCTGTATTCATTAGAATCGTCTCAACAGAACAGTAGGGGCATTTGTCTGGTCTCATTGAAGTGGAACGTGAACAGGTCCTCCATGGAGTCCCCAAAGTTTTCCTACAAATAAAAACAGCTCAAGGGCAGGCTCGACTTTCTCAGCCTCTCTTTTCCCAAGCCAAGTTTGAAAGAGAAAAGAAGCTGAAACCAATCTGATTCTCAGGAGGTAATCGGAGGAGAATAGTGGGCATTTACCTCGCTCACACACTGTGTAACATTAACTCACTGAGGAAATGAGCATATTTGTGTCTTAATGCCTTTCACAGCATTGGATCAGTAATGCAAAATACAAAATGTGTCATTTTGTATTATGGTATAAGCTCCCAGTTGAAGCTTCAGATTAGGATTCATCACTTTTTCTTTTATAACTAAAGGTTCTGTGTTTCTTCATCGTTGCACAGCAATCTGAACGTGTAGTGACAAAAGTGCAACTTTTAAAAGTAGTTAACCGTCCGATGGTTTATACTGTATATAGCAGTGGTTCTCAAACATTTTTGGCTCAAGTGCTGCATCACTGGGAAATGTAAATGTTTATTACATTGATTACAGGGTAGACGTATATAAGCTTTATAATTAAGAATGTACACTGCTCGAAAATAAGCTAAACTAAACTAAGTACCCCCTTTGTCTTATTTCTGAATCCAAGTACCCTCTTTGTCCGACGAGAACATTTTCCTCAGAATTCTGTGAAAAAATAACTATAAAGCATAATAATGAGTGATAACACATTTTAAAGAATCTCATGTTGTAGACATAGGGATTGAAACAGAATTTAATGCAACCTGAATAGATTAATTTCAATAGTTTTTATCATTTCCGGTCATCTACGCCTGGTGTGGTACCAAGACTGACTGTATTTTCAGTTCATGTTCTAATAAAGATCATTTCTATCATTATTTTGTGTGTTTTTAGTGTCATTTTGTGTGTTTTTAGTGTCATTTTGTATATTTTGTTGTTGTCTGTCTGTTTTTTCCTTATTCAGTCACAAAAAAACAAAAAAAAATACTTTTTTCCCTATAACTTGGCCACAAATTGAGATTCAGTGCTCAGACTGCTACCATTGAACAACATTTCCTTTCAATGTGTGACCTTGACCTTCGTGCAAGGTCATATTTAAGGTCAAGGTCATATTTCTGTTTTTCCTACATTATTACTTTCAATTTAATTAGTAAAAACAGCAAAGTTGTTAACAAATCCAGATACAGGTTGTCATTTTTGCCAATTTTTTAAATTGCCAAATACATTTTTCGCCTTGCAAATACAGGTCTTGCCTAGTTTTGTCTGTTTTTGTTGTCGTTTTGTGAGTTGCTGGTAATGTTTAGTATGATTATCATTTTTAACTAAAAATAAACATTATAAAACCCCATATTTTTAATGCTTTCATTTGTTTCTCTCTAGTAACCCCTGTAGTGCCATCGTGTACCCCCATTTGAGAAACACTGGTATACCATGACCTCTTAGTGTCTTGACCAGTCTTATCTCATGTTTTGCAGTCCTATAATTCAGACCCCTGTGAGCTTTTCCTTGTGTATTTCTTGAGAAAAGGATCTAATGAGATGCAGTGAGAAAAAAACAAGTGGTTTCTGGAAATTGATTTAGTCCTATAGTGGGTTTGGCAACAATACTTGGTGATATTTCCATTACCATTCACATACTCGGCGTGTTTCTGTATGCGTGCCAAAACTAAGCAGCCTACACGCATTTCCAGTGACTCTGCCTGTGGTTTGGGTTTTCCATTCATATTGTGTGCTTTCTGCGAGTAATTGGAGCCACATTATAACAACACAACATGTGTTTTCCCCTCCTTTTATCTGGTTTCAGAGTTAAAGTCTACCGGTACAGCTCACCACTTCTCCTTTCTGTTGAACTCCACTGACTACCGGATCCTTCGCATGGACGAGGACCATGACCGCATGTATGTGGGCAGCAAAGATTACATCCTCTCCCTGGATTTGCACGACATCAATAAGGAGCCGCTTATAGTAAGAAAGCCTCCACACGAGGCGTCGCCATGCACGATGGCCGTTAGAGATTTTTGGCTGACCCTCTTATTTCGCCCTGTCAGATCCACTGGCCTGTTGCCCCCCAGAGGAAGACAGAATGTGTCTTGTCAGGGAAAGACATCAATGTAAGTATTTAAGATAACATTTTTCTGCTAGATAGTTTATCACCACAAAATTCCTAAAAAATTCTGTTGATCATTACTTAAAACTGCTACCCCTAAAAAAATGTATATTGATGAAATCATAGTGTCTGTCTCATACATCAATTAAAGGTGCAGTCCGCAACTCTCAGATCCCTCCCTCCCCCGCTGCTCTCTTGCCTCCAAACTCGCCAAAGTCCCTCCCTCAGAGGAGCTAACAAGCTAACGTTAGTCCAACAGCAACATCACAGTAATATAACATGCTCTGTTAAAAGCATATTACTGCAGCACTTCTCTCTCTCTCTCTCTCAATGTGCACACACCTCAGCAGCAGCAGCAGCAACAACACAGTGTCACTTAAAGCAGCCAAACGGAGGCTGCTGCGCGCACATGAACAACACATGCACTACAGAGTTCTAGTGTAACAATTACAAATCAAATATAATGTAAATCAAGCAGCAGTAATTACCTTTCAAGCAGAAAAGTCACCAATTCCATCTTCTACTCCTCCAGACCATACACTGTAAAAAAAGATGGCGCTCTAGCTCTGGGAAAGGGGCGGGGCCTGTGAGCAACAGCTGTCAGACAGTCCATCAAACACAATCCTGATTGGTTCTTTTTACTTGGTCGCAGTGCAGTTTGGCAATCTGCCAAAGGCTGCAGGAGCAGCAGGAGGGCTCAATATTTTTTTTCACATTTTTTCATGTAAAGCTGTCCTTACATAGTGACAGCTTTAGCAAATAAAAATAGTCATTTTTATAAGAGTTGCAGACTGCAACTTTAAGTGAACATCAATTACTCCAAAAAGAAAGGAAAACGGTCAAAATTGCTGCTGGAAAATTAGTTGTCGACTCCCCCGAAATCTTCGCTTGTTGTCATTTTGGCGCAATGCATTGTGGGATGTGGAGTCCCGTAAATTGTGTTTTTACAGTGACATTTGCTTGACACCAATTTTGTTCTTGTTCATTCGCACTATTACCCGTAATATCCGAATTAAGTAAAAGCTTTTTTATGCACCTGTCTGTCAGAATCAGAATTCCTTTATTAATCCAAGGGGGAAATTGCTTAAATTGTCAAATGAGGGATTTGAACCCACGTTGGCAGCGAGTGTAGTAGACCACTCGACTGTCCTGGCACAAGAGCTCCACCCCTTTCAAAAATGCACAATTAATCTTTGATATAAGTGGAAAACTAATATATATATACAAAGTTCACAAATATGAATATCAAAAGACAAGTGAAAATATTGAACAAAATATTAAATGAAGATCAAAAACGAAATACGAGAAGTCATTTGGTGTAATGTAGGATAATTCATGAATGGATAAGATGTTTTTTTAGCTATGCAACTACATATCCCACAATGCAATCCCAGAAAATTTACAGCAGAAATTAAAACTAACTTTTAAGCAACAATTTAACCCTTTTTTTAGTACATGATGTTGGATTCATTGATCTATGAATAGAACATCATAGTGTACGCCTCATCATATCGATGAGGCATACACTATGATTTTATCTAATCCAATTTTCAGGGGTAAAAGGTCAGTGATTAGTAGCATACCAGTTAAATACGTAAATAAGTATCTTCAACAATAGTTGAATTAGTTTTCCTTTATTTCTTTTATTGTTATTCTTTTTTTCATTTTTAAATACAAGTTCAAAAAATAAATCTCACTGCATTTTGGTTTGGTCTATTTCAGGGTGCGTTATTGTTTGTAATGTCCTCCTAACTCATTAAATCTACATATTTTGTGTGAGACAAATTATGTTGGGTTTCGAGACTTCAGCTTAACCACACACATTTGTTTTGTTTTATTATCGAGATGGCATTTTGAGCGTATAAGTGTTTATATAATTGTACTTACAAGTGTATGTCAATATAAGCACATTCTCTAAAGCTCCTAAGCTGCTGTTCTCATTAGTGTTTAATATCAGAGGATTTTTCAGTTTATATCACTGGTGAATGTCATATTCACCAGTGATGTAAAACAGTATGGGGGTTATTGGTCGACTGTAAAGCTCTTTACATTGAACAGGAAGCTTGCTTTTATATTGTTTCTGCACCTTAATTGCTGATTGCATACAGCTGCCTCGAATGACGCTCCGGCTGTTCCTTGAAAGCAATTAGTCAAGCTGTAGAAATATTCCAAACGCTAACATACAGTACACGTTGTGTACATTTTGACTTACTTAACCTCATTTAATTATGATTTTTAATGATGTTTTTTTTTTTCTGTGTGTGTGTGCGGATGGAGCAGTATTTTATCTTTTGTGGTCCACACAGGCAGAAAACAAAGAACAGGCCGCTGGAAGCTACAGGCTTGTCTGAAGTGTTAATAGTATTCAGACTTTCAAACACAGCCACCACCAGCAAAGCCCCCTCCTACAGGGAAGAGAGAAATTATTCATTGAAATTCATGGTTAGAAAAAAGGATTCCTCTTTTTAACACACACACACACACACACTGGAGTGTCATTCTTACAGGAGTTGGAGCAGTAAGCACCAACACGGTGATGAAGCTTTGGCTCATAGCCTTTGCTCTCCCCTGCTGCTAAGGAAGGTATCCTGTGGTTTACTCAACTGGAATGTTCATGCATGCGTGTTTGGTGACCCACGCCTCTCGCCGCCTCTAGCTACACGGTACTGGACCACTTTGTGTTCATGTGAGCATATTATAGAGCCTTCGCGTTTGTGTGTATAGGAGTGTGTGAGGCACGAACGGGCTTAAAATGTCATCACTTTGAGTAAGAAATAAAATTGGCTCCTTGCGAGATATGTTGGCAGTCCTTGCCGCGCTTTACTGAATGACAGATGATGACAATTCAACACCAATTCAGAGGAGATGTCGGTTCATGCAGGAGGTCAAAGGCAATCATTCCCAATGTGCTCACAGTGGGGGAGCACAACTGTGCGCTGAATAGTACACACAGGGCTGCAAGCAGAAACACACACACACATTATATACCTTCATGCACACTGAAATACACACATCATGCGAAACCCCTGACTCGTGCATCTGTCGTGTTGCTAAGATGTGCCAAAAAGCCTCATCCCCCATTCTGCATACATTTTCTAAATACATGATGGTACATCTTTACTATTTTACCAGCTGTCACCAGCAGGAAAAATGACATATATGAACACATATCATCAGACTATACATTTCTGCTCCAATTATGATTTTAAGACCAGCGAGGCAAACAAACAAAAGAGATTTACCGAGACCCGTAAAGCACTGATGTGCTTACACTAGCAGCTGGTGTGCAAACCGGCGTTGAAATGACGTTAAAGTGACATGATGGTCCTACGTTGAGAAGACGTCAATGGCTGGTGCACAGTGAAAGTTTTTGCTACATATTTTTCGGACGTCGGAAAAAGTCGTCTCGTCTTAGACGCCCAAAGAGAACGGCCCAGGTTGGATTCGAACCCCTGATCCTATGTGTTCAAGGGTGAAAGTCATATCAAGGTCAAGATGAGGTCATGGTCATGACGAGGGCTGAATGATTAATTGCATTTGCGATATTATCGCGATATCATAAAACGCAATTTTCTTATCGCAAAGGCAGCACATATTACTTTTTTATTTCTTCGTGTTGTACTGCCCTGTTAAGTTCAGAGTGTTTAAGAAATGCAGTCCACATGTTTAGTCCATATGTTGGAGGGGAAAAGCCACAGATTTGTTTGCTTTAAAATGTATATTTTATGTTTATTTAAAGTTAAAATAAATCTGAAATGGTTTATTATGAAACAGATGAATTTATTGCTTGTGTTCATTGAAAAATACATGACAAGAGGCCCTTGAAGAAATAATTGCATATTAAATCACATAATTGAGGAAAAAAAATCGCAATTAGATTATTTTCCAAAATTGTTCAGCCTTAGTCATGACGTTCAGATGCCAACCTATTTTGGACGTCGTACAGACGTGCAGATGTGGTCCTGATTGACCGACACGATATGGACGTGATCTGGAGGTCCAGTTGATGTCGGATGTTTAGTGGGATTGTCTGTAAAAGACTAAATAACCTCTTTTAGGAATTATTTTTACTCTGAAAAAATCTAATATTTAAATTTGGCAGACAACAGTACACTGAATTGGTCTATATTTAATATTTACAAAGAATGCGAATATTTCAATTTCTAGAAACAGGAATTTTCTACAATGGAGCCACACGCTTGTGGTTTTATTTTCACCCTCATGTTGTTTTTATTTCATCAGGTCAGGAGAGATAACAACTATCCATAGGAAGTTTTTTTAGGCGTACATTTTTTTTATTAATACATTTTAAATGATAATCTTGTTGCCTTTTTTTTTTTTTTTTGCTCCGCAGGGGGAATGTGGAAACTTCATACGCCTGATTGAGCCATGGAACCGGACCCACCTGTATGTGTGTGGGACGGGTGCATACAACCCCATCTGCACCTACGTGGACCGAGGACGCAGGTCACAGGTAACCAAAGACAAGCCGAGCGAGCAGCCATGGAGACATTTGACCTTTACTCTGCAGCTTCTTAAAGAACAATATCAGCCAATCAATCTGAGGTCGGAGCATCTCCTACTTCTGCTCCTCAGTTTCACGGGTTCTGCTTTTCTTCCATCATTTTCTTTCTTACGGTTTTTATCGATTTGTGACGGTTGATGCTCCAAAGGGCTGAGGGTGAAGAGATCATCTCACCCCTCCCTCAGTCTTTGGGTTATTACCAAATTGCTGTTGGTAACGTACCTAACTGCAACTGAGTGGAGATCACTTCAATCTTCTCTTATGTTACCGAGGTTGATTCCATATCTATGGACAATTCCCTCTTTCTTGTGCTCTTCTCTCGCCCCTCACCTGTTTATACACAGCACAGCCTGTGCTCTGTCTTTCTGTCTGGCTGAGAACCTCTGAATGGCCATCATTACTGATGGAGACGCTCATCCATCATCAGCCTTGTAGCTCACCCCCTCCTGTCATTCCTTCCTCTGTCCACCCTTCACTCGATGGCCACGGGGAGCGCCTCGGCAGCTGCCGGCCTGGTTATAGTCCACACACTTACATTCACTGCTCTGCCTGTTTAGTCTCACTGTTCAAATGTAGGGTTCAGATTTCCATTTAAAGGTCAGTCTGCGTCTTGTCAGTCTGCTTCTCCCTAAGGGCCTAAATGTAATGTTTCTTCACACTGTAAAGATGTTTCTCACTGCAAAAAGATGTAACCAAGCGATTATACTGTATATCGCTGCTGTTATAACTTGGCATTGTGTGACTCTTGCACGCAGTTTGTTCGCTCATCACTGCCTAGTTCTCTCTGCCTTATTGTAGCTTTCAGAGTGCTGTATATCCTGTACTAGTTTGGGGGGAAAATAATGAAAACATTTCTTCTTATTTTGCATGCTGTTTTGTTTGAATGGTTGAATTGTTATGAATAGGGCTGGGCAATATGGACCAAAACTCATAACTCAAATTTTTTTCTCAAAATGACGTTATAAGATATAAATCTCGATAATTTTAATTCAAATGAAGCCTGACGAAAAAGACAATTCAGGGTTAATTTTGCTGATGCAAAATGCCACACAGGCACATTTATTAACAAATGTTTTTCTCCTATAAAGGACAGCATGTGTGAGTGAGTTCTTTAGTGTGTAGGGCTGGGAAAAGCTATTCTTTTTTAAATGATTAATCTAGCCATAATTTTTTTGATGCAACGATTTTTCCAGTTCGATTCGATTCGACTTGATTTGATTATTGATTATCTCCCCATTAATTGACTAAAAGTAATTTATACATGTTGATTTACACATCAAAAATGACAAAAAAAAATGATGAATTCCTTAACATTGCAATATATTTATTGTGTTGTTAATTATTTGTGTAATTTATTATGTTTATTGCTCTTCAACTCAAAATTCCAAAATAAAGTTCAAGTAAGAATATAAAAGCACAAAATAATGCCTGTAGGGTCAGAAGTAGCATTCAAACAAGCTTTCCTTTTACCTTAAGAGAGGTGTGTGTGTGTGTGGTGTGTGTGTGTGTGTGTGTGTGTGTGTGTGTGTGTGTGTGTGTGTGTGTGTGTGTGTGTGTGTGTGTGTGTGTGTGTGTGTGTGTGTGTGTGTGTGTGTGTGTGTGTGTGTGTGTTTCCTCCTTGTCCCGTTGACGTGCTGCCGTCCGGTCACACCCCGGATAAAGGACGAGGGTTACGGGAAACAGCTAAGCTACCTTTGATGAACGAGTGCGTGCCTTCACTGCCTTGCACTTTTTAAACTCGGAGGAGCCACTTGCGTTATTTTTTCTCCGGTGCCGCCATCTTTGTTTGGTTTCAGACGACGCATCGGCGTGCACATTTTGCGTCAACGTGTTTTTTGCGTCAACGTCGACGTGTTGTCCCGGCCCTATTACTGTGGCATGTTTAGGAGTTAGGTCTAGGTTAGTACGCCCTCAGCAATCCATCAAACTGTGCTTTTTATGCTGTTCTGAGAAGAAGTGAAAGCAGCGACTGCCAAAACAAGTGTTTTAAAACAAAATAAGCTCTAAAATATATACCGATGTCAGCGATATTGTAAATTTTTTATATCGTCAAAATAGAAAACTCAATATATCTTGAATCTCGATGTATCGTCCAGCCCTAGTTCTGAATCTTTTTTTAGTCTTTTCACACCTTTTTTATTGCATGCTTTCTGCAGAGGGATTACTGTTGTGCTCGCATGACACTTAATCTAATCTGGGCTGTTTACTAAATCATAAAGGTCACCCACCGGGCTCTTGTCTATCCCACCCCCACCCCCCTACCCCCCCTTTTTTCATCTTCAATTTGATAAACGTGTTTCTCTCTACCAAAAAATACTTCATCTCGATTCTAATTTTTGTATTTTCTTTAATCTTGTTTTTCACTTGCTTTTGGGCTTTTTTTTCAGTCCATAAAAGTCACAGTCATCATCGGGTGAACCGATAGCTTCAAACTGGGCTTTTCAATTTCAGTAATGAGATGGCCCACTGTGCCATGTCTCCTTTTTAGGGGGGCCACTTCCTACAGGGCAGCCAATCAAGAGGAAGAACGAGCCGGGCAGCAGACCTCAGCAGTACATCAGAGCATTTGGAGGCCAAGGTGGGCTGAAGCAACTTTTATAGATTATGGTGCCCACCTGGAGTTAGTTTCTGCTCAAAGCACAGGAAGTGGGGACAAGAAAATGATGCCATGTTGTGTTTTGAAGTTTTTAAACCTGCTTTCTAAAACCTTTTAGACTACTGAAACATGGGCATGCAATTCCTAAAACTTCTACCATTGCACAAGGTTTACTAACGATTTTTTATATTTTTGCCTCCAGGTATTATAAAGATTAAAATGCCATGTCTAAACTTCAGGAAGTTTTAGTCATAGCTGTAAACTGTTGACCAGAACAGCTGCTATTATCCTTGATTTGTATAAGTGGTGTTATTTGCAGCATTTGCGTCCAAAGTTATTTTGTTACTACAATATCCAACATCGCGTAACAAGCTTTGACATTAACTGCATATATCTGTCAGACCTCATTGGCCAGCCTTGAAGTACCTGACAGGCCTCCATAAACACACACACACACACACACACACAGTGTTGACACAGATGTCTAACGTGTCTTTTAGCACAGTGGATTAATGAGTTGTTGTGAGTGCCTTAAACGTCAGTATAGGGTGATGGAGGAGTTTTGCATCGCCTTCTCCTCCTCTTTCACTGATTTATTTTTTCTACTTTTTGTGCCTTCTCAGCAGAGAAAATAGTGCTGTGAGAGAATTTTTATTGATTACATTGCAGCTCACATTTCATAATGATTGATGACTTTCTTGCATTTTCAGGAGTACATTTTTCGGCTTGAACCTGGCAAGGTAGATTCCGGAAAGGGAAAATGTCCCTATGACCCTAAGCTCAACAGTGTCTCTTCTTTAATCAGTAAGTGCCCTGTTCCACTCAGTTTATTCTGTGTTTGAATTCATTATTGTACCCCAAAAATAATCATTTTTTGTCCTTGAACTTGTTTTTTTAATCATATAAATCCATAGTGTAGGCCTTATAGATCAATAAAGATTATTTGCTAGAAAAAACAGATGTAAAAGGTTAAAATTGCAGCTCGAAAGTTTGTTTTTATCTCCACTGTAAACACGCATTGTCGGAAAAGTTTTACACATTGCATTGTGGGATGTGGAGTCCCTTGAACGGATACATTAAAGTGTTTTTTTCTTTATTCTTACCGTGATTTTTTGTGTTTGCCCCAAAACCATGTCAGGTGTTTTCACTGACTAAAAGTTGTAGCAAAATATTAGCGAATGTTAGGGGTTGAACAGACTAGTCGACTTTAGTGTTGTTTCGTGAGTATGTCTACGTGACGTCAACTAGTCACAGACTTCGGCACAACACCGGCTTCTTTGAAAGAAACCGAAACTACCGTAAAAACAGCCCAAACAAAGTCTAAACACCGGCACTCGGCTGCCACTCGGCTCGTACTAGTCGACTAGTACGCACATAGAGTCGACCTTTAAAACGATGTAGTTGTTCAACCACTAGCGGATGTCCGACCAGTCCGAAATTGAATGTCTCGTGGATTTAAAAGTGATATCACCGGGAATAACGGCAACAAACTAGAGCAAAAATGGTGTGAAGCTAATCTTTGTCGTTCGTGTCTGGCTTCTATGCATCTGCGTATGGTACTCCACATCACATAATTCAATGCGCAAAACTTTTCCCAACATTGTCCAAAAACTACGTGATTACAGCGGAGATGAAAACAAAGCTTTGATTTGCAATTTTGACCTTTTTTGAGCAAATTCTCTTTGATTTATGATTGATCTATGAGGCCCACATTATGGATTTATCTCATTTTAAAATAATGATTCTCCAGCAGCTTTAATGTATTATTGATTATTGTGTTGCTGTTACTTCATTAGGACCCTACTCCAATATTCATTTTGTTATCATTTCACTGTTTGTCTCATAGAATTGTTATAAAATCACTAAGAAAGCTTGTCGGTTATTAAATAAATGCAAACATCTTCCACTAAATACAATGAAGAAAAAAAGAAATTTATATTTCAGATTAGTAGACAATAATGTTAAGAATCATCGAAATAACTGAATTGATTGTTATAGTCATTCAGTGAGATCACCTTTTCAGTCAGGTGGATGCACACACATCTGTATCTTGGTGGTCTTTTGTGGTCACTTGGTTTCAGGTAGTCAGAGGTGATCAGTGACCTGTAGATGTGTGTGTGTGTGTGTGTGTGTGTATCCTCATTCTTGCAGCTGTCTGTCACTAAACTGACTGGCCTAATGTGGATAATTACATTAAGATGATGTGGTCAAAAACTGTAAATCATTCATGAAATAACGCAGATCACTGTAATCTAGTTTATTTTTTAGTCACAATTATACATTTTGACATCATTGGGAAACATTAACCTCTTGCTGTGTTTTGCCGCGTTTGCTGCAACACCAGCTGTCGTTCTGTATTTAACTTAAAGAGCAACAATGTTACAGTTTTTATATGCCTTGCTAACATTTATTAGAGAAGACAGTCTATACTTGATCCTGAATGTTATACTTTATTGTGACCTCTTCTCCACACTGTCCCTCTTGTTCCTGTGTGACTGACAGATGGAGAGCTGTATGCAGGAGTCTACATCGATTTCATGGGAACAGATTCTGCTATTTTTCGTACGCTGGGGAAGCAAACAGCAATGAGAACAGACCAGTACAATTCCAGATGGCTAAACGGTAATGTCTCCTCTCACAGTTTATTAGCCATCAAGCGGTATTGTTTTTAGGTGTCTCTAGTTCAGCATTCTTTTATGTAATAATCCCTTCACACTTTAAAGTTGTCTTGAGGTTTCAGTGCCGTCTAAGAACGCTGATCTTTCCACTCTGCTCCACATGCAACAGCAATCCTTTGACCCGAAGCTTAACGTTCACTAATTGTCCGCATGCCTGCAGTGTGTGACAGCAGGGCCCATGCTATAGTATCAGGCAATGATTAGTGAAAGTCAATAATGACTCAATGTTGACTGCACTCACTAATATATGGAGATTATGACAGTGATGTAAACACTGGTTGGGTACTTTGGGTGGATGTTTCCAAATTAATGACAGTTCCCCCCACCACCACCACCACCACCACCCCTGCAGCTGTGACCCCGTTGCCCTGACAACAATCCCATAGCAGCAGTGCAGTGAATCCGGACACCTGAGTCCTCCTAATCAGCCATGAGGAATATTTGTGATCTTCCCCCCTTCCCCCATTGCATGGCTTCTGGTTGCCCCCCCCTCCTCGTTTGGTTTTGGTCTGTCCTCATTTGGGACCCGGGCCTGTGTCAGCAGGGAGGGGCTGCCAGTGGTGACCAATAAAATCAGCCGTAGTGACCCAATATTGAGTGTTTTCTCTCAGAAGAAAAAGTGAACTTTTTTCTGCTGAATCTACCAACCTTTGTTGCTTCGCTAGATTATAAATGTAATCAGTAATGAGTCAAATTAAATGAAATGACTCACGGTCGGCTCCGTGACCCTGAAAAAGGAGCAAGTAGGTCAGCTTAACTCCTTATAGTGAGGTAGACGTAATTTATCAACTAGTAACAAATAAGAGTAAAAGCAGAGTGAATAAATTAGAATAAATAAGATACATAAATCCAGATCTTGTTGAGGAAAAAAGCTGGGTTCATTTGATTAGTTTGTCATTTCTTTCAAGCTAGAGTGTTGATGGACAAATGGATGATGAGGTGATGGAAAATGTGCAAAAGCTTAGAGAGTTCACAGCTGCAACAGTTGCAGACGCCATAGCTGTTGTTGTCGTTTCACTCGCTGTTGTGTTTGGCAACAGTTGAGTAAAATTCAATTCTAATCCAGTAGGTTTAGTCGCAGGCTGATACATGGGGTAGAGCAGTGTTTCCCAACCTTTTCTGTCCAATATACCTTTTTCTTCTGTCTTAAGGCGAGTACATCTGTATTTTGTTAATTTGTCTCAGAAGGCTTGTCTGAAAGCTTCACTCATATTTTTTCTGATGTTTTGACCATTTTAGGTGTTGATCTTCATGAGGAGTGTGACAATATCTCGATACGGCGATATATCGCGATATTTTTCCGCACGACTGATTATCGATATGCTCCCGCTAAGTATCGATTTTTTTGGATTTTTTTTTTTTTTTTTTTTCAAAACCTTTTCTGCATTTCACTAAAATGTGTAGATACATCTTCACAGAAATGTTGTCACAGTTTGTTGAAGGAACCAATATATTGTTTACTGGAATATTGCACTATAATGGTGTCACTGATAAGAAAGACCCTATTTTTTGTCTACAGAAAACACTATTGGAGATACTTATTCATTTACATTGGTATGTTGACACTTATTTACAGAAATGTTGCACTAAAAGTCACTGTTCATAGGACACTTTTTCAATTTATTGTCTTTCAGAGATATAAAAGAAAAATGGTATTTTTTCACTTGATCTTTTTTTTCTTATGACATAGATTATCGTAGACTGATTTCTGACCAATATATTGATAATCGCAGTATCGTCATATCGTGAGATAATCGTTATCGTGAGCTTTGTATCGCGTATCGTATCGTGAGGTACCCAGAGGTTCCCACCCCTAATCTTCACCTTCTTTAATGTATTTTAAAGAGTTGCGCCACAATGTATTATCAATAGATGAGGAAAATGTCTGTGAGCAAGCGGAAATTTTTTCTCATAATTTTAGAAAAAATGATGAGACCCTGAGGTGTGTTGAAGTACCCTTACACCTGTACCCCTGATTGGGAACCACTGGTGTAGAGGGTTAAAAGAAAAACTGCTTTAAACTGGATAAATATTCTTTTGACGATTATCAAGATTTTTTCTTTGCTCTGGAAAATTGTATTTCATCCAAAAATGACTCTCTTCCACTATTGCTGTGTGTGCTCTGAAAAACACTGACAAAGGGACTTTCCAACACATTTCTGATGTTTTCACAGATTTTAGGTCTCATGTAGTGACACATATCACAACCATAAACAAACTAGAACAAAAATGGTGTCACCGTCTTCATTGTCTGGTGAAGAAAATCATGAAATCATGGTCAAAACTAAGTAGAAACACATCTTAAATATCAGAAAATAAACTTCTAACAATGCAGTCGAACCTTGTGTTTTAAATTTAGTGTGATACGTGAGGTCTCTTCATATACAGTAATTTGTGGCTAAACCACCAGGATGATGCTCTTTTGAATTATCACTTTTTGTTTCTTTTTTTTTTCGCCAAATCGGTCATGAAACCTTTTTACTTCAGCACCATCTTTGCATTCTTCTAATCTACAGGATTCCCAATTCCACAATGCAAACAGTTGCATTACCCTTTGTCAGCAAACCCATTATTTATAATGGAGTCAAATTCACATTTGCGAGCTGCATTTTCAATCTTCAACATTTATTTAATGATCTACAATATGTCTGTTTAAAGAGGGGACAGGAAAAATAAATTAAAAATGAAAGAAGTGATAGAGATTGTCACCAACAACTTTAAATCAAATCCTATACCAAGTCAGTAAAATTAGAATATGTTATTATTATATATTTGAAGATATTAGTGCTTGTATTTACATGCAGCCTCCGTCAAGACCAGGGGTTCTCAGCTGGTTTCACCCTGGGATCCACATTTTGCCACGGTCATTAATTTGCGACCCAATTCATCAGACCAAATTTAGTTTTTCAAAAATACCTGTTGAAATCACACATATAGATTATGTATAATTTAATGTGAAACATGCATTTCACTGCATGCCTGTCAAAAAAAAAAGTTTCTTTCAAAATAAAAGACATATCCAACATGAGAGACATTGAGTATATATTTATATATGACCAGCTGTCCGTGACCCACCCAGTTCAGGTCCGCGACCCAATTTTGGGTCCGGACCCACTAGTTGAGAATCATTGGTCTCGACCAGTGGTCTGCGACCTTTATTCTCAAAGGAGCCTTTTTGCCTCATCTCACCTGGATTAAAGTCCTTCTGGAGCCAAAAAAATACCTCCTAATGTTTTTTGTAGTTGACATATTTGTAGTGCTATAAAAAATAACTTGAATTAGATAACACATGATCATGTCAGTCAACACGTACTAATTGCTAATTTCTTGCAACACATCAAGCATGTTAATTAAGTTAATTAAATATTTTTGCACACAAATGAAATCTCTATTTTCTCCCAGAATAGTCTTTCTATTAGTTTAATTATCTTACCACAGATTTAAAACTTAAGGTTAGCCACAGGTGTAAGGAATTTGTTATCATGATTTTATTTGGTGTCAATGTCATTAATACCCTCTGTAAGAAATAACAATTCATAGTTTTAATTTTTTTTTTTTATAGCTATAGGGAGCCATTGAAAAGAGCCACATGAGGCTCCAGAGCCGCAGGTTGCAGACCCCTGGTCTAGACCAACATTTGGAATGAGATGATTAATGAGCGCTACATATTGTTGTTTGTCCCCACAGAACCTACGTTTGTCCATGCACACCTCATCCCTGATAGCGGAGAGAAGAACGATGACAAACTCTACTTTTTCTTCCGTGAGAAGGCTTCAGAGATGGGTCAGAGTCCCATGACCCAGTCCAGGATCGGCCGGATCTGCCTAGTGAGTTCTTATCTATTCATCACCATCAGTGAACGGTGTATGTATACTGTTACATACAGTATAGTTTTTCTCTGTTTTGATTGAGACTTTTAACTGCATTTTTTTTTGTAAAATTAAACTTTTATCTACATATTGATTTCAATTCAATAATATGCAACTGGAATAAAAAGGCCCAGGGACTGTATTAATGTATAGAGAAATCATTGCTGTGGTCCTTTATACTTCAGCTGTACTTGTTGATCTAGCAGCTCATTACAAACTGCCTCATGCTTCCCATATGTACATGGTTTATGTCTCCTTTATAAAATATTAGCCTAATACGGTACTCTTTATATATAAAGTACATGTTACATCATCTGCTTAGGTAATAAAAACAAGCTGTTTTTAATCTACTTTAAAAAAAAAAAAAAAAAAAACACATTGAATGAATTAAATCGATGATGTTTTGTCTTCTAAATTATTGTCCTCTGGTTAATAAAACATTTTCATCACATGTCCTCTCCAATAGTAGAAGTTGACTGAACTCTGGAAGTGAAAACACAAAGCTGGCCCAGGCCAGTATTAACGCTGGCCCAGTAAAAACAGATGCAGTGCAGGTGTCGGTCTGGGTCAGACATTGGTCTGAATCATCCCTGTGAGGCCCTACTGGAGCAGAGTGAGAATGACCTCAGTGTTTGTCTGCCTTACAGAACGACGACGGTGGACACTGCTGTCTGGTGAACAAGTGGAGCACGTTCCTCAAAGCCCGTCTCATCTGCTCAGTGCCTGGAGCTGACGGCATCGAGACGCACTTTGATGAACTGAGTGAGTTGACTTATGATTTCCAACTGAGGAATCCCCATCTATCTTTCACCCTTTGGGAGCATCCTGGATGCTTCCTTTCATCTTGAGAGCCTCTATATCCTGTCTCTGCTTATTGTTTATAGCTATATCCTGTGTGTACCACCTGTTGGCTGTTCATGCTCTTGAGATTTGTGACCCACTCTAACTCAAAACTCAAAGATTCCATGAAATCATGTGTTTTTTAACAGTGTCATGCTTGTTTTTTTTTCCCCTTCGAACACTTCTCAGAGCCTATACATCCACACGGAGCTGCTATAAACAACATTTGGACAAAAAGAACTCAAGAGTCTCACGGAAAAATGCACATGTATATTTACGACCGTTCCAAACGACAGCTTTTATATCAACAACCTTTTCCTTTGTATGGTTCTCTTCACATATGCTTGGCATAACTTGACAGATTTACACAGATTTGGCTGCAGAGCATGTCAAAGGAGTGCACGGTCAGCTGTGTTTAGCACAGCTCTCTACAGGTCCAAGAAAAGCTGCAGCTGTAGATGAAGGTGTTACTGACTTATGCATGTTCATTTGAACATGTTGATCTGAATACTTTCAGTTTTGCTAAAGGAAGAGCTGTTTTCAAACTCAACATTTCAGCATTGTCAGTTTTGTGCTGGGAATAGATGTTAGACGCACACACACACACACACACACACACACACACACACACACACACACACACACACACACACACACACACACACACACACTTGGAGTGATCAAAGTGATGAGCAGCTGGGATCGGTTTAAAATCCTGTGGATCATTCCGGGTCTTTCTGTCATTCTCATAACTTTCAGGCTTAAGGGTAAATGATAATGAGGGGAAGCCTGAGTTGTACATTGATCCGTTTTCCTAAATAAAATACTTGCTAACAATGAAGCTCAAGTTAAAAAAAAAAAAAAAAATTGTAGGTTAAAGCACAATTTTAAGATTTTCATGACATTGTATTTCGAACGTTTCTACCAACAAATCATTAGGTAACATTGTTTTTTACCTCACTCAGTAATGGACCTCATTCACAGTATATAACGCTTTCGCTCAAGCTTTTCACATTGTTTTCCACACGTGCACACGCACACACACACGCACGCACACACACACGCACACACACACACATGCACACACTGACAGTAGCTATAGAACTATTGATGTTTTATTAGTTTCTGAAGATGTCTTTCAGCCAATAAAGTAAAAAAAAAAGAAAAATCAACTTAAGAAAAATAGTGTGTATATACTGTATATAGAACAGGCGTGTCAAACTCATTTGAGTTCAGGGTCCAAATACGGAGCATTTTGTTCACAAGTGGGACAATTTTAGGCGGCAAAACAAGCACTTTCAACATTAATGTGCCCTAGTTTGTCTTTCACGTTTAAGTGATGTATAAAGTATGTAAGTCACCAACAATCTCCAAACAATAAGTGACAGATATCAGTCCCTGCAGGATCAACAACTGAAATGTCCTTAATTTTGCAACAAATTTTTATTTATTTTGGGGAAAATTGTGGAATACTTTGAGGAGTTTTTTTTTTTTTTTTAACAATTTGGGATTCAAAATGTCTGCCATCATGTGAGCCCCTGCAAATATTGTGGCGTTTCATTGAATTTGTGTATTTAGAGGGACTGAAATATTTACTTTCTCCTGTGGACCACATTGGATACTCAAAAGGGCCGGATTTGGCCCTCGGGCCATGAGTTTGACACGTGATATAGAGTAATGGTTCTTTTTGGGATTATTCATCAAGTTTAAAAGGTAATTAATGGAGAACTCGTAGCTTTAGTTCTTCTCTATTTTATTTTGCGCGTGCTATCTCAAGCCTCTTTTACTGTGCAGCAGGTTCACTTCATGTCTGTTTTATGTTTCTTGTTACTCTCGTAATTGTTGTATTTAACTCGGAAAATGTTCATCCAATAAAACAATGAGTTGGACCCTTGTGGAAGTTTGAGGCTTCACCAATCCATGTTGTGCATTAGGAGCACTCAGCATTCCTGGCAGCAAAATATACTCTCACTGTCAGTGAGTACTGTCAGACTTTTAGTAGAGTCTCCCTGGAGCTGCAGATCAGTTGGAGCATGTGTGCAGATGAGTTTTGTTGGTGAGGTCATAATGAGTCCTGAGGTGCAGAGTAACATCCCGCAGCTCTTTGGTGGTCCCACCCACAACCACATATGGTCTGTTCTGAATGCACTCTTATCTTCAGTCTTCACCAGGACCAGCAGGGGCACTAGAGGGCCCACGTGAGAGCACAGAGTAGGTGGTGTTAATATTTAATACTTATATTAAAATGACATTTACCAGTAGAAATAGAAATGATAAAATTGGACATTTTGACAGCCCTTTGGTACAGTGTTTGAAGTTCCTAGCTCATAGCAGAAGGCCATAGTTCCACTTGCATGTTCTCCCCATCTTTTCATGAGTTTGTCACAGTTTACTCCAGCTATCCAAAAACATGTATGTTAGGTTTGTTGAAGTCTCCAAAAATGTTCCCGTGGGAGTAAATAAGCATGAATGATCTCCTCTCTCTCTCACACACACATCATATCCAGGTTTAGGGCTGTGGGCGATTTTGCCTAAAAAAAATCTCCGATTTTTTAAAGAAAAATTTGAGTTTTGATTCGATTTTTGATTTTTTTTTTAATGCACTTAAAAATGACTGCAGACATCAGATCTATTGTTAAAGGTGCAACTTTATTGCTGTGATTGTCCTCAAGCGTTAAAATGCATAGAACAATCCCAAAATAAAAAGTAAATGAGTCTCTGTCATTCAACAATTTCAAGTTTTAACCCAGGTTTAAGCAAAAGTGCAACAGCAACTTCACAGTAGCTTCAATTTTCTGATTGATAAATCAGATAACTACATATTTTACAACAAATAACATTTAAATTAAAAAAAATAATAAACTCATCCCTTAGCATCTCAGCATAGTGCGAATAAAACATTAAACATGCCTGTGGCACACATATAGCTTCTTAAAGGGTAAACACATGTAAACAAAGAGACTCACATCGTGCTACGGTAACCTAACATGGATGAATTTGCAAAATAAAAATTGTTTTTATCTACAAATTTGCTAAATTGATTAAATCGATTTTTTTGCCCAGCCCTACTAAGGGTGTATGAAAAAGTTGATTCAACAATATATCTTAATATTTTACTGCGTGATTATCGTATTGATCCTAAAAAAATGTCAAAATCGATATTTTTTTATGATGTTTTTTATAACGGAAAAAAAAAAAAAACATCTGTATAGCACGTAAATGCCCGGTTACTAGGTGTCAGTGAACCACATCAGACTTTGTTAAACTACGTCACTCCTCAATGCTTTTTAGCTTGGAAGTTGATTGCACTTTATTTTCACAAACAATACTGGTATGTGGTTACTTTTTTATATATATATAATTTAAGAACTTAACAGAATCAGAATATGTTGTAGAAGCAAAAGTTTAACTTTTTTTTTATAAAATATAATTTAACACTTCAATTAACATGCCACTTGTTTTTTATATTGTTACATGAATTACAGTTAATTACCATTTACTTAAAAAAATGAAATAAATTGTATTTCATACCATTTTGTACTTGTAAAGGTATATCTTATTGTTTAGTATCGAGATATACTGTGTCGGCATATATTGTATCATGACATGCAAATCGTGAATTATATCGTATCATCATATTCATTGCAATGCACACCCCTAGTATATACACACCAGCATGTGTCATACTGGTTAGAGTAGGTATATGAGAAACTTAAGTTAGTATGAAGTACTTATGATGTTGTATCAGTGCAAAGCTTCTAAACTCACAAACTTTGATTTAGGTTTTTTTTTTTTTTAAGATATGAATATATAATGCATGGTAACTTTACATAATATTCTGTCTCACTGTTTAATAACAGCACATCAACATTTTTGTCTTTAGTATTTTTTTAACGCTTTTCCCTATTTCTTTGATTCCAGAGGTTGCAGATGTTTCCCTTATTGTGACACTGAGCTTGCCATAAGCACAAATAGCGTGTTCCTAATTTCTCCAGATTTTTATTTTTTTTTCTTTACTATCTATGCATGTGCTGTGTATCCAGGAGCTTTGACAAACCGGGGTCTCTACTGCAACGTTAGCTTCAGCATTATATGCATCCATTATCTCACCTTGGCATGTGTGGAGACTTCTTGTTTTTTAGAAGATTTTAAACTTTTGATCAAAGGGAAATGACTTGCTCTGTGTCTTTGATGAGTCGACCGTGGCTGTTTTGTGCAGATGGTGTGAATCAAAGCCTCCTTTTGTTTATCTAATGTGTGCTAGCTGTAGCCTGGGGTGCATGGATCAAAAGGAAGTGTTATTATATTTCACCTTCAGCTCCACTTGTTCATTAGCACTTTCTGCATCCAAAATCATCCAGGTGGTATTAAAGAGATGGTTATGAGCAGGTCTTGTTGTTGTGTGTTGGATTAATATCTTTCTTTTACAACAAAGAACTGAAGTCATAAAGGAGGAGATAGAATTTCCTACATTTCACTGTAATGTGTTTTCTAAAGGCTTTTTTTTTATTATGCTAACGCTAGTCTGAGCCAGTCAAGGCTATTCCAAACAAGTAATATAATCGATTTGAATTATTTTCTTATTCGTGCAAACGTGTTTATTTTTTTTTTAAAACTGCGTTTAATTGTGTGTGACAGGCTAGGCCGTTCGTCCAGCTGATGTTCAACTCAAGTTTTCTTATTGTTTTTCTTTGCACTTTTCTCTCATTATAACATCAGATGATATGCAGGACCCACCATTCCCTCAGCCCCACAGTCAGTGGATACATATGGCTCCTATTAAGGCTATGTTTCACTCAAAATCTCAATTTTGAATATTTCCTGCAGGGGAAACATACTTTCAGCATTGGATTTACAATCTTATTCAGTGGCCTGATGTCCCCTTTCAAAAAGTATGAGCACACATCCATAAGGCTGATAGAATTATAATTTAGTATGAACAATTGTTATATTTCTTTGTTTTAGTTAGTTTATTGAGAATAATAATTAAACTTAAACTTAGAAGCATTTAAAAAAAACAAAAAACAATGTTTTTATTTCAAGTTAAAATAAAGAAGTAGTAACGACTTCATTATGGTTAAAGCTGATATCCAGAGTTTCTGAGAAATCTATGTTTATGTATGATTCTTTTGAAATGCGAAAAAATACCTAACTAGTCTCTTACTATGGTCTACTGCCGTTATTCATATATATTGATGTATATAAGTCCCTCCTTTGTCCTATAGACCTCTATACAAATGGAAACGATCGCTGAGTGCGCCCAGCCAATAGGTGTTGACTTCCTGTTTTTGCGTCTGTCAATCAAAGTGAATGTAGAACTGTGCACGGAAACAAGGCCGTGTGTTACAACAGGAAACAGGTAAATATGATTTTGGCTCTTACCTGACCCATAGACCTATATCAATACAACCCCATGCGACCTTGTTATGTTTCACGATGCATGACGCGCGTGCAGAAAAGTAGAGGCGTGGCTTCTGGTAGATTGGTAGAGGCAGTGGGAGGAAGTCAGGCTGTTTAGGGCGGGACATCGAGACGTTTCTCAGAAACTCCGGATATCAGCTTGAAGAAAATATATACATTTGTGATCATCAACTCATTCATTATTCCTGATTCATAGTCATGAGTGTAGGAAATACAATGTAAGAATGCTGATTCAGCTTTTCCAGTCTCCAGTCCGTCACTAAGCTGCCACACAGAAACATGTAATATTCAATGTAACACAGACACAAAATGCGGACCTGGCCCAGAGCAGTGTTTTGAGGTGTCTTTATGGGAAGCTGTATGAATGAGTATTGTTACCCAGGACAAAGGGTGTGGGACTACGTCTACAAACAGACCTGTTATTTCTCAAAAAGTTCGCATTTCTTCACGTACAGACGGTATTGTTTCTTTCAAAATTGTCTTCCTGGTGTGGCTAAAACACTCTTCTTTATTTCTTTCAAATTACTTAAAATACAAGAAGATTTGTTGCTTTATAAAGCACTTAAAAAAAAAAAAAAAAATGCAATGAAATCAGGACAGGTCAGCAGGATAACATGCAAACATGCAATTTTTTTAGTACAAATCTGGATTTTTAAGCCGAGGAGGAAACATTGCGTACATAATGAAACAATCTGAAATACATATCAACTCGGAAATGATCTGCCCGAGTAGCTGAGGTCTGCTGACTCTGGGACAATTATTAAATTACTTTTTAAAACATACTTTTATTGGGGAGCCTTCCCTGATTTTTACTAACTTGTTTTTATGTTTCTGTTTCTTAAACTGTTTTAATCTCTGACCTAAACTTGATATCTTTTATTTTCTATTGTACAGCTGCCTTTGGAAAGTGTTTTGAAAAAGTGCTATATAAATAAAGTTTATGATTATTATTGTTATTATATAACGTTTACTTTTGGTGTTTTTCTCAAACATTTATTTGAAGTAAAAGAAAGACAATTACTCTTCGTCAGTTCATCTTTTTCATGGGAAAACTGACATGAATGCATTTGCGTTGAAATGGTGTGTTAAATGTACAGCTCTCCATTGTTGCATTGGTCGGACTAATGACTGTAATCACTGTTATTATCTTCCAGGAGACGTGTATATCCAGCCAACTCAAGACACCAAAAACCCTGTCATTTATGGAGTCTTCTCAGTTTCAGGGTGAGTAATGACTCAAGCTTCTCTACTTTTCTTTTCTAACGTTCCTCTATGAAGGTTTTTTGCTTCTCTGCAGCAGGGTTTGTTCGTTTTAGCTGAGCCTCTGAGACGTCAGCCGTCTGTGATGGTGAAAGTTTGCGTAGCGTCGCAGCTCGCTGGGATTCAAAGCTGCAAAAGAGTGAATGCAGGGCCGAGAGAGAAAGAGTCGAGCTCTTTTTGAGACACTGACTGGAATGCGTAGCTGCTTTGATAGCGGGTTGTCATTCCCCACATATAGCGTGGCATTAAAATTCAAGTCATTTGTGTGCGCGCTGGGATCCTGACAGCACACAGTCATAATAAACTTTGCTAATAAATGTATTTGAGAAACAAACACTGGTATTGTATCAGATGTGTTTAAATACATGCGATAAAAACAGATGGTGCTAATGATAGAGACTCGTGGCAGGAGTAGCAAACATTGTCCACCCACCTCGCTGCAGCGTGAGCCTGTCGTGGTGCTTCTCTGCAGCAACGTGGGTGTTTGTATGTCAGTGTGTCAGACAGCTTGAGTCGATTTGAGAGACTCTGCATCATAATGCTTCAGTGCATTCCTATAAGTGTCCAAAAAAAATAATATATATATATATATATATATATATATATATGTGGGTAGGAAGTCCATTCAGGGAGCACTTGATGTGTTTTTCTGAAGAAGAGAGGTAATGTTAATCTGTTTTACTGCATGTGTTCCTCCAGGTCGGTGTTTAAAGGCTCCGCTGTGTGCGTCTATTCCATGGCCGACATCCGTATGGTCTTTAATGGGCCATTCGCCCACAAAGAAGGGCCCAACTACCAATGGGTGGCATACACTGGGAAGATCCCCTACCCTCGACCTGGCACTGTGAGTTACTGAAGAAATTCACAAATCAAGACGCTGCTTGAGTCAGAGAAGCACATTTCACATCCGCATTTGTGTTTTTTTCCTGCAGTGCCCTGGAGGCACTTTCACTCCCAACATGAAATCCACAAAGGACTACCCTGATGAGGTTATCAACTTCATGAGAAACCACCCCACCATGTACAACGCCGTATATCCTGTGCACAAGCGTCCCCTGGTGGTCAGAACCAACGTGGACTATGAATTCACCACAATAGCTGTGGACCAGGTGACGGCAGCAGACGGGAGCTATGAGGTGCTTTTCATGGGCACAGGTCAGTAATGAAAGCACTAGAATGTAATGATTAACAATGTGATTTGTTAGTTTTATGCACATAATGAGACATTTAACGTGATACAGGTTCTTTAAATCAGTTTATTGAGGATTCTTTATCACCAAGCTCTTATATCTTAAACATTCTTGGTTAAACTCACCTGTCTATTGGTTTTATAGATCGCGGAACAGTCCAGAAAGTGATTGTCCTGCCGAGAGATGACTTGCAGACAGAAGAGCTGGTATTGGAGGAAGTGGAGGTGTTCAAGGTGAGTTTTTTTTCGTCATAAACTTATTTTGAGTTTCCTTTCTTTAGCCTTTTGGATTTGGACTTGGATTGGATTTATTTATTCATCTCAAACATTACAAATCAAACAAAAAAAAGCAATATAAAGCAATCATTGCTCACTAAAAAAAAAAACAAAAGTACAGCATTTACTGTGCAATATCAAAGAGGATGATTTACTGTTACTCTATAACTGCAGGTTCCCACGCCAATTACTACAATGAAGATTTCATCAAAACGGGTAAGCTTTCCTTTTTTAAAGACGTAAGGAGATCATATCTTGCAAGAAAATCATCACAGAAGCATGTTGCAAATTTATTTATTTTTTTCTGACTATTTTTTCATGTTTTTTTGAGTAGTTTTTTTTTTGTTTTTCTGACAATTTTTTGTTTTCTTTTTCTGACTCATATTTTTCTTTTTTTCATGCTATTTTTTTTTTTTTTTGCTCAGCTTGGATTTGAAACAACAGATGCATTTATTTATTTATTTATTTATTTATTTATTGAGAGCAAACATGGCTGGCTTGTTTAATTTAATAAATATAGTGTTTCAACTTGGTTTAAGACCCTGGGAGATAGTTCTATCTTTAAGCCATATTGATATTCAGGACACACTTGTAAAAGAGATTGTAATGTGGTTTTCCTGACTAAATAAAGGCTCTTGAAAATGAATTACAATTAGTCTGTGGACTACACACATCCACCTGAGGACTTTGTGGTTGTTTAGAAGGAAAACACATTCAAATCTGCGGGACATAGCGATATTTCTCCAGGATCAGTTGGACTGATATGGATATAAAATGATGCATTTAAAGTGCATTCATGCTGGCTACAATCAGGAGAAAATACTAGATCCGTACGGTGTGCAGCTGTCACCATAGGATGGATGTTCTCGTGGGATTTCCAAGTATTTTGATAATTCAAGGGGAAAAAATTGCACAAAAAAAAGAAAAAAAAAACAAATAAAAAAATAAATGATTCAGAATTTTTATATATATATATATATTTTTTTTTTTTTTTTTTTTTAAGTGAAAGCAATACACTTCCGTACGTAATGATGACAATGAATACATAATTATATAATATATCTTTAGCAAATTTCTGGCAGAGTTAATTGGTTTTCCATGGCACAACACCTGCTTCTATATTCCTCAGCAACAACTCTACGTAGGCTCAGTGTTGGGTGTGACCCATCTGGCTCTCCATCGCTGTGATGTGTACGGGGAAGTGTGTGCTGACTGCTGTCTGGCCAGGGATCCATACTGTGCATGGGATGGTAAAACATGCTCCAGATACTCTGCATCACAGAAGAGGTAAACAAATGAGTCGCATTTCTGTTTCTGTGTGTGTGTGTGTGTGTGTGTGTGTGTGTGTGTGTGTGTGTGTGTGTGTGTGTGTGTGTGTGTGTGTGTGTGTGTGTGTGTGTGTGTGTGTGTGTGTGTGTGTGTGTGTGTGTGTGTGTGTGTGTGTGTTACAACAGTCACATTAGATATTTTCACGTCTTCTGATTTGTCTCTTTTAGGCGGAGCCGTCGACAGGATGTAAAGTATGGAAACCCAATCCGCCAGTGCAGAGGGTACAACTCCAACAGTGAGTGAGACTGCACATCACATCACATCACACAATTACACAATTTGCAATTTTTATTTGAATTATTTTTAAAGGCAACAAAAATACGTTGGAGGCAGTTCAGTACGGGGTGGAGGGAAGCACCACATTCTTGGAGTGCCAGGCCAGATCACCTCATGTGTCTCTGAAGTGGCATCTGCAGAGGGAAAACAGCGACAGGCGGAAGGAGGTGAGCACAGATATCATCATAAATGTCATAAATGATACAATTTTTATAAATATTCTTTTAATCTTTTCTTTTAATAATCAGAATTATTTTCTGTTTTATTTTAGTTTCAGTCCAAAAATAAAAATCATTATAATTTAGTGCAATAAAACATGTTTATATTTAGTGACTGAAACTAGAATAAAACTCGTTTATAATTATTTTTGTCACTAAATTAAAACTATTTCATTTGACTAAATTTATGAAAGATAAGACCAAGATTTAGTCTACTATAATAGTTGTTCCTTATGTTATGTAATTTTATTTAGATTTTAATAGTACAATTGTTTTAGTTTTGGTAGTACCATATATGCCTGAACTTCACACACACTAGTCACTGATTTGACAACAATATTTCTAATTTATTTAAGGCTTCTTTTGAGACCTTTTGTTTAGTTTTTATTTAATTATATTTTTTTCACAAAAATGTCATAATTTTAGTGATGTTTTTTAGGGGTGTCCCGATCAGATATCGGTCCGATATTAGCCTGAAAACAAATATTGGACATCGGATTCAAATTTCCGGATTTTCCAATTTTTTTTAATTTTTTTTTCAATTGTAGAATACTGTAGATATTATGTTGAAGGTTAAATGTATGTAACCAATTGGTTAATAATAAATGAGTCAATTATTCTCATTCCTACTGTCGCTGACTATTGTTCTCTGTTTGAGTAACTTGATCAAGCCTTTTCTAACATTCCACACTACAAAATAAGTAATTATTATAATGTCTTTATTAAAGAAAAAAAAAGAAAGTATGTTTGATTCATGCTATCGGGACATCCCTAATGTTTTTAGTTGTCATGCTTCTCTTTGGAGTTAGTTTTAGCTGTAATCAGGTGAAAAAAAGTTGACCTTAAGTCTAATAAAGATTCGTAGTTGTGAACAAAATGACTGCATCGCAGCACTTTAAGCACTTTTTGTGCTTTTGTTGATTCAAATGCCTACAGATTATCAATTTGTAGGCATTTGAAACTTGAAACCTTTGGGTATTTGTAAGAATAAATAGAGATTTTGTCATTTTATTCTCAGAGACAAACTCCACAACTGCAGATATTAATTGTTTCCATACTCTTAATACTTTTAGATCCGTTCTGAAGGCCGCATCCTCAAAACAGAACAAGGCCTTCTGATTCGCTCTCTGCAGTCGTCTGATAATGGCATCTATCAGTGCACGTCCACAGAGAACAACTTCAAGCACACTCTTGTAAAACTGCAACTCGTGGTTCTCTCCAGTCGCACGGTCAACAATGTGTTGGTGGAGACTGGCAGCCCAGGCCTGCCTCCATTACAGTCCAGTGCCTGGACTCCCAGCGCTGGTCAGTATAAGGACCTCCTGACTATCCTCAGCCAGCCAGAGATGGGGCTTATCAACCAGTACTGCCAGGATTATTGGCAGCTTGCAGACGCTGGTCTCGGGGACAGCAAAGCCAAAAGCCTGAAGGAACTTAAAGAACAGAAGAAGTCTCGAAACCGTCGGCATCACGATGAGCTGACGACTCCGGCTGAGACATGAGAAGCTGGAAATACATGCAGTCACCTTCACACACCCTCCTACCACCTAAACCACCACCTAAACACTGACGCCCTCATGTCCAATTTACCACAAAGAACAGTACAGACTGTGCAACAACAAGTAACAACCAGTTACTGTTGGAGAAATACACAATATTTATTGTAGGTTGTAAAAAGTTATTCTTTGTACTTATTTAGAAAACATGTTTTTTTGTGAATAGATAAATCTGTGCAAATATTGTTGTTGATATTAAAGTACTGTTAGTGTTATTGTTTATTACAATGTGACAATATGTTGAGAATTTCTTTTATTATTGATGTTTTTTTTGGCGAGGAAAAGTAACAGTAAAAAAAATGTGGTTGGCAGCATCCATACCTGGACACAGGAGGATTAAAGTGGAGACCATGTTGGATCATTGGACTGCTGGCAGTAAAAGGTGTCACAAAGGGCATTTCACAGGACATCCATGGATGATGGACGATGTCCTGTGTCACAGGCAGGATGGTTTTCCTTTCACCATGTGGTCCAATTCTGGCCTCGAGTCACCATGTTGCACCACTCCTCATCCATATTCTTCCAAAATCATTGGGATTTTGTTTTGTTTAAATGTGAATATAACACACATTTATTGTTGAACTCGGAACAAAACGGAATCGTTGTGATAATCTCTTATTTTTGGTAAATGAGTCAACGACGCCAAAACTAAAAATGGCCTTTTCTGCTTCTCTGTCTGTGGGGAGAGGAAATTCCAGCAGGCAGCTAAATGTGAATTCATGAGTGGTTGTAATGAACAAGTTACATATAAAGCACCTTCTGTTGCCAAATTTCAATATGGGAATACATTATACATCATATTAAGCCAGAGCATACAGTTTGTATGTTTAAAGGTTTAATGGGATCAATCCAATCCTGATAGGTTTGCAGATATGCAGTGTTGGAATTATGGGACTATATACGTAGATTATCAGATTATTATCGTTGTTTTCCAGTTTTTTGTGCAGTTTCATCCCACTGCTCCATCATTTATTCCACAGACTCCATATACAACCTCTGAACACCACACACGAACAACCCCGAACAAGCATTACCTGATCCTCAGAGGGTGGCTTTTCATTGTGCATGGCATGTACAGTGTACGTTTTAATGGTATTAGTCTGAATTTGTTTGTTGCTGTGGATGTCAGTGAATGTCTTTCTTGTTGTGGGATTATGGAATTACTGCCAATGCTCACACTTTCTATTGTTTATGTTCCCTGAAAGGTCGCAAAGATAGGTTTGTGATTATTCTCTTCTCTTTAGTTTATTCTCAGTCTTCATCCGACTTCTCGATCATAGAGAGTAACTCAGTAAAGTTACACTTCCTGTGAACTGTTTTTCCTTCTCGCTGTTTGTCGGGCTTAGCTCTGAGTCAATGAGATTACGTAATGTACGATAAGCACACTTGGTGGCGTTCTAATGACTTGTAAAATTGATTATTCTTCCTCATCAATGTTGATCACTAATAAATTAAAGCTTTATATTTTATAGTAACACACCCTCTCTTTTGTTTGCCATTGGTCATCAGAATGCACTTTACTCTCAGGAGTATCAAGGTTATAGGGGATACATTTAGCCTATCTTAATTGTTTACATGTTTGTCATTACAGCATGTTTTATAGATGACACCATTTTTTTTACATTTAGTTAAAGAAGTTACAATTCACTCTGAAAAGTCATTCATTCAACTTACAACCTGCTTCATTCTATTTAGGGTTGCGTGGGCCACATGGTAACCACTACATTCATTTGAAGAATCGTTTTTATTACATTATTTGTTCAGTTTTACTGTGGTTTAAAAATAAACGTGTATGTTTGCCTGATTTATGTGGACTACAAAAAACAACTAATTTATTTCTAAGAGGCCACGTCCCTCCCCCTATAAGAGAGGGGAAAACGTAAAAATCAGTTTAAATGTCGATTTTACCCACTAGTGTTTGCCTACATGCAATTTGAATTATATAAACTACAATTCCCACCTACTGACAAGTGTCTTCAAAGCACCCAATCACATTTAAATGAGGTGATACTGCACATTTCAGACTATTTACACTTAAATCAATCTATACTATAACACATTGTTAAAATGATCTAAATGATCTTCACCTATTTGAGATTTTTTAATCTATTTTTACATCAGTGAATGCTGGCCTTTGAAATGTGTCAAATATTAAATTAAAATCCTCTGTTTTGGTTAAATAAACTAATAATTAGTACGTAATCATTGCAGAGTTGTATGGTGGCTGGACACATTTTTCAGCATTTTTATCAGGGGTTCAATCCAGGAGAGATTATTTCTGTGAAAAATAACATGAAATCTGAAATGTAAAGCTAAGAATAAATTATTGGTTTTATATTATATATAATAATAGTACATTAGAGTGAATAGTCAACCTGAGTCAGGGCGATCAGGCAGTTTCCCCATTTGGAAAGCGTCGACCAAGTCACTTACATACGTACATGTTTTTATCATTTGGGAAAACCAAAAATCCTTCATATTCTACCTTTTAATCACACATAACTCCTAAACATATTAGATTTAATACACCAAACATTTGAGAACTCCTCTGAATAAGAAATAGAGAGAAAAAGCAACAAAAATATAAAAAATCCAAAAACACCCAGAGTGAAGAAGACTACCCCAGGATTGACCTTCTCCTGAACCAAACATACAATCACCCAGAGGACGACTGAAGCACTGCAAGATAAAGACTCCCTCACCAGCCAGGAAGATCCAGCAGCAGCCTCCCAGATCTACAAAACAGAGCAAATAAAGTTTTACCCCAAATTTTTTTTCAAAAACCAACTTCAAGAATCACCTCCAGCTGGAAGAAACCTGGATCTGAAACCAACCCCCACCAGAGGAAGACTGAAGCACTGCAAGATGAAGACCCCCCCACCAACCAGGAGGACCCAGCAGCCCCCACCCAAGCAACCCAACAGACGGGACCACCTCCAGCTAGAAGAAACCCCGACATGGGACCAACCCCAGCCTGAAAGGATCAACCAACTCTGCAGTCTGATTGACTTGACTGAGGCTAGATACCTAGCGGTGATAACTAAGGCCTTAGTCAATCAGATAGTGAGTATACGGCCCCCCTGGTTCCGACTCTAGGACAGCACTCAGGGTGTGGTGGTCTCGAGCTACAGGACCTTAATCGATGCTCAATTTTCTACGAGGATTAGCCTCACTCATACAATTCCCTCCAAAACCAACTCCACCCTCTAACCTGAATTAGGGGTTAGACCGAGGGTGCACCGGGACCGAGACCCATCTTCACCAATTTCTTTTCACTTATTCCCTGGATCAACTAGTGACCAGGCCGTGAATCCAACTGGACGCAGGAAAAGGTAAGCCATCCCCTGATAATGTTTAACTAAAAATAAGGCTGTGGGTTTTCCTTTCAAAAAATGTAAATTATAACAGACATAGGTGGTCTTTGCTCTTAAAATATCCCCGCCTCAGGGAAACTAACAACCTTTTGTTTTATTTTTACTTTATCTTGGTTTTCTACTAGCCTACAATCCTCAACCGTTAACTGGAAAACATTTTCTTAATGATTTTAAACTCAAAATAAATCCTGTGCTGATGAGCCAAAAACAGTAAAACTAACACTGGGCTCAGATTCAAAAGAAAACACACTCCAGTGGCTGATCACCGTTGGCAGGGCCGCTTTCGAGGAGGGTGTTTAGTGATCAAAGGCTGAAACGCCCGTCGATTCGAAATTCAATTACTGACGATGTGTCTTCACTAAAAGTCAGAATAACGAGGCTAAAATAATCTCAAAAGGAAACTATATCTTACTTTAGGTTTAACTGAACCATAATAACACTTCAGTTTTTCCCATCTCCCTTACCATGCCTCTTGTTTACGCTTCGTCTTTACGCATTTTTGGTTCAAAACAAGATGCCATTTAACGCAGAATACACCAATTTGCAAAAGTTAAGACAGGTTTCTAACCTAATAAAAATACACCACCTCCTCTTGGTTCAGAAGAAAAAAACTTTATCCCAAAACTAATCCAGAATCTGCAACAATACCTTGGATAATTACATCAGACCAGCTTTCCCAAATAACAACGCTTATTATTATTGTCTGGAAACAGTAAAAAATGTATCCCATACCACTAAGATCATACTAAAGGACCACTACACCAACAAGATCACCAATCTTCTACAGGACCTACAAAGCATCCCATTGGATGAAGGGTAAAAGGCTTGGACAGTGGCCTTATGCTGGGTCTACAAATCCTACCCAAATTGTCACACAGACACCCTTAACAAAGCCAGTGAAAAAACTACTAGACCTAGGCCTCAATATTCCCCAAAACGACTCACGACTACCACTGATGAAAAAAAGAAAAAGACCACAAAACACAGTAGGTCAACCAAAAACCAATTCTAAGACAACCACAACCAATGAGGACCCAACAAAGAACCAACCAAGACTAACAAATACCACACCAGGAGCCCAACGGACCAACGGAACACCAATGGTCGATACTCCAACAATCAGTAATGACAACCCCCCACCAAACAAGACCACCAACCCGAACATAACTCAATCGGAGAATAAACAATACCCCATTGAGGGCCCCGAAACTCCCTCCCTCACAAATGACAAAATTGACTTAGGTACCCCACTTCTCCTCCTCACCCCAGAGAAGACCCAAATAACACAAATGACGGAAATCAACCAACCCAAGGAACCAAACCAAACTCTAACCAAAGAACTACGAGTGTAAATCATAAGACTAACAAAAATCAGGACAAATAATAAGAAACCCAGAGAACAACCCAAAAACCACAATACAAACTGGGAAACACCAACTTTGCTTCTCATCAACTCCACCAGGACCATCGAACCCAAATCTCCTACAAAGACAACTCCAACATTTCATGGAAGACAACCCCGTTACACACGACACCTACACCATGGCAACAAGTATAACAACCGGTCCTAAACAGATTATAAGTTACTGTATGTTGAAATAGAAATATTACTGCATACGTGCATCTGTAAATGTAATTGAAAGTGACTAGACTAGTATCCCCAACCTGCATCAGATTGAGGTTAATGGGATCTGTCAGGTGATACTGCAAATCTCTTTAAGCACTTCAGAGTGCAGACTTTAGTCTGCAGCATCCAATGAGAAGGTGTCAGTCAGTCAGTCTGTCTGTCTACGTGTTTATATTGGGAGTATTTGTTGAGGATGTAGTTCAAAACAAAGGATTTATGCTATGGATGGATTTGTGTTTTCAATACATATAGGTAAAATATATACTTTTAAAAACACGTTCATGTTCCAAAACAAATTGAGTCAATTCTCAGTAGTTTTTATTCAATATTGGTCTGTGTGTTGAATAAATCATAGTTTAACCAAATTCTAAGGGAAACTCTAAGAAACAATCGGCCCGGGTATGTCTGGCAGTGTCTTAAAGACACCTAAAGAAAAGTGTTTGGAGATAAGCACTTGAGCCGATGTTTATCTTCCGCTGAGCACAGCAAAGTCCCCCTAAAGGTTGGATCACACCTACCTACCCTCTCATGTATATGTATGCTTCTCCTTGCACCTTTTGCTCTGCCCTCAAACACTCCTGTCCTTGCGCTCCATTGGTCAACGCTGGTCATGTGGACAGACAGTACCCCAAATCCTTTCCTAAGACAGGAAAACCCTCATTGTACTCCAGTGTATGCTGTGGGCAGTTGACCTATCATCCACATTGTTGGAGGCACCTGTTAGACCTGCCTCCTTCTTTCCTAACACTTGGCTTGAAGAGCAAACTGTAGGTCCGAGCTCGGGGAAGCAGGATGGGAGCTGGAGCTAGTGCTGAGGAGAAACACTCCCGGGAGCTGGAGAAGAAGCTGAAGGAGGATGCGGACATGGATGCTAGAACTGTCAAGCTGCTGCTGCTAGGTAAAGACTAAGGAGCTGTCTCAGTACACAACATGGAGACTGTAAATATGTGGTCACAAGAAAATACAGCCTTTGACTTCAGGCATATTTAGATAGAATAGATCTCATTTAAATTAAATATCAAAGATGCTTAGTTTTTGTGACATCTGTAGCTTTGTAAAATGTTTGGACAGGAAAAACAACCCTTTGCTCTTTTGCATTAATTTGGCCTTTAGTGCTTGCTAATCTTACAAAGTGTTAATGATTACTGAAGTAGATGGATTTTCATCCATTACCTACTAAACTTTATAACAATTTATTGGACTTTAGTTTCAAAAACCCCGACGAGATTAGATATTGTACAAGTAGTAAAATAGAAACATAATAAAACGTGTCACTGAAATGCTGATACACTTTGATAATCACTCTAGAAAATCCTCTGTTAATCCTGAATCGAGAGGATGTTCAGCACAAAAGGCTTAGCTACGAAGGACACGAACACCATAGCCGCACACTAAACAGAGCTGATGAGTTGGACATTCAAATGTTTTTTTAAACATTAAATAATTGCTGGAAAAGCTACATTTTGGGTACACACAAGACTAAATCCCAATGAATGTCTGACTCCTTAATTATTGTATTTTTTTCAAATTTTTTCTATCAATTTGTTGATGTTTCTCAAAAGCGCACAATTGGTTTTCTAATATTTTTAGGTTTTTTTAATACTATATCATATCTTTACAACCAAAAACAATTATATAAAGATTTATCTTTTTTTTTTTTTAAATTGTATTAGTTCTCTTAAACATTTTTTACAATAGGTGCACATCAATTTTGTTTACAAACATTCGTTTCTACTCACGTAATTGCATTCAGTTTTTTTTTCTTACAGGTCCTATTTTATATTTAGCTTTAGTCACTCCCCATAACAATAAGGTCAGGGACAGCAGAAAAGATTAACCTTCATTAGGTTGTTCAATGGCCTAATTCTACTCCGATTACTGCCCCCTGCAGGTCATGAATATTACATGCAGTGCAATGACAAAGATATTCCATTCTAATAAGCACACAATTATGAAAATAAATTATTGTAAAACATACCACATTCTCATCAATGTTGGGTTATTTTCCTCAGGATTCAGTTGTGATTTGACGTTTTTATTCTTTCTGACAGGAGCTGGAGAATCAGGCAAAAGCACTATTGTCAAACAGATGAAGTAAGACCAGCGATATTACAGCTTCATCTGTGGACCAACCATCGCCTTGTAATAAACACATTTCATTGCCTTTTTTTTTGTTTTGTTTCATTAACTAGAATTATCCACAAAGATGGTTATTCACTCGAAGAATGCTTGGAATTCATCACCATCATTTACAGCAACACCCTGCAGTCAATCATGGCCATTGTGAAGGCCATGAACACTCTGAATATCAACTATGGACACTCAGATCAACAGGCATGGACCTGAAACACTAAACTTCCATCTGTTAATTACAGGGAATGCTTTATATCTACCAGGGGAAGGATTTTATTTAAGTGGTGTAAATGTGTGATCTGTTTGGCAGGATGATTCAAGGAAACTCATGCATCTTGCAGACACCATTGAGGAAGGCACTATGCCTAAAGAACTGTCAGATATCATTCTGCGTCTGTGGAAGGATACTGGCATTCAGGCGTGCTTTGACAGAGCCTCAGAGTACCAACTGAACGATTCAGCTGGATAGTAAGTGGCAAAAAAAAACACTCATACCCTTGCAGACCATCACAATTTACGGTTATCTAATTGTAACTCTTGCTGATGTGTTTTTTTTTTAGTTATCTGAACGACTTAGAGAGGCTGGCCCAACCGGGTTATGTGCCAACCGAGCAGGATGTGCTACGATCCAGAGTGAAAACCACTGGTATCATTGAGACCCAGTTCTCCTTCAAAGATCTCCACTTCAGGTGATTTTGGCGAGTATCTCTCAAGTTAAAAGGTTTACTATATACTATTTCTCTGATACCATTCCCATCCTCTTGTAGAATGTTTGATGTTGGTGGCCAGAGGTCAGAAAGAAAGAAGTGGATTCATTGCTTCGAAGGCGTCACATGCATCATCTTTATCGCTGCTCTGAGCGCCTACGACATGGTGCTGGTGGAGGATGATGAAGTGGTATGATCGGTTACAGCACCAAAGTCAGATCCTCTTTAATCAATCATGTCTTGATTTTCTCAATGAGATTTTCTATTTCAGAACCGAATGCATGAGAGTCTGCACTTGTTCAATAGCATCTGCAACCATCGCTACTTTGCCGCCACCTCCATCGTACTCTTCCTCAACAAGAAAGATGTGTTTTTGGAGAAAATCAAGAAGGCTCATCTAAGCATGTGCTTCCCAGATTATGATGGTGAGATAATCAAATACACATAAACCCAGACTACATTTAGCCTTTGGTTTAGATTCTTTAGAGCTGCTGAAAAAAACCTGATCCTTAGGATCAACTTGTTCTTTGTAGAGACAAATTTTACCCGGCTTTTTTTTTACCAGGTCCCAACACTTACGAAGACGCTGGCAACTACATCAAACTGCAGTTTTTGGATCTGAACATGCGTCGAGATATCAAAGAAATCTACTCTCACATGACTTGCGCCACAGACACCGAGAACGTCAAGTTTGTGTTTGATGCCGTCACCGACATTATTATCAAAGAAAACCTTAAAGATTGTGGTCTTTTCTAAAGGCTATACTTAAAATGTAATTCAGGTGAGCAATGCTATTTTCACAAATAATGAAAACTATATGATATCATAATTACAGCCTTTGTTTTTCTTCTTCCTCAGGCTGCAGGTATTTATCTGCTACATCATACGAATCTTCCATTCCAGACTGTGGACTGAAGATAAGGTTGCCCTCTTAACCGGCCCTTCTCAAACCTAGCAACATGTGTTGTTTAATAAAATGTACATTTACTAAATACTTTCTCTTTAGTTTTCTAGTGTCCTTTCAAGAAGACTAGAAAACTTGCAGGTCGGTGCAATCCGTGCTGACTTCAAGGTTTAGTTCATTTTCTTTTATCATATATTTGAAGCCGATTAGTAACAAATTATTAGTTTTTGAGAGCGTGAAGACTTTTTTCTCACTTGCATCATTGAAAATAGATAAGCAAATACGCATTGTCTTTACGCTGAAGTAAAGTGGCCGGCAAAGAGCCAGTAGGTACAGCCATCAACCGGACATGCACTTTAATTTACGCCTGTTAGAGATTTTATAGCAAACATTGCAGAATGCTCACCATTGTACATAATAAAAACTGACATCCTTTTCTGTTTGAAATGTATGACTTCTGCAAAGATCTGTAAAACTGTTGAGTGGTAGATCTTGGGCTTCTGAGATAAACTTTTCTGCACAAAAACCAAGAATTGTACCCTTTGATTTAATATATTAAAGCTTCTGAAAGAAACTGCCCGTTTTTCATTCTTAACCAATAACAAGCAACACCACAATGTTTCGTTTATTATTACTTGTTTAATAAATTCATATTTTGATCCTGAGATGGAATCTTGAAAACAGAAAGTGGAAACATGAAGTCTACATCTGTTCCATTGTCAAGTTGTACCCTTAAAACTTGATGGTATAGTGAGTTATGAGTCTTAATGAGAATTTCTTACACAGCATGCAATGGAGTAGCGTCCACTCTTACTTCTCATCAGCATGTGGCGATAATGCATTGAATTATTAATAAATGAAAGTAAATTCACAGCATAAAAAAAGTCCACATTGTTAAAGAAAAACAAACCAAGAATGGCAAAATTCATGTACAACAGCAGCTGCTTGATGAATGGATTTTGTTGCTTTGAGGGCTATGTGCAGCAAAGAATGAAAAATGAAGATTTTGGTTTTTATTTTTCTTCTTGAGCATCACCTTCAATTGTGGGTGTTTGGCACGCTGTTACATTCTGTGTACACTCCAGTTCAAACAGCAGCACGCTACATTATTTTTCCTAATGTTCATTGGCACCTGTTGTTTATTAAGAGTGCGTCTAACGTAGATCAGCTGACAGCCGGTTTAAAAGTAGACCATTATCATAACCTTGGCAAAGGAATAAAATAAATGCATTTAATTAGTGGCTTTATGATAATGGTGTGAATTCCATTTCTAAAAAAATGTAATGTTTAGAGATATGGAAGCTCATCACAGTGACTCTGGATGCAAGGAGGGTACATATGCAGTTTGCTAATCCACCGAAAACAATACATTTATAGACTCACAATAATCCAAAATATTATTGGTATCTGTTTCCCTCCATTACACCTGTATCTCCCACACACAACCTAAATGGGAGGCAGCATTGCAATCATCCATCTCAAACATGGAGCTAACCTTGTGCAAAGCAAAAAAAAATAAAAAATGTTAACAGTTTGTTCAATGAGGAAAAAGTAAGTAGGAATTGAATACTTTTGATTTTTGAGTATCAAATGCTCTTTCACAATCTTTCCAAAGGTCATGTAAAGGCAGCCAGTGTGAGATGCATACCACTTAACCATCGTGAAGAGTTTGAACATATCGTCATAACTAAGTTTGTTTTTACTGAAGTGCAGTCAGTGTAGATGCTGGTTTTTATAGGAGCTTTACTTCAATCAGTCATAAAATAAATGGTTCATTAAATGGTTCTGTCATTGGTGAATAATAAAAAGCATTCACAGTACAAGTGTACATCAGCATAGCTATTCTTAGAAATACTAACATTTAAAAATCCAACTATCACCATCAAAGGCTTTCTTAAGACAAAGTATGCACAACATGTAAAGAGACATTTTAATCTTCATGCAGGCATTCCTTGAAGTTTTTTTTTTTTTTTTTTTTAAAGCCCTGAGTTTTCAACATGTTACAGGTAATAGGTACAATGTGCACACGAGAGGAAGACAAACCACAAGTAGAAGTTTGGTTTGGGCATTATGTATAAAAAGGAGTTTGATGTCATTGTTATGTCAAACGAGACATATGATATGTATCGCGGTGATGTTTTTTTTTTTTTTTCATTTTTAGAAACATCAACAGTGACCTAAACATACTCAGTGATGTGACATATCTAAATAACACAGCTGAAGGCACTTTGAATGGATTGTAGTGAAACTCTCATACAATCATGGCACACAGATTTGCCTTTTCAAAGACATTGAGTCACTCGAAGCTTGAAAAAGCAAAAATTTTCTTTTTCTAATAATCAGAAAATGTTTTAACAGGCAGAAAGTTTTCAGTTATTCCCTGGATGGCTTAAGTTTTAGTTTTAAATAAAAAAAAAAAAAAAAGCACAATTAAGTGAAAAAAGATGCTAATCTAATGTTAAAATTACTCTGGACTTTATATTTTAAGTGCACTGAGATGACCAAAAAACATGACCAAGAATAAAAGAGACTCTTAGATGCAAAATATTCTATAGGAACAATGACACAGGATATTCAAGTATATGCAATGGTCACTTCCTGCTCTCATGTGCTAATGCTGAGCCCTTACATATTGTGCTGACAGTGACTTTTTACTGGAAATAATGCTCACTTGACAATATAAAACTGAATTGAAACATTTTGTAATCTTCCACTCTACATGTTTACTACATGGCACTGATCCCAAAATAGGATGTACAACTCAGCTGTATCCAACACAAAATGTATCCAAACCCATACCTGCACAATCACCTGAAAATATTTGTTCAACAAACAGTTGGTTACTCGTGACCAGTGGTCTCAAACGACACTTCAAAGATCTTTTATACACCCCCACACCCAAAACAGCTGGATTTCCTTTACAAGTTTTGGGAACTTAAAGCAGTTGTAATCATTCTAGTTTAAAAACAAGAAAAAAAAGCTCTCCAGGAAACAATAGAACTGCCTCAGGTCAATTTTCAGCAAAAACTGACTGGAGGAAGACTTTTTAAGTTTTACCACCACAAGGTAACACTTGAGTTGCTGAGCTATTAATCAAAACAAATTCCCACACAAGCCCAAACTCAATGAGTGTTTACGACTCCCCCAGAACACAGAAGGTGTCAGTGGTCGTGTTTGACACTTGGTCAAATCAACAAAAAAGAAATTTCACCCGTCACTGCACCTGTACAATATCCATTACTGAAGACCCATTCTCAACCGTTGCTGCTTTTACTCAGAAAAGTCCCACCATGTGATCAATCTGCTTCATGTAGACGCTCTTTAATGGCAAAGTGTACCGTCGCTCCTCTGGGATGCGGTTACACTGCGAGAGGACAGAAAAGGAGGATGAGACAGAAAATTCTTCATCATCCAAATCAGTTACATTGAATGAAAAAAGATAAAGTTGAAACAAATGGCCGTACGTACGTAGCTAATGTTGTGCTGGTGGTTTGGCTCTCTTTCTTTCAGAGCTCCTTCCTCACACGGGAACAAGTCACTCCACTGCTTCTCCCTAAAACGCTGGTCAATGGGCACAATGTGGCCCTCAGTGGTGAAGATGTACTTGTTGTCTGATTTGTGAAGCGGGTTATCTTCATCAAACAGCTGCAATGCAAAAAAAAAAAGAAGGAAATTTTAAGAAAACGATGATGGAAAAAGCTCAACGATAGATAAACAGAATCTATGTACCCTTCGTACTTTGGTTATTCCGTTTTAAAACCAAATCAAAATAACAAACAGAAATACATAAAATAACAAACCAGACAAGCAGCGTTTATGTTTTCAAATTAAATCTTTTATGTTTGTGTGATATCTGGATATTTATGGGGAAACTAGGACAAGAGCTTCATGTTTTAATCTCACCACATAGTGGAACCACAGACGAACCTTTACTCACGGACAAAAAAGGGGCAACGCATAAATCACATTACTGATGAACTGGTGAATTGAAACAGTATTAATACATAAATAAATCAGAATTTCAAAAATGGATGTTATGATAAGCATGCACATGATATGTAATGAAAGAAACCAGAAGTGGTGTAATGATTCTACTGGCGCTCATTGTTTTTTTGTGATCAACTTCCGTGTGTGTTGACGGCTGCCAATAGTGGCGAGCGGTATTAAAACATGCAAAATACTTATTTTTAATGCCCTTAATAAAGCTGTAATTGTTTTTCCAAAAGGATCAAATCGTAGAAGTTCTAACGTCAGTCACCAGTTTATTTGTAAACTATTTGGACCGTAACACTGTTAAGATCACCACTAAACAATTAACATGAAATGTCAGCAGCTTTTTATGAGCTAAAACATCCATAGACAGCATGAAAACAGGAGCAGGACCAAAAAACTGTTGAAATAATTCCTAAACAGTCCTATTGTGTGAGGAGACCTGGTCCAGGACCTGAGGAGGGAAACCAGGCGCAGCGGACTTCTGTTCTCCCTCTAATTTTCTCGTAAGTATCCAAATATCTCACAAACAGAAAAAGATTGTTTTTTTTTTAAAAAGGATTCACTCAGAAATCCATCTAACAGTGCTTTTTAATGCTGTTCTGAGATGTAGTGAAAGCAGCGGCTCCTAAAACAAGTGTTTTGAAACAAAATAAGCTATAAAAAAAAAAATAAATATATATATATATATATGGCTATAGGCGATATTGTATTTTCTGTATCACCAAAAAAGAAAACGCGATATCTTCAATCTCGGTATATATTCAATCTCAATATATTGCCCAGCCCCATGATGAGCAACCATAACACATCAGGAAGCACTAACACTCACCAGATAAAGGTACTTGCAGGTCTCGCTGAGGAAAAAGCTCTCCATGCGATCCTCTTTGGATTTGTCTACAACGTGGTGCAGAGTGGCATACCCACATCTGCAATCAACACCTCACGTCAGAACAGAGTGGAGTCATTAAACAAGCCTTGGGAAAGAGAATATACTCCACACCTGACTTTGGCATGGCTCTCAAGGCTCTGGATAATATCCACCCCAACATGCAAGTAAAAAGGATTTTTGGTCGCCTGTGAAAAGTGACAGATATAAAAAAGTGACTTGTCGTTATTCAAAACCACCTCCTGTTCCATGAGAGAGAAAAAAGAAATAGCCACAATGATAAAGAGTTTATGTTGTAATCGTTTGACACCTCATTTGTTCCTTGCGGCACAGCACTAAATGGTCCAAGGACCAGTACCGGCCGCGAACTTTAAAAGGAAGAATTTTTAGTGCATGGGTCAATCCCTAATTTAATCTAAAGGTAATAATGTAATTTCTTGTAGCTATGTAGCTTTTGAAGCTCTTTTTTCTTGATTTTAACAGGATTATGAATCCCTAAAGGGTAAGGAAAAAAAGAGCAACTTGATGAAAGAATATGAAACAAATTAAGTTGATTTATAGTTAGTAAGGGTGTCCCAATCTGATATATATATATATATATATATATATATACATATAAACTAGTATCAGATTATATTGGCCTGCATCTAAAACCTCAGATATAAGCACTCCGATACGAGCGGCCCATTCCAGATTAAACTAGTGGTTATTTTTCACTTAAAAAGTTTTTTTTTTTTTTTATTATTGGATTCATCGGTTATTTTTCCCCAGTCTTTTCATTTATTTATTTTATTTGTTTTATTTAATTGTAGAATATTCTTATTTTTAAGGTTAAAATGTATGAAACCAATTGGTTTTTACTAAATGGGCCAATTTTTCTTATACCTTCTGTTGCTGACTATTGTTCTCTGTTTAGGTAATATCACTTCATCAATCTTTTTCTAACATTCCACACTACAAAATAAGTAAAAACAGAAGTACATATGATCTGTATATAATCTATCAGAACAATATTGGAACAATACGCAAGGCTGCAATATCAGTATCATGATCAGAAGTAGAAAATGTTGTATAAGGACACCCCTAAATAATGTATTTTAAAACGCAGGGCTATAAATATGTTTTAGAGAAATTATATGTTTAGACAAAACAATCAGTATACTGTATATAATGACTAAGAGAGAGAGAGAAATAACAGGAAAGAGATCCAGTTGAAACTGTTACCTGATACAACAGGTAGGTTGACTCCACAAGCTCTGGTCTCAAAGGGTAGAAATGCACATCTGGAGCCTGCAGCTGCCAGTTGTATCTCTCAGGTAGAGCCCCAAAACGTCTCCAGATGGCATAGTAGAAAGCGTGAAGGCAAATGGCATTTTCTACATCCCCATTCAGCACCTTCCACCCAGACCGACAGGCACGTCGTTACGTTTAGTTGACCGCCATATTCAATGTTTAAAAAGTGCAACAACTAACCTGCAGTCCTGGAAAAAAGGCCTGCAAGGAGTCGATCCAGGTGTTCATTGTCTCACCACTGAACATGTTCACATTAACATAGAGAGGTGGGTCACCCTCTCCTTCATTGCACAACTCTCGCCTGGAAAATGGCAAAGAACAGAATCCAATGCAAGCCAAAAGTCAGAAAACCTAATTGGAACACTAAGCAATTGGTTTAAGACCTACATGAATAGTAACGGATGAAGGAGAAAAAAGACACAGATGTAAACATAACTAATTTACATTTTTGGCTGATCTGTGCAGTTGTTTTACTATTCCATTACATTTCTTACAATATATGTGAAAATTTATTCTAAGTGAGTGCATTGGGATCCAAAATAATCTTTATTTAAAAATGCAAAAACAAATATTCAAACAATTATAGGCAATGCACATTTTACTGCTCTACAGTCCTTATACTCACCCTCTTCTAAGATGATTCTGTATGCTCTCATAGGCAGCTTGAAACATCCGGTAGTCCTCAATTTCACCAAAGAGCAGGTAGGACTTAAGCAAGTACTCATAAAATGAATCCATTCCAGCTCCAAGGCCACTCTGCTTTCCAACCCATTCGCCTGTTTGGATATTAACAACATTTCCTAGGGAACAAACACACAGAAAGCTGCTTTAAACATCCTCTATTTATAACGCTAATTCAAATGTTGAACACTATACATATCTTGTACCAGGGTTGGGGTCAATTGTAATTGTAATCGCGTAATTGAAAATTTATTACAATTATGGCGTAAGCATAATTGTAATCAGTTGCTGCCGTAATCAGAATTCAATTGTAATTGAGTTCAGATAATTGACCTTGTAATTGCCATGAACATTTTATAAAAATTGTCAGTTATATTTAAACGCAAAACTCGGGAACAATGTTACAGTTCTATGTACAGTTCTACACATATATACTTAATAATTATTCAAATACATTTCATATCAATCTTTGCCACATTTTACCACTGTAAAATGATTTTAAATCGAGTAGTACAGTGACACAAAAAAGGCTCAGACATCCACACTAAACATATTAAAACCTAAATTTTCATTGATTAGGAAGCCTAACAATGTAACCAATAGATAAGAAAGTCATTAAATGATAGCTATTTGTCATAAGTCTATTTTACAGCTGATTAAGGACCCGTTGTCATAAGAGATGCTAACAGAAAGCTAACACAAGAGGAAGGTTAACTTTATTAGGTTTTTTTATTTCAGGGTCATTAATTGTGATTACTTGTAATTGAACTTTAGTAATTGAATCTCAGAGGATAAAAAAATAATTGTAATTAAATTGTAATTGGAAAAATGCTGATCACTGTGATCATAATTGAAAACGTTATTGTAGCTGAAAAATGTAATTGACCCCAAACCCTGGCTTATAAGTACCTAACAGTCCAGTTTCATTGCTCCTTAGGTTCCAAAGGGCTCGCACTGCTCGTCTAGCCACCCACTCAAACGTGGAATCACCAATCAGACGGCTCAAAATCCCAAACTCTACCAGCAGCGACCCAGCACCTGCAGTGCATGTCTCATTGATGCTGTCAGGGGGAACTCCAGTCTTTAGGTTCACCTGTGTGTAACATAGAAATAAGATTTTTTTTTTTCTTTTAAAAACTACATTTAACAAACATTTAGAATTCGTACATATTTCATAATCAAATGTGCACCAATCAGTGTTGACAATATAGTTGTTACCCACCCTGGAGTAGGGAATGCCTGTGGTGGTGTTCTCAAAGGCTGGTAGCAAGCGGACCGCCAGATCATGAGCCAAGTGCAGGAGCTCATTATCATAACCTTCAAAGCCCACCTTTCCGAATGGATGTTTTGGGTCAGTAAGCAGAATGTGTGCTGAGATAAGACTCCCAAGAATCCTAAAAAAGAAATGTTTGATGTTACTTTGAAATGTTACTTTGAAAAGTCTTGCTTAGTCTTTGTTTGGTTTTGTATTATTTGTAAATGGAGCCACAGAATTAGAAAATGAAACTCTGGGGGAAAAAAAAGGAATCCCAACCTTTTGTGTTATCTCTTATTTCTAACATTTATATTTTATGTTTTGGTTTTCTTACCTCTGCAAAGAGAGTAATATTTTCACCGGCGTTTAAATAATTATTTGTTAGAAGGATTATGTCAAACATATTTGACAAACTTTTAACCAAAGACATAACTTATGCAATGGAAGATTCCATAAAATTTTGGCTGATCTTTATTAAATTTGACTCAGTTATGTAAGGTTAGCTCCTCAATTACGCCACAGAGTTTAATTTGAATCAGATATGAATTGTGCATTTCAATGCGATATTTACATATATTTAGATGTACTGTATCATTATGAATGGGAATCAGATTGTCCCACAAGCCTTACGAGTCTGAATGATGATGTACAATGATCAGGATCACTGATCCAGATGACTGAATATCTGGCAAAGAGGATATTTGTGCTCTTCTTAATGCGTAATTCCTTTGAACATGTGAGGAGATCAACATAGTTAGTCAAAAATATACTCTGTGGTAGTCTAACACAGTGTTTCCCAACCTTTTTTGTCTCATGTACCCCCCGAGCCTCTCTTCTGATTAGGAGAACCCCTTCGTCGCTCTAATTTGGTAAGCTTTCTTGTTTTATTTACATGTTGTTAATACCTTGAAAATGTCAACCTGTACGTTTAACGCACACTAAATATCAATTTTGTGCATTACAATTATGGCATAAGAGAGAATATATTAACCTCAATTTTTAGTAATGTGCAAAACATGTTAGAAACAATTTAGGAGGATATTAAGGCCACAATATTTATTTCATTAATGCAGTTTATTGTCAACGGGTGTAAAAGCTGTTGGATGAGCATGTATTGTGCAGTGTCTGAAATAGGCTTAAAAATGACTCAGCAGCATGTTGGAAATAGATTCATCAATGTTTCCAAGCACCCCCTGCAATGTGTTCAAGTACCCCTGGACGTAGGGGTACACGTACCCCTGGTTGGAAACCACTGGTCTAACCCAGAGCGTCCATTTCATCCCAGGATTTCTCTGGGCCGACCTAAGATCACACACTGCCATTTGGGGGGTACCTGAACCAAAATGAGTTTGAAAGAAAATCTTATCTTAACACTGACTACTTGCTTTAACTACTCTGAGAGGTTTGCTGTTGTGTGTGCCACTACAAAAAGACAAAAACATGGTTGTTACCTGATGTTGGCCTCAAAAACCTGCACCGTTGAGTCTTTGTCAAAAGATACAGTATCTATAACCAGCTTGACTGCTCTCTGAAATTCTGTGACGTTGCCAAGCACCTGATGACACAAAAAAACACCCATCATGTGACCTCATTGTACAAACCAGTTTCCCAGTGGTGCCTTGAAATTGAGTTTAAGGTTAAGTTTTCCTGTAACTGCCAGATGTTCCACTGGAACAACAGCTGACACAAGAGAAGCTAAGTGTGAAAGTAACACAGGAGTTACACAATATACACATTTGATATAAAATACAGTTAGAAACATTTAGAACTTTGCATGCTTCTCTAAAATACTAAACAAACAGAAGGTTTTATGATGCAACTTATCAGTTTTAGGATTAGTTAATGAATATGATCATAATTAGTAACAGTTGTGACTCTCACATGTCATAATAACTGATTAGAAACAACTCACCAACAGTGTGTCCAGGGTGTCAATAAGCGTGAGGGAATAATTCCCCAAGACATCATTAATGTTGATGTTTGACCTGAAATCAAAGCAGCAAAAACAGTGAGAACAATCATCAACATGTAGGGACGAGTACGGAAATCGTCTCTTCGCTACAACTGAGTAACGATTCACGTAAAATCTAACGGTATCGTGTTTCAGTACCTAAACACATCCTTGTGACTGTGAGGAAGTGGAAGAGTAGGCAATTTTAGTAACATATAGTATAACTCTGCTTTTCAAAATGTGATGCAGATTACGGGAATATTTCTGACCTCTGGTTAAGCACAATATTTTCCTCAAGGCTGAAGCTGTTCAAGCCTCTTTCACTCCTTCAGACTGATTTTACTCCACATCAGAGGATAAAGCCAGCGTGCATGTGGACGGGCTTGGTTCTTTTATTTTTAGGTGATGGTAATACCATTTGTAACTTTTAGTTTGTTTTTTCTCCATCTTCGTTTGCTCATTTGTTTTCAATGTATTTGCCCTCCATAAACCTCCATCACACACATTTTCCAAAGGGGAAAGGAAAGGAATAGAAGTACGTAGAACAGTTTGAATTTGAACATTATAAAGAAAAAACACTCCATAGTTGTAGCGAAAGGGTTTTAATGTTAAAGAAATGCAACATTACAATACAAACAGTTGGATTTTGTTTTCCTATATTTGTTTAAGTTTATATATTGAGAAATAAATCTGTTAAATTAGAAAAAAAATGCAATTTTATCATTAAATAAATTTATATTAATTACACACACATGTATTGTAGAGTACCAATACCCAGGTACCAGATATAGGGCTGGGCAATAAATCAAGTTTAAAGATATATTGGGTTTTCCATTTTGGCAATATAGAAAATTAAAATATTGTGCCTATATCGATATATAGATTTGTATAGCTAATTTTGTATCAAAATACCTGTTTTAGGAGTCGCTGCTTTCTCTACTTCTCAGAACAGCATAAATAGCACAGTTAGATGGATTACTGATTGTGTTCTTCAAACCCTAAGTGAGTTAAAAGCAAGGCCGAATAGTAGCATGTGACGCAATGACGGACAGATTTCTTAAGCATTTTATACAGTTGTTAATGTTTTTGTCTGTATAAAACAATTTTAAGTTGTCATAGTTTTCTTCTTTTTATTTTGAAGCTGAAGTACTGTTATTGACAAATCTGTTCTGGCCTGGGATATGTTGTGTACCTGTATAAATGTATGATGTTACAAGCACACATCTAATGAGATTTATTTGAGCCTTTGGTTTTCCATTATTAGCCTATCTACTGTGTCTAAGCAGACTTGTGCCAAAAGGACAATGATTCATTCGTTGTGGGTTTATCCACTTTAATGTACTTTTGTTTTTTTTTGTTTTTTTTATTTTTATTTTTAAATAAACGTTTTGTCTTGTTTGAAGGCCAAATATAAATGAAAAACTTTGTTGTGCTTTTTTTGGAAAGCAAAAGCTACTAGAATATGTAAAAAAATGTTAGAATATTCAATAAAAATGTACTTTCTTTAAAAAAAAAAACATGTCTAAAAATGTATTCTAGGCTATTTATGCACTATTAAAAAAAAAGTGAAAAACATAACCGCATTCGATATTCAGTAGAAGTGTCCCGATCCGATATTGATATCGGTCCGATATCAGCCAGAAAATGAATATCGTATTTTATCGGACTGCATCTAAAATCTCTGATGTATACTATGTTATATTTATTAAATTGTAGAATACTATAGATATTATGTTGAAGGTTAAAATGTATGTAACCAATTGGTTAATAATAAATCGATCAGTTTTTCTCATACCTACTGTTGCTGACTTGTTCTTCCACACTAGAAAATAAGTCATAAAAGTATGTATGTTTCGTGCTGATATCGTATCGGTTCGACATCGGTATCAGCCACAACTCAAGGCTGCAATATCTGCATCGTATCGGAAGTGAAAAAGTTATATTTAATATTCGGAATTCGGCCAAGCATTTATATTTTATCCGACTTCGGCCACAAATTTTCATTTGGGTGCATCCCTACAAAAAAAGGGCACATTTTGTCCAGCTGCTTGTTATATCACCAACTTTAACCATGAATTGTCTTTCTAGTAAGACTTAATCTGAATTAAAATTATCAAAATTTATATCGTATATCGACATTTTGAGGAAAAATATCGAGATATGAGTTTTGAACCATATCGCCCAGCTTTAACCAGGTATCGGTTCTAATGTGAAAAGTACCCACCCCTACCGAGATGTTTGCATCACTTATTTATTTCTATATTACTACCACAACACTAATATGAAGTGAATGGATGGATACAGGTCTTTATTCTTTAATTCTGTGTGAGGGACTCACGGGTTGAGCACGTCTGGTCCCCTCCCAGCGCAGTCAATGGGATTGAGCTCGTCCTCAGGAAAGGCGTATTTCATATAGTTGTCATATCCAAAGTAGAACATCTCTCTGGCCATGTCTTTCATTTTTGCTTTAAGTGAGACCGGGAAGGAGCTGTACTTGCGGACATACTCGTCCCGGCTGCCGTCAAAGAAGCTCGGGTAGGACCTTTGAGGGGAGTCCTCCCCAACTTTGGGGCAGATGGAGTCCGTGTCCTCAAACTTGAAGCCATGTGTCCGTCGTGACCAAGAGTTTCCCCGCTTGGTGCTACCTTTCTCCTCCCCGAACAGCAGGTCCAGTTTGTGAAGGTTTAAACCCAGAGGGAAGTTGAAGCCCCAACTCACGTTTTGTCCCAGTCCGAAAGAGAGCCACAGCAGGCAGCTGACAGATAGTCTGAGTAATACAAGGCCCACTACTATCGACCTCCATTGCATTTTTGCCTTGGCTCGTTCAAAACACGCATACTTGAGGTTTACATTAAAAAATATGTCTGTTTGTCAACAACAAACTACACTTTAAGGCTGCCTGTCAGTCACTTTCTTCCCTCGCTTCCTGTCAACAAACCAGCCCCGCCCAGACGCCAGCCTGTGATTGGTTGACTTCGTGTGTCGTCATCGCCTAGCACAACCGGCACGGGCAGTGATTGGCTAAGCAGCTGTCAATTGTGTTAGTGCGTTTTGTATCAATGCATACGTGTCTCAATTCATTTCACTTGTGCACCAATAGAAAAGAGCCACAAGAGTCCAACGCCTAACGCAGAGACAGAGTCTCAGGAAAATAATGAAAATAATGGTACAACGAATTATTTTAAAATCACAATAGTTTTTGTCTTGACATGCACACTGAAAATAATCAGTCTTGTGTTGAATTTTTTTTTGTGACGTGAGGTTTATGCTTATCCAAATTAACAGTAAATAAAGCTGTCAAATATTTGGAAAGAGGTGAACTCTTTTTATAATATAATATATAAGTATGAAAAAACTATTTACACCATCATTTAATATTTTTTATTATTTATTTATTCATTTTTTTTTTTTTTTTTTACAAGTTTTTGGTTTTAAATGGCATTAGATAATATATATCTTATATAATATATTGCAATTCTTGTCTTTTCAAGTTATTTCTCCCATAATTCAGTTAATTCTCAGTTAAATGTGTTGTAAGGAAATCTGCCATAATCTGCATAACTATTGTGCATTCATAAAGTGTAAATAAAGATTTTTTAAATAAATGACCAACAGCAATATATTGCAAAACTAGTTTAGATTGAAATTTTCTGACGTGTCTTATGTCAGTCATCATGCAGTATGAAGTACTTCTGGTGGATTATAATTTGTAGCCACAATTTACATTTCAACGACAGCAGCCTTCATTACTTATTCATTTCTGCAGATCTGCACGAGTAACGGCTTTTTTTTTTTTTTTGCAGATGTTTTGATATGATTTTGCAGCTTGTACATACCACTTCCTGGTGGCTCTTGCATTTAAAAACAAACCTCCTCCAAATTCAACATAAACCAATGTACCTGTAAAGTAATACTGTATTTTCATCCATAACTGGTTAGCTGTAACTTTATCCCACTCCGCAAAATATAGTACATTAAAATGACCACAAAAAAGACAGATTGTTGTAAATTAAAAAGCATGCCTTTTATTTTATACAGACATCATTTTTTTCTTTCCCCACTTATAGGCACACCCTGCATGCTGCTGAGCTTCAGAAGTGAAAGACACTGCCCAAGGCACTTTAAATCCTGACACTATCTGCTCCCAGGCAGCACAAGGGGACATCATTTCACTGAGGCTGCTTACAAACGAGGCCAATTTCACACATGTAACCTTGTACAGTTTAATTTTAGTACATTCAGACTTTTAAATAGAATCAAATATTCATATACACACACACCCCGCATTGGTAAAAATCACACTAACGCGTTGTTTGTACAGACCTGTTTAAATCAACTCACCGTAAAGCACAATATTCTAAAACAAGCAACATATCATTTCAAGAAGAAGAGCTAATCAAGCAAAAGATGACAGACATCAAAGAGTAGAGCTTCATATACAGTAAAACCTGCATGTTTACATTATCCGTCTCATGATGGGATTTTCTCTGCATGGGGGCCACTCAAAATGTGATTCTATCTAAAACTGATTTTTTTTTTTTTTTTTCTTTCTTTTTCAGAACAACCCAAGTAATGCCCACTTACTTCAAATGTACAACTTCTCACAGACGTATAATGCCATTTACTTCGTCAATTGTGCCCAAGTTGCATTCTTGGTTTAGGTTGTGACTAAAATACGTAAGAAAAAAAAAAAAAACCCAAATTGTGTGATGCAAGCAGAGCATATTATAATTATGTGGGGTGAGGATATGACTGTACACCATTGTTAAGTGAGTGAGCTGACATTAATATGGCAAACACAGTGAGAACCACCCTTCTCCATCTTTTCAGCTTCTGCGGGACTTTGAATGCTGGATAAGCCACTGAAGTGTGATATCTGAAAAGACAAAAGAAAAAACTTAAAAAGTAATGCAAAATTTTTGGTCTTCCTGCGTATACACATTCGAGAAAAATTGTCTGAAAACTTTGTAGAAATAAGACAGGTTCGGCAGACAAATCTGTGTGTATTTTTTAAAATGCAATAAGGGTGGTTAATAAGCCAAATTTCCTGATTTGATTCCAATTATTTAAGTCTCAATTCCATTACAAACCGATTTTTTTTGGTTATTAAGGATTGTGCATTCAATTTTGGATTACTGCTGATTATTGATCGTCTATTAAGCATCTGATGAATTACTTAACATCTCTTAGCACCTTCAATATAGTATTGGGTAATAAAAATATTCTATTTTTTATTGTATATTTCATTTTTGCCTTAAAGGCAGTGCTCCCTCTAAAGCCACGCCCCTCACTCAAATGCACGAGCGCCGCTGCTCCAGAAGCGGACTTCAGCTCATCACTTGTATTGTGTAGAAACTATGTATTCTCATGTCTCATTCAGCTGTAATTACCACTAAACTTTATCATTATATAGGTTAAAAAATGTGACTAAAAACTCAGATTTAACTCCGTCACCGGTGACACACTTCTGAGTGTGGCCTCGTGCATGCGAGGGGTCAAGAACAAGCAGGGAGACGTGATTGGTTAAAAAATAAAAAAAACAAAGTTTTTACAGATTTACAGATGACAGATTTTCTTCGTTCCTTCTTCAGAGCACATAAGATCTTAATTTATGTCAGGACATGAAGACAATTTCAACCAAAAACCTAAAAAGTGTATCTGGAAAAAATTACCTACCCTACCTTTAATTTTTCCTTTCTGTATTTGTATATTTATTGTTTGCTTGCTCTTTGTATCTTTGGCTGCTGTAGTGTGTGAATTTCCCCACTGTGGGATAAAGTAAAAGATAATCTAATTCAAGCTAATTCTCCAAATGACTTTATTTAAAATGCTGTCTTTAGCTGTTAAAAATATCCACATTCTATGAACTAAATAATTTAATTCTCCATATAAAAAAATGCAGATGCTTTGAAACTTTGAATGAAGGACTCGTTTGGTTTGTATTACAATTTTAAAAATGTACTAGTCAATTCACAATAGTAATAATATAATAACAATCAATATTTTTTTCACCACCTCTCAAGAGCTTTTGTAAATAGTGAATAATAGAGTTAGTAAGTGTAATATTTGATTCAAGCATTATCAGTCTGCTACGAAAAATATGAATTTCTTAAGCAGGGGTCACTTTATTAGTATCATTAACCAGTGTAGTATGGTAATTGACTAACCAATGTTGTCTTTCTCTTTGCAGGAAATGGAGTAGCAGCATATCTCCCTGTCCTGAATAGCTGCCAGATTCCTAAAAAAGTAGACAAAGATTATTAACAAGTAGTTATGATTAGTTTAAATTCAAGTCTTAATCAAATTCTTTCCATTCCATTCAACATCCTGGCATTAGCACAACATTCTGCAAGTACTTCTAATACAACAGTAGAGGGAGCTAGTGAACCTAAACAGTGACTTGTTTCTGAGATTTGGAGGAAATCACACTAAATAAATATAGACATCTGTCAGATGCTTTTTGCTACTGATGGATTTTGCGTAAAACATACAACAAATTATATTAAATGTAGAATCAGGGCTATTTTCTTACTTACATTTTCTCAATGAGCTGTTTTTCATCTAGAGCAGTTGGCAGGTCCCTTTTGTTACCGAGAACCAAAACCTAGAACACAAAGTGACTCTTAACTTTGCATTTCATCTCACAATCAGGTCAGCATCACTGCAACACCAGTCTGAACAATTCACTTACAGGAATTCCTTGCAACTGAGGTTTGTCTAATAAATTATGAAGCTCGTTTCTGGATGCCTCAACTTTTTCCCGATCTGCTGCATCCACCATGTACCTGAAAATACCATTTTCATTATACACGTGATTTAAAACGTCACGTTGAACTTAGTCGATGCATCAGATACTTACACGATTGCATTAACCCCTCGACAGTAGCGCTCCCACATGCTCCTGAATCTCGGCTGTCCTCCTATGTCCCAGATCTACAAAAAATAAATACACAAAAATGAGTATTGTTTTATCGAAGTTATTTTACAACACCAAACAATGCGACAATAATGTTGTAATAAGAAATGAAAAAGTACACCAACCTTGATGGTGACATTTCCTTTAGTGACCTTTCTCATGTTGAATCCAACTGTAGGAATCATGTCTTCACTGAAATGCCCAGACTGAAAACAAAGAAAATTCATATAAGGGAGCAGAAAAAAAATAATTATATTTTCCCAACAACATTTGCCCAAGTCAAGCTGGGTACAAATACAGTATGTAGACAATCAGGCTGTTTTTGTTCAGTTTTTCTCACTCTACGAGCAAGAATTGCAAACATCTGATTATCTCGTAAAAATATTCTATAAGATTATCCTGTAGTCTGAGCTGTATAGAGTGAAATTTTCATGATAATCGGGGTCGACTATTGTAAATATTATACCTAAATACGTAAGAACAAAAATCCTAGTGTGTGGGGAAAGCCGGCGACTCCCGACCCCACAATTTGTGACGTGGAATGGAATTGAATGTAGCCAATCAAGAAACGAGCTGACTGAGCAGGAAATGCTGCATTTAAGGCAACTCAGAAATCAGCTTTTAATAGTTTAAAATGACCAACTCCGAATTCATCGGCAGCACGTTAAAATATCAAATGTGTCAAACATGGCTAAGCACTATAATATTAGAATTTTTTCCCAAATTTACAGAGTAAGAGCTCCGACTTCCGATGGCGTTCCAAGTCACGTTTTCAAGTAGGAGGTCGGAAAATCCCAAGTTGCTTTGAAAGCAGCATTAGGTCATGCTATTTGAGCAAGATTTCTGGCTTGAAGGAAGATCGGTAGTTGGACAGAAATGTCGTGTGGTTTGCTGTATTGAGATTATCGGATCAAACCACACACAGTATGATCAAAACTGTTCTATGTCTGATTTTCTATCTTTATTCACGGGGTCTGTTCAGATAAAAAAAATCTGTTCAGATTTAAAAAAATCTTTATGGGCCTATACTACAAAGCTGGATACATGTATCCAGGAAATCTCTCCGTTAGCAGGCTTCACCTAACCAAACACTCTCAATCCCAGAGCAGCTGTACTACGACACTGATCATCAACATGTTAATTTAAAGGCAGGGTAGGTCATTTTCAAAAGCCAGCATGATTTTGAATGTAGCATTCTCCAAGGGCTCCGCCATTGCCCCCCTCCCCCTTTGTGTTCCCTCTCAAACCACGCCGATCACTCACATGCATGAGCACCGCTGCTCCAGAAGCTCATCGCTTGTATTTTGTAGAAACTACGTCGTCTCATTCAGCGTTAAGTAAACACTAAACTTTATCATTATATATGTTAAAAAACTTGACTAAAAACTTCATTTTAACTCTTTCACTAGTGACGCACTTTGAGTGTGGGCTTGTGCACGCGAGGGGTCGAGAACGAGCACGGAGACGTGATTGATCAAAAAAAAAAAAACTAACCGTCTTTAGTTTTTACAGATTTGCAGCTGCTACAGATGACGGATTTTCTCCGTTCCTTTTTCAGAGCACATAAGATCTTAATTTACATCAGGACATAAAGAAAATTTCAACCAAACACTTAAAAAGTGTATCTGGAGAAAATTACCTACCCTACCTTTAAGTTAGGTAATTCAAACCTGGCTGCACGCGCGCTCACATAAACGGATGTGTTGTTTGCACCGTTTAACTAATTGCAAACACGGAGAATCCCTGCAGAACAGCCTACGTTACCATGGAGAAACACACAAATATTCTTTAAAAGATGAAGAAATTAAATTCATAACCCTGGCCTTAGGCAACATCGTTTCTGCAACAAAAGCAGGAAGGAAGGAATGCTTGCAGACAACTGCAGACCATTAAAGTGTAAAATCGTGAGATTATATACAGGAATGCAAGTTGTGTCCATCACTTATCTATCATATAGAATCGTACAAAGCAATTGCCTTTGACACCCATTTAGCAATATTTTTTAAAACACGATGCATCAATGTAACGTTAAAGAACAACTAAGTAAGTTTAATGTTTTAATGATAAGATTGTAAGATTACAATTTCAATTTGCAGGCACTTTAATCAAAAGTGATGTACAACACGAGGTGTTAGGGTTAAGGGACTTGCTTAACGACCCATAGTATTAGCGAAGGTTGGATTTTAAACATTAAAATAAAATAGGCTATATTTTCAAAACTTTTCCAAAACAGTTAAATTATTCCATGACTTTTCAAGACTGGAAAATCATTTTTTTTTTTTTCAAATTCCATAACTTTTCCAGGAATTTCATGACCGTGGGGACCCTGTATATACATTATTATTTCATTGGACATTAAAGGAACAGTGCTCTGATCATCTGTCAGTTTCACTTTATTACAGCACAGACATACGCATTTCTATTGACGTAGTCTGCCGAATTTTCCTACATAGCCTACTCCTACAGATGGGGACGAGGGTGTAACTTGGTTTCATGACTCAGTGAACTCATGCTGCATTCGTAGAGCTCAGTAATGCATATATATAAATTAAATCTTACATATGTACAAGGTTTATAAATTGTTATATGTAGCAAAACAGTAAAATCAGATGCATTTCTATATTCAGAATGAGGAAATGCTTTTTTAGGGAAACAATGTGTATTAAACCTCAGACAAGTAAGATAACACGTCAAGTGCAACCCACAGCAGCATGACGTGCTGAAGTCACCTGATTGAGCTAAGTGGAAATGAGTGCAACGGCCTCATGACCAAAAGGAGGAGGAGCCAGAGGCAACGCAACCAAACATGCACAGCAAACTCTGTGTCAGCAGATGTTTTTAACGCTTTCCTTTTGAATTCTACAGAAGTGGTATGCTTCAAGCCACAACTCAACTTCCTCTCCAGATGCTGGTTTGGTTTCATGCAGATGAATTGTCTATCTTGTTTTTAAATGTGTTTTTTTTAATTAACTTTAAAAACATACAATCAAAAATGTGTTATATACACAATAAAAATTTACCCCGACACAGTCACTTGACTATGTATTTTCTTTAACTGGATTCAATAAGACATTAGATGGAGATCCAAAGGTTTTTGCCAAAATAATTGTAATTTTTGTAAAAAATGTACATTTAGCAGCTAAGCAAAAATTAAACGGCTCTAGTAAACTCAAAGCCTTCTTACCGATTTAGAGCTCAAATATATACAACAGATACCATCAGCTAACAAAGAGGTAAATCATATTATGTTGAGTCTTGTCTAATAACTGCAAATGAAAAACATAATTGTTGACCCCATCTTTACCAGGGTTGGGGTCAATTATAATTGTAATCAAGTAATTGATAATGAATTACAATTACCTGTCTTAAAATCTGGTGCTGCAGTAATCGTAACTAAATTGTAATTGAGTTCAGATAATTGACTTTGTAATTAAGACATTTCTATAAAAATTGTCAATTATAATTTAATGCAAAACTGGGGAACTATGTTAGAGTTCTATGTACAGTTCTACACATATGAAGTTAATTATTAAAACATTTTTCATATCAAGCTTTCACACATTCTGTCATTGAATTATTTTTTTTTTTTTAAATCTACACAAAAAAGGCTCAGGCGCCCACACCAAAAATATTAAAAACCTATATTTTCATTGATTAGAAAGCTCAACAAGGTGACCAATAGATAGGAAATAAATTAAATGACAGAAATTTGTTATTAGTGTATTTCAGGCTCAGTAATTGTGATTAATTGTAATTGAGAATGTAAATGTCATTGACTTTGAGGATAAAAAATTGATTGTGATTTAATTATAATTGGAAAAAATGCTGGTAACTAATTGAACTGTAATCGAACGTATGTAAAATGTAATTGTAACTTAAATAATGTAATTGACCCCAACCATGATCTTTGCCTTCCTATAACTCCCCATGTGATTTTTTAAATATATATATATACTGTATGTGTGTGTATCTTATATGCAAAAAGAAATAAAACCAGCAATACTTGGATTATGTTTTAATTCCTAACTGTACGTTTCATGACATAATTTCGTTTAAATTAGAAAATATCAAAGCTAGTGAATAAAAACTCTAAACATATCAAATCTGACCATGTGGCTTCTTTTTTTTACCTATTAGAAATCGGTGTAAACTCTCTTGGAAACAGTTGCAAGTCTGTGCCATCACTAAAACTGAAGCAAACACTTTCACAATAGGTAGGCTGCAGCGTTGAATACTTCAGGCGCAATCAAGAGATTGAACAACGTCGATTGCTACACTTCAATGCAACAACCCTTGAGAAATCCCTCAACACATAAGAGACATGAGATGCCAGCTGTCTGCCAATCGGTATTAGATCATAAACAACATTTTAATAGCATCAGCTAAGCAGCCCCATCTTCAATATCAGTAATATGGTTAAATGTTATGAAACCAAGGAGTGCGAAAGCAGCACAGAGGTGTTAGCAACAGTGCCAAAAGTAAGAAGTGCATTTAATTGTTGAAGACAGTGTAACAGCAGTATGGTTTCTCTAGGCACTCGGGTTTCCTCTAGTTATTTAAAAAAATTATATTGGTTTAGGTGTTATCTTGTCTGTTTTTTTTTTGTTTTGTTTTTTTTTTTTTTTAAACTTATTTCATTCAGTGATACACAATATTATCTGCACTTTATTGGTGCCACAATTAAGTGTGGAGGAAAAAAACATTGGTTTGGTTATGGGTAAAATACGGGCATATCATATATTGGCCAAAAATCCAATATCGTGCATCCCTACTTTCATAGACAATATGAAAACAAGTTGATGGATGAGAAAGACCAACATCAGATATTAAAAAAAAAAAGGTTTTGGTAACCTGCATTCAGTTTTCACTGTAGAACAAATTACATATGGACAGTGTATTCCATTTGTGTGCACAGTATATACAGTAGGGGTGTTGGGGGAAAAAAAATTGATTTAGCGATATATCGCGCGATTCTCGGATTGATTCAAAATACATCTATATCAATTTTTTTATTTTATTCATTTATTTTTACCTTTATTTAACCAGGAACGTCTTTTCCACTGCAGTAGACATTGTAACTGTATAAAGAAGTGCTCTGAAACCTCAGCAGCTTGTGTTTTTTCAATAAAATCTGAAAAAAAACGTACTAACTTTCTACTAAGTTAAGTTGCACTAAAGTCAAAGTTGGTTTAAAAGCCGTAGGCAGATTGTATGTTTTTTTTTTTATTTTAAGTTGTTGGCACATGGCATATTAAAGCCAATGTTTAGAGTGTAAAATATGCCAATAAAATATATTTCATAATATTCTCACAAAGGTGTACAAATTTACAGATTTGCTGTTTCTTAAGCCATATATATATATATATATTTAAAAAAAATTGCAATAATCGCCATATACTTTAATATTGGGATATATCGTATCGTATCAGGATACGAATCGTATACACCCCTAATGTACAATATTCAGAAAGTGTACAGATATGGACAGTATTTGTGTCTCTCACTTTCTGATTCATAGTTTTCCTGAGATATGAACAATTAACAATATCAAGGACAGATTAAACCAGTAACTAAGGATTATCTCTGTTTTGTCTCTTTCTCATGAAGTATTTTTATTTCCTCGACAACAGAGTTGTTGCCACAAACTGGTCTCATACAAGTAGGCATTTTTAATTTTTATAAAGTTTGTTTGACACACATATTCATATACATACATTGTAGAATAAACACGCTTTTAAAAGCTGCTTCTTTCTAAAAGATAGCAAGTGCTTTGTTAAACACCTATTTATAGGATGCTGTAGTATAGAATTCTTTTTTTCAGGCGTTATCACAGAAATGTGAAAGAGATAGAATATCATTGTCTCTTCATGTCACATTTAAAGTTCAAGGGTGAAGTGAAACAAGGGTTAAGGAAGCAGGAGGGTCTCTGGTTCAAATCCAACCTGGGCCCTAACCGTAAGTGCACGTGTTTTACATCGCTTTTAATAAAGGCGCCTGCTTAATGAAATTGTATTGTAAATCAATTATAAATACAGATTTGTGGACTCGATTGCTGCCAGAAGATGTGGACATGCTAATATTTTTTAATATGTATCTGAAATCTGCAAAGATAGGAATATTTCTTTGAAGCATGTGAAGCTGATAAAACAATTTGGTTTTAATAGTACTGTTAGTCTCTTGAGTTTTATTTGCATTTTTTGCACTTTAAATAGGAAAAATGTGTCTTGTTTATTTCATTGTTTATTTACAATTCACTTCAGTTGAAAAGGTCATACTCAAAAGAATGCAAGTATCGTCTCGTGCACTTCCTATCTCGTCCCACAGTGATGATTAATAATTGTGCTGATGTAATTTAGGTCAGATTGATTTCGGACCAGGAATTATGTGGTTTTCGAGTCTGTCACTTCTGTTTAACACTGACAAATGTGACAAACTGACAGCTATGAACAGGTCTGTCGTTGTGGTTTCAGTACCTTCCTGTGACATAAACACTTTAGGTGTGTGCGTGTGTGCGTGTGTGTGTGTGTGTGTGTGTGTGTGTGTGTGTGTGTGTGTGTGTGTGTGTTTAACACAACAAACAGGCAGTTAGCTTAGCTGACTTGTTGACAGCCAACAACCTGACAGACAGGTGGGTTGTTTTATTAAAGATGTCACTGCACCAAAGCAACAAATAATGTTTCGTGAGCCACACGCCACATTTACGCAGTAAAGATGCCCACGCCTCGCTCGGCTTTAAGTTCAGTATTATCAGTGCCTGTGGTGACGAACACTGCCTTTAGCATGGAGGCTAACCGCAGCTGGAGACTTACAGCGATGACGTTTACGAATGTGGTTTTCCCCGAGTACTGCAGGCCCACCAGCGTCAGCTCCATCTCCTCCTTCCAAAACAGGGACCTAAACCAGTCCAGTAGCCGGTTTATTAGCGCCAACATGCTGGAGTCAGGCTTCCCTCTGTTATGTGTCTTATCTCTAATCTCTGCCTCCTTCTCAGATGTGGCGTTTTCCAGCCTGAAAGCCAAAACGGACACAACCGCTGTCACATGACCAGACAGGCGAAACTTGTCCGACTGCGCCCCCAGTGGCAAAACACTGAACTATCTACTCCTATGAGAACTGTGACATACATCAGTGGTTCTCAACCTTTCTTGTCTTGTGTACCCCCTTGAGCCTTTTTGTCATACCATGAGTACCCCCTCACTCATACGTGTTCATGATTCTCTAAAAGTAGAACATAACACAACTGTTTAAACAACGCAAGTCATTTTATTTCATTTTCTTAAATTGAACAATTCATATTCAGGCGTTATCTTCTTATTTAATTCAAATTAAACATAAAATGATGTTGCCTTCAATGCAATAAAAATGATAAATATGAGAAATAATATTATAGTAAACGTTTGTATTATTAATATTGTATTATTAATACTAATGTCTTATGATTATATTGTTATTAAAGAAAAATAATAGTTGAAATTAGAAAAAAATAAGAATGAATAAAAAATAATAAATAACATAAATAAATACATACAAATCAAATAATTAACCTGCCTGTGTTAGATATATATATAACTTTTATGACATTTACCACAAAAGGAGCTTATTTGAATATGTCCCCTTTAAACAGGAATTTAAACTTTAAAAACAAGTCATGTACCATTTTTTTGGAAGACTTGTGAAATGACTGAGAATATTTTTTATTATTTTTATTATCTTAGAAATAATTTCTTAATTTTTCCACATACCCCCTGCAAAGTGATCACGTATCCCTAGGGGTACGCGTACCCCTGGTTGGGAAACACTGACATACATAACTAGGGCCCTTTAAATATATTATTTTTCTTCCAAATTCCGGTTGTTCCCCCCCCCCCCCCCCCCCCCCCCCGCCCCCACTCTTCACACTCTAAAGGAAGCCAGCATTGCACAAAGTTTATACTTTAGAAGCCATTTATTCTTTAAGGAGTGTGGAAAACTTAACATGATTACAGAACAGGACAACACTTGGCCCACATGGCCAATAAAAGTACAAAAAAGAAGAGCAGAAAACACTAGTACTCAGAACAAGACAAACTTGGGGTTAAACATAAATCAAAACTTTTGTCAGAAATCAACACATAATCTTTTTCTCACTAATGTCTGAACACAAAATTCCCTGTTCAACACTGTCTTGCTGGTAGGTATTATTGGAAGGGGAGAGCGGGCTACAGCAGCTGATTTTTATCCACCTGGAGCGTGGAGATGACCAATCAGGAGCGCTGTTTGCTCCAATCAGCAGCGGCCACTTCGTCAACAGCTATTCACGTCCTCAACCACACCCGCGCACACCCACGCGCCACATGGGAGGAAAACACATTTCATACAGAAACAATAGATACAAAGTGCATGACCTAGGGTCATAACACTACTTTTGTTGTTTTCAGTATCCCTGAACCTTTTAGTAGCATCACATGAACACTAATTTGTTTATGTTACGCAGAGTTTAGAGGCTTATGTGTCAGTGGGCTCCCCTGACCTTATCAATCATTGCATGGCACTGTGGGAAGAGTAGTATAGAAGAGGTTTAGAAAGGTTAGGAGACAAGGTAAATATCACTTAGAAGCAGTCTGACGTCATGCCACAAAGACCACTACTGATGCACCATACCCCTCAAACTCTCTTTTCTCTTTATGATGATGCAAGGAGTGTTTCCACTCATGGTTGACACAGACTGCTGCTGTCATCTGATTCATCTTGAATAATGAACTGAAGCCCACTCTCCTCCTTTGGCAGGTGGAAGTTGTCGGTGTTAACGGTGACCTCCAGGATAGGATTTTTCTCTAAAGTGGAGAGAATCAATGCAGACAGTTAGTGGCAGTGCATTGGATAGTATTGCATTTAGAAGTGAAATTTATGAAAGTAGATATGTTGCAAAATGGTAGAACTTGTAGAATGTGACCATGTGTATAAAAAATACACCCCCATGTGAAATGAAATTCATGTCACAAATGATGGGAAAAAATGTGAACTTGTAGAGTTAAAAATTTAAACCCAAAGAAAATATTCACACAAGCCTGATCTGAATGTGAAATCACAGAAAACTTTGTGAATATTTTTTTTTTCTGTGACTTCACATTCAGATCACGCATGTGTAAATATTTTCCTTGGGTTTAAATTTTAACTCTACAAGTTCACTTTTTTTCTAATCATGTGTGACATAAAATTAATTTCATAGGTGTGTGGATTTTTTATACACATGCTCACATCACATTCTACAAGCTCTCACATTTTGCAACATATCTACCTTATTAGAAATGTATGAGTACAGTATTTACATAAGCAATCAATATATGTCAAATGGACACTATTTGAAGGTAACTGACAGAATAGCTGAAAATAGAAAGAGCTATAAATAGACAGAAGCTGTTTATTTCCGATAATGACTCAAATATGGCTTTTTTAGTCATTGATGAACAACAATTGAAATTAAATTCTAAAGCATTATGTAATACATTCATTAAAAAAGATAACAAAAAGCTAAAGAAGATCTTACTTGCTCTGTGCTTCCTAAGTTTCTTGATAAGGTTATAAGACGCAAACAACAAGAAGGTGACCGAGAGCAAAACAAAGCCACAGACCAAGGAGGTTAAGATGGAATCTCCCTCATATCTCTTTGTCTCTGAGGGGGGGAAAAAAATCACAATGTCTATTAATTTACTTCTATTATTTACAATGCAGCACTTGTTATATAAAAGGACATTTATCACTAGGTGTTTCTATGTAATTGTTAACCTTACCTAGGCGATAACAAACACTGTCATGTGTTTTGTTACGGGGAAGCTGCTCAATGAGTCCATAAGCATGGCACCTGTTACCCACAAATAGTTACTATAGTTAGAGATTAAAGCAATGGGCTAACATTGTTTTTACCTTTGTTTAATTCTAATTGTGTCCAAACATGTATGTGTGATGCTTACTGTTTCCTTGGCTTGCAGAGGTTTGATTTTTCATCAAAGTATTCATCCATAAGACATAAATCCACACATCTGTACGTGTACTCCTGTAACTCTAAACCTGAGGACACAACTGAAAGGACAGTCAGTTAGTTGGCTAGTTATATTAAAACAAAAAACAAAACAAAAAAACAGACAAACAGTTCTTTTAAAAATAAATGAGTCTTTATTCTCACCAGTCTTCTTAAGGCTTTCTCCGGCGACACATTTATTTTTTTGACAGTGTGAGCAGATGCTGTTGGAGCACAGGAAACCTGGGTAACAAGCGCAGACTGCATTCGTAGTGGGTGTGCAATTCTTTTCATACACTGCGGACGAACACAAATTTAAACCACAAGACACCAAGACCTTTATTATTTTTTGCTTATCTGTTGTGCTCAAATATTGTGCTAACATCGCTACCCAACATTACCTTGTTGGCATGAATCACACTCCACACATCGGTCATAACTGTGGTACTCATCTGCAAAGGATCCCTCTTTACACGGAGCGCAGGTGGTTTGATAGTTCTCAGAGCAAAACTTGTCCAGATAAGTACCTTTGAAAGAAGATCACCAATAACAATGTTATCCCAGTAGATTAAGATGTGTAACACATAAGACAAATCCATAAAATGAGATACTTGTAAAGATTAAATAAGTCAATCAGTTTTACCTGGAGAACATTTATCACAGCATCGTCCCTCCATCTCAGTTTGTAGATTACCACATCCATTGACATGTCCTACAATCCAAAAGCACTGTATCCAAACAAGTGGAATGACCATTGAACAGCACAGGTGAGACATTGTGGCCAGTGTACATTTGAGTGGTACATGTGCATACACTATAAAGCCCGTTGGTGACGTCACTCTTGTGTCACTAATGTCGGTCTGAACTTTGAATTCAGGAAATGAAAGGCTCCTACTGCAGAGAGCGAGGCAAAGCACAGCACCCTTTTATGGGATGCCAAGTGTAAAAATTTAGTATAAAAGTTGTAGCTGACACATTTTCATTATTTATCTCACTTTTCTCATATTTAGCACATTTTCCTAGCACAACATTTAACCACATATATAGATGGTATAGATGGTTTTTTTTCTTTAAAAAAAAAAAAAAAAAACTAAACTAAACTAAATGGTATGTTATATCTAAATGTTAAATCTATATCTAAATATTTCATCCAAATCTAAATATTAAATCTAAATGTTTAAATCTAAATCTAAATGTTTAAATCTAAATCTAAATGTTTAAATCTAAATCTAAATGTTTATATCTAAATCTAAATGTTTAAATCTAAATCTAAATGTTTAAATCTAAATCTAAATGTTTAAATCTAAATCTAAATATTATATGTAAAATCTAAATGTTTGAATCTAAATCTAAATGTTATATGTCATATCTAAATGCTTAATTTTATATCTAAATGTCAAATGTTAAATCTAAATGTTAAATCCTAATCTAAATGTTAAATATAAATCTAAATAATAATATTAAGCATTTAGATATGATATATAACATTTAGATTTAGATTTAAAATTTTAGATTTAACATGTAATATTTAATTTAAACATTTCAATTTTGATTTAATATATAGATTTAGATTTAACATTTAGATATAAGATTTAGCATTTAGATATGATATATAACATTTAGATATGATATATAACATTTAGATTTAGATTAAATATTTAGACTTAGATTTAACATTTAGATATAACATAACATTTAGATTTAGATTTAAAATTTGGATTTAGATTAAATATTTAGATATAGATTTAACATTTAGATATAACATATACCATTTAGATTTAAATATTTAGATTTAATGCTTTTTTTTTTACCTCTATATATGTGGTTAAATGTTGTGTTAAATGTAGGAAAATGTGCTAAATATGAGAAAAGTGAGATAAATAATGAAAATGTGCTACAACTTTTATCCTAAATTTTTACACTTGGCACCCCATACCCTTTGTATGTAACACACACGTGGGTTTACTATAGGTAAACAGACTTGTTTTAAATTCTTCTTGTTTTTATGTTTATAGAAGGGACTTTCATAATGCTTATACTAAAGATAAACTAAATAATGGATAGTTTTTATTTAAGTCTTTAGCCCACTTCTGCCCACTTATTATTTACAACATGTGTTAATCACCTGGAGTTTTTCAAATTTTCATTGTGATTGTGAATCGTAACTGCATTACTGTGCTACAATTGTAAAACAAAAATAAAAAAACTTAACAGAAAAAAACTGTCAATCACAGGGGACTTCCTGGTGAAATAAAGGTTAAAAAAACATCATGCTGTTAAACCACACACCAGCTTCATGAATCACTCAAATTTACACGTGAAATGACTCATCCTGCTGTACAAGTCATTTCGCGCTTTTATTGATGCATGAATGAGAAACATATCTCACTCTCATGTTTTTTAGAGAAAAAAAGTGACAAATTCGTGCTCGCAAACTAAGACGTCAGCGTATACAGGAAAATCATGGGTTCTATACTTTTCAACATGTGCGTCACTGTACCACAGATATGTGGCTACACTTGACTTATAGGATTCCTATACAAACATACAATGCTTAAAATACTTGAAAAACACAAATGTATTAAAAAAATATATATATATATATGACACTCTAGTTACAAATTCTTGCATTTAGACTCTTTCATAAAACAAAACAAAAAAAATGAAGCACCATAACTTTATTCACACAATAAATTGGAACACTTAATAAGACACTTAACATAAATGGAGAAATTTAATGCCAGATGCAACGACTACAGAGATACAAGCATGTATGTGGCTCTATTAATACAAAGAAATGTAAAAGGTTTAAAAAACAAAGCTTACACAGCCAATATATAAACCTATACAAAGACTATGATGAATTGTCACATACAAATCAGCCAAAAGAATTCCCCAACCAACTGTTCCACTGCCAGTTTTTTTTTCTTTTTATTATTATTTTAATGTATTCAACAGATCTGTGATTGGTGCCCCACAGCTGACAAAACAAAGTAAACAATACTGAAGAGTGACTCAACACATGACAAACTACAAAGTCTTTCTCAGGTTCTGCAGCATATAGTATTTTGACTGATGAGCTGTGATTTAATTTACTACCAACATTATTGTACATCAATACTACAGACTGATGTGTGAAAATCCTGCCTGTGTACAACATACTAGAAATCATCATTGATCATTTAAGTCTGAAACTTAAGTCTGATGATTAGCGTTCATTTTTATTTCAATCTATCCTACCTTTGTGGTACTTGTTTATCACCGTATATCGTCACTTGACATGTTTTCATAATCAAAAAAATAAACTCAACAAAACTCAAGGTGAAATGATCACCACCATGTGAGTGAAATAATGATCTGATGATTTTCTAAATGAGTGACGTTTCTTAACGAATGAACTTCGTCCTTAAGGCTCCTCTGAATTAAGTTTGACAGACAACTCGCTGTTGTCACCGCTCTCCTCAACTGGTCTTCGACACGCTGAGTCTTTCTCTGCCAACAAATGTCATAAAATTAGTACAAACACATAGTACAGCAAGATTTACAATAATTAATAAACTTATTAATGAAGATGCAACTTTTTCAACCCATTTAAACTTTTTTTTTCAACCTTTTTCAACCTTATTGCTAATATTCAACTGTTGCTAGGTTAATACTATTGCTAGGTTAATGCTAATGCTAGGTGAATGCTAGGCTAATACCAATACGAGGCTAATGCTAATGCTAGGTCAGTATTAACGCTCTGCTAATGCCAATACTACGCTAATGCTAATGCTAATGCTAGGTCAGTATAAATGCTCGGCTAATACTATTGCTAGGTTAGTGCTAATGCTATTGCTAGGCTAATGCTAGGCTTATGCTAATATTAGGTTAATGCTAATGCTAGGTTAATGCTAAGCTAATGCTAAGCTAATGCTAATGTTAATGCTAATGCTAATGCTAATGCTAATGTTAATGCTAATGCTAATGCTAATGCTAATGCTAATGTTAATGCTAATGATGATGCTAATGCTAGATAAGGCTAAGCTAATGCAGTGCAATGCAGGTCAGCACTCGTATCCTCACTCGCTTGCATTTTCTTCAGGAAATGCAAATATTCTAGATATATTTGAAAACTGTTTGTACCTGGCAGTGTCAGAAACATTTTCCTCCCAGATGTGAGAAGATGTATGAAGACTGAAGGCAACTTGAGCAGATAAGCTTTGCTTGACCACAATATAAGCAACTGGCATGTCTTGTATTGTATAATAAAAAATAGAAAAATGTCCATCTGGAAAAATGTATTTATACTCAGTTAATCAGTCAGTATGTTTGTCACATTAGTAAGGTGAAAACCAAGTTTAAAGTTGCTGCTTGAGAGTGATACAGTCATACAGCAGTCCACACCTAGGTATAGGTAAAGGTTTAACGGTGACTGTCCAGAAACTCATCGGTGAGAACTGATTTTTGTATAGAGCGCTCATGCAGGAGGAAGAGCCCTTATGGGTGTAATCGACTTGAGAGGCTCCAAAATCAGTTTGTTGTGGTTGTAGCAGAGAAATAAATAATGGATCGGGGAGGAAAAATTAAAAAAAAAGAATCCTTTGTTTTAGGGAACTTTCTTTGACATGTTGAAACCTCTGATCTCATAAAAGCTTAAGTTGTTGACTATAATGATGAACATGAAACCCTTTTAAGGACTCAAGGTTTCAGGTCCCACTGGATCAATTTCCTTTATTTATTTGTAAATGTTTCCTTTGTGGAGGCTGGAGCTCTTCTTACTTTGAATAGTAGGCTTAGTTGTATTTCAAACTGAAGAGGAATTAGCTTGAATTGTATCTTAGCAAAGGTTCACTGATCTGATTTTCTTGTTGCAGGTTTGACTTTCCCAGGGCCGGCCTTACCGACAGGCAACACAGGCGGTGCCTAGGGCGCCATCTGCTGGAGGGGTGCCAAATTGCACCCACCCCAAAATAATTATAATAATTTAAAAAGGTGAAATACACCCTTTACAATCATTGTACATGATTTCTCTTACTTATTTATTAATATTAAAAATCTGCAACTATACCAGCTGATCTTCTGCCCATATTTATGCATATTTGTATTTTTATAAATGTTTAGTTCTTGTTCTGTTCTATATAATTCTATTGTGTTGATTGCACATTGCGTTCTTTGTTTTTAAGATTTTTGTTACTGACCAATAAAACCAAACAGGAAAGTATAAATTTCCTTGCACTGAAACTTGTATTTTAACTTGCACTGTTTTGTAATGCTTTGGATTTTGCACCATTGTTGTTGTTGTTCTCTCAGGACATTTGTACTATACCTTCTTCTTCTGTGTAGTTTTACGGCGGTTGGCAAACTAGGCAAGGAGCATTATCGCCCAGTTGTACTATACCTGTAGGTGTTATATTGTTTTATAGTGTATTATTCAAATTTTTAAAATGGGATGTGTTTTTATGTGTGTTGCAGACTTCCATCGTTTTGGCTTGATATTTAAAATAAATAATAAAGTGTATACACTGTGTATAGCCTTTTTTTTTTTTAACTTTGTCTATTTTTATTTATTTATTTGGGGAAGGCGTATTAAAGTCCACTTGCCTAGGGCACCGAATGACCTAAAGCCGGCCTTGGATTTTCCGTGGCTCTGGGATTTTGCTCAACTAATGTAGAAGTAGAAGGTTTATGATTGCATTATCCGACATGTATTGTGGAAGATGATCCATGGGCCAGTATTGTTTACATTCTCTGAACTATAGGCATCATGATAGAGATGCTGCTGGCTTCATCACAGACAGGAATAAATACCCGTATACAGACCCTTTTCCAAAAAAATTTGAATATCATGGAAAAGTTGTTTAACTTCCGTAATTCCCTTCAAAAAGTTAAACTTTAATAGATTATAGATTCAAGGCCCACAATTTAAACAATTTCAAGTATTTGTTTATTTTTCTTCCAGCTCATAAAACTCAATAAAACAGGAATTAAAAAAATTAGAATACTGTGAAGAAATCACCATTTACTTTTCAGTTTTTGCAGAAAAAAAAAGGAGAAGAAGGACTGGACTGTTGGCCAGTGATCAAAGGTCCTCCAAGGGTTTGGAGGGAGACGGGTGAGGAACAGAACAGAACATTGCACCCCAAATCATGACTGACTGTAGATATTTCACACCAGACCTCAAGCAGCTTGGGTTCTGTTTTTTTTTCTGCAAAAACTGAAAAGTCAATGGTGATTCCTTCACAGGATTCTAATTTTTTGAATTGCTGTTTTTGTGGGTTTTATGAGCCGGAAGCCCAAATTATGTAAAAATAAACAAATAAATACTTGAAATCGTTTAAATTGTGGGCCCTGAATCTATAATCTATGAAAGTTTAACTTTTTGAATGGAATTATGGAAATTCAACAACTTCTCCATGATCTGTATTACTGTCTCAACTTTGTTGGTTTTGCTCAACTGAAGATTAAAGTGATTTTTAATTCTTGAGGGTCTTGTTCACAAATGAGAGACAGAAGGACGGTGAGAAATGCAGCATTACTGCAGCCTCTGTTTTGGAAGTCGTGGTCAAAGAAGAGATAAATCCCATTCTCAGCTCTCTCTGATTATTGATCTTGGGAAAGCAGCCAAAATGAACTTCCGTTAAAATTCATGTGAACGTTGTGCATGGCGTTAAAGGGGAGCATCTGCTCCACTGCATTGGCAGCATTTGGGTGAAGAGATTCAGTGATCTTGTTACAATGTCGCCTGATCACCCTTTCATGAGAGGTGACATTTGAATAAGTACCCTTTACCGGGATTTGCTGGACAGATCATTAGATAATCAGATCATACAGTATCTTCTATTATTTCATGGATCTTCATGAGCTTCAGTAACAAGGTATTTAATTGAAAAAAAAATCTTAGATGTCCAGTGCTTATTTTATAGTGTTAGTGTAAGGCTGTCATCGTACATACTTTGTATAGCTTCTGTTGTTTTTCTCAGCCAGCAGGGAACGACATCCTTCTTATAGCTGACAACTGTCAGTATGAATAAAACACCAGCAATTCCCAGTAGGATAAAGATACAATCTGCAAAAACAAGACACGTGAATCATCTCCTCTGAGGTGGTTTTTATTAGGTTGGACTTGCCAACATGTTTGATATATTGTCTAAATGTGTTCAGAGTGACAAATCTCATAACTACTTTAGTCAAACAAAGTCATTCACACTTTCTACCGTGCATTCCATGCTTACATTAGTAAATATATTCTTCTAAATATCAAAATTGGAATCATTAGATCAGGCTTTTGTACAAAGACATTTTTTAGTATGTTACTATGTGTACTGGGGGTGGTATTAATGTTCTATTTTACAGTTTTTTACCGTTGTGGTTTGCTCTTTCTGACAGCTGGGTGGGAATGAAATTTTCTTCCGTTGTGGTCTTTTGTGGGGCACGGGTAACATTAGTCGTGAGCATCATCAACGTGCGGGCCCCCTCATGAGGAGGATGGTTTATCTGACTTGTAGATTCAGTCTTGTTTAAAAAGCGGGTTTTAGCAACTGTAGAATTGTCGTTACAGATTGCATCTGAGGTTGTGCTTCCTGGGATCTTTACCCCTGTTGACTGACAGCTTGGAGAAAAGATAAAATGCATGGATTTAAAACAAGCAGAACAAAAATATGAAGTCATTGTTTTTGAGAATGGAAATATTAAAGTTTTAGCTGACATACTCTTTCCATTTAGAGCACGCCTCGTTCATCTTTGTGCTGAAATATCCTGCTTTACACTTTGAGCATTCTGGAGGGAAGGAGGGTTCGTACGTGACATTATTTATCAAATGAAATTTTTTTTTTTTTAAATAAAACTTGTGACAAGGCTCAGTACCTCCACCACTCAATCCAAATCCAATCTCACATTTGCAAACGGAAGAATCACTGGCCCAGGCAACGAAGTCTCCACGACACTGACAGACTGTGTCGGTGTCTTTGGTGCATTCGTCTTTGGTTTCACTCCCTGCATCTTCACACGAAGAAGAATCATAACAAATATCAAACATATAGGAAAGACTCTTATGACAGTACAACAAAGAGTGATCTCTAAAGTAAATGTGAAATGTTTAACACTTACTGGTGTCACACACTGTGCATGATTGGCACGATTTAGAGTCATTATCCTCAGGCTGGAAATAGTCATTAGTGCAATCTTCGCACCCATCCTTTTCCTTTACTTTCTGACCTTTATTTTATAACAGAATAAAAAACATAGATTCATACATGTGGCTTAATTAAAACTATTTAACAATAGAAAAAAGCCAAATTATTTCGACAGCATCAAACAACATAAAATATTAAGATGAAAATAAACGTAATCGTCTTACTATACCTTTAGGACATTTCTTTGCGTCCAAAGTATAAAGAAGAGCAAAAAAAATGAACATCCAAATGCGCAGTTTTGACAGCAGCATGATGGTTCATGTAAAAAGTCTTTTCAGTATTTCCTGCTTTGAACCCAGCAGATTGTTACCCAGAAAAAAAGACCAGAGTGAGCACCACCACCTTTATAGGGGCGTGAATGGGGGGAATGTACCTGTTTGTGGGAACAGCGTGAGTCACACGTACCCCACTTTTTTGAATGTGACTGGAAATGTTTATTGAATAACAACTAATTTTGATCATATAAAATAGAAGTGTATTACTACATTCATTTATTCGCTTTTTGATGAGGTTATTAAACGATCAAACGTTGGGAGAGGGGGTGCAGTTACACAGCAGGACATTAGATCTATGGAGCTTCAGGTTTATAAGTTTTGTTTATTCATTCATTATTGTTTTTAAGTACAAAGGATTTAATTGTGACTCTATTGGTTTTAGTTGCTGACAATAATTTTCAATGGGTTTTTTGTGCATTGGCTAATCAATTGTTCACAACTATTTAAACTGTGTTTTATTACATTTGACTGGTGAAATTATCTTGTTTTTTACTGCTTGTGTTGTTTTAATCTTTCTTAGTTCTTATAATATGCGTGCAGCAAGTCTTTTTTGTCCAAATTCTACCCAAGGAGATGAAAAAAAAAAGTGTATCATACGACTTCAAACATAAACGCAAAACACTAATATGGACTGTCATTCCTTAGTTTTTCCCACACATTTTAGATATTATGGAAAAACCGGACTTGATCCATTGCCACACGTTTGTAAATGGAGGTGTCCATAAAAAGGTCAAACTTAGTTCCTAATACTAGTTGTAGTGGAAAACAATGAAATTGAATAATGGGTAGTAGAACAGTATTTTATTACTGATTTTCGTCCAGTAATGTATTTCTTTGTTGGTGGCAGTGGATAGACTTGCTGTTGGCAATCAACATCTTAATGGTTTGAAAAAGTAAAAAAGATCAGATTTGTATGTCTTTATACGTAAACATAACATGTAAGTATACAAAATAAAATGTAGTAAACAGCTCCTAATTCTTTGGTTAATTACTTTATTTTATAGGATTATTGTTACAATGGCAAGACTTCTGCCACATTATGATATCTATTACCTATTAGTTATTTTATTGTATTTTTTTACATGTTAGGTATTTTTTACCTCTAAAACAAAAGGATAATCTAACAAATAAGACATGGCAAGTTCATGTTTTGTTCTTTTAATAAAATACTGAATTAATTTTAGCATCCTCATGTTGAAATATTATTAAATTCTACTTTTTTACCGCAGTTACCTATTTATTCAGATTAAATTTCTTCAGTAGTGGGTTAAACTGTGCTTTGATGGTGTTTAATACTATTCATCTTACTGATACAACTGCTGTTTTCCGTTCGTACATTGTTCCTTTGATTATAGAAAAAACAACTTCAAAGGGTTAATTATTACATTCTGCACATTTTTAATCGTCTGTTTCTCACCTTTTTTTTTTAATTTTGTATGTTTTTCTCAGTCTGACGCAGCTGCGGTTTACCATTCGGAAACTATGGGCCCTAAAGCTGTTCATTGCCAGTAGGTGGATGACATTGTGCATCTGCGATTGGTGTTAAAAGGGAAGATGGAAACCACAAAATATTCTTGATTAATTTGCAAGATACAACCACTCAAATTCTGCAATCTTGCAAGCACATATATCATATTAACATCAATTGATTGAATATACTGATAATGTAAATTAATCCATGACAAAATCCCAGTGGACAGAATTCTGATCTCTTATTAAGGAGAGAGGACAAAAAACAAGTTTTTGTTGTATTTTTTTTTTATTGCAACTATGTCAAAGCAGTGATCGGATTGCTAAATATTGCATGCCAACACCCAACCCTAACCAAGAACTTCATTAAAATGCTATTGTAAACCAAGAGAAACGTATTGTATATAAGACATTTGTGCTACCCATCTTTACAAAGCTGATCCATCATGACACTTTTTTGCGTTCTGTGACCCGCTGAGCAAAAAGTGGTCCAAAACACTTCAAGGGAGCCAGTATGAAAGATGTCTTTACTTATTTGAAGTCCAAAAAGATTTCTTCAGGGGGGTCCAAAAGAACATTTGTTTTTAATGTCTTTCCTGCACATCATTTGGAAGTCTCTTTTAGCTGTTCTGCAGGTGTCAATGAAAATACCTTATAATTAAAGCTACATTTACACACTTTGTATATGAAATGTAAGCACACATGGTAATGGTCAAACATCTTTTTAGCATGCAAGTTATTTATCATTGATCTGAACATCGTAATATTTATGGTATATGCATGAATTTATCAAACTAGTCATTTAAAAGTGAATAAAACAGGAAAAAAAGGTCTGCATGAAACATAATTTTAATAATGTGCACAAAACAATGAACACAGCAGTCCACTCAATTCTGAAGACTTAGAGACAAAAAGATTATTCACCAAAAATGAAACTACCAGAATCCAATAAAAGAAATAAAAAAATTGAAATAAAATACAAATATCTTATTTTTTATATTTAACTCCTCCCACTTTTCCTGGGGCATGTTTTTGAGGTGGTCAGCTAGTGCCAGGCAGATCTTTGCCTCAGTTGCTGAGCTGTCCCGCTGCATTGGAGCAGCTAAAATAAAAATAAAAAGCAAAAACAAAAACAATAAATATATGAATATATATATGAAATACATGAAGATGCTACAATTCAGGACCTATTTCAGAAAGATTTTGTGGAAACTGATGAAATGTCGTTAACTCTGGGGTTTCCATTTTATGAAGGGGGCCAGTAAAACCCTGTGTGGTGTGCTTAGTTGAACTAAAGTTCAAGATTGGTTTTAGAGTATGTTGAACCTTTCTGAAATATACTTTTTACCAAAGGCCCTAACATGCAAGACAACAGGGTGATGAAATTATTCATTTCTTAAGCACGGATACACCTGTTTAAGACAGTTCAAAGTAATTAATTGCACTGCATTGCCACGCTGCTCTGTTGAAGCTGACTGCCCCAGTGCACCCAGCATCTTTCCACGCCATGAAGAGGCTAGTCGTGGGCTTTAAAATGCAAGCCCCCAATGGCGTGTGAAAAACCCTTTTAATGGGGCTGTTATGTTGGCAGCACTTTCCCTCTGCCGTCTTTTTGAGCCACTGGTACTCTTTTGTATGTAGCACAAATGATGCGTGGCCAAAGGAGGCAGCGGTCTTGTGATCATCCACCTGAAGAAGGAATGGAATAAAAAAATGAAGTAACTTCAATCAATCTGAGATACATGCTTTTGGAGACGATCGGAGTACCCGAAGAAAACCCTTGCAAGCACGGGGAAAACATGCAAACTCCACCCAGTCAGGACACAAGTGTCCAACCCAAGGCTTGAACCCAGGACCCTCTTACTGTGAGGCAGATGTGCTAGCCACTACACCAAGAAGATACTTACCAGGACTTGGAAGCGCTGCCCATCTTGCCAACTTTCCGCGTCCCATCAAGTAGCCCATGAGCAAACAATGCGTCCTTGCAGATGCATTGTCTTTTTCCTAACTGTCTGAAAAATACACAAGTGCAAAGTAAAACACAATCAGCAACACAGAATGATGAGGTTTACCTCAAATTGAAAGTCACACATGTATAAGATATACATGTGCAATAATTAATAATTGTATAATTAACATTGTATTAGCCACAGATATGGATTGGGCCATATTTGTGTATTCATTTATGAAACCAGGGGATAAAAAAGTATAACATCAGAAGTCCACTTACCAAAAGTCCGTTTTCCGAATTATTATTTTTTTTAATATCCGTTTTCCGAATTAATATATTTTTTTAAATCCGTTTTCCGAAATAATATTTTTTTAATATCCGTTTTCCGAATTAATTTTTTTTTAAAATCCGTTTTCCGAATTAATTTTTTTAAAAATCCGTTTTCCTAAATTAATTTTTTTTTAAATCCGTTTTCCGAATTAATTTTTTTCATATCCGTTTTCCGAATTAATGTTTTTTTTATAACCGTTTTCCGAATTAATTTTTTTTTTAAATCCGTTTTCCGAATTAATTTTTTTAAAAATCCGTTTTCCTAAATTAATTTTTTTTTAAATCCGTTTTCCGAATTAATTTTTTTCATATCCGTTTTCCGAATTAATGTTTTTTTTATAACCGTTTTCCGAATTAATTTTTTTTTTTTTTTAAATCCATTTTCCGAATTTTCTTTATTCATGTTTGTTTGTGGGTTTTATTTGTGAACTTGCTCTCCCCCCCTTATCACCTATAAACAGTAAACTCCCAGTCAGGTACAGCCTATTATTATTATTATTATTATTATTATTATTAATAATAATATGGTAAATATCTGTATCATATTTGTATTATTATTATTAATAATAATAATACAAGTATGATACAGATATTTACCATGCTTATTTTAATGCTATGCTAATGCATTGTTTGGGATACAAATTGGTAAACATGGGGTGGAATTCTATATTCATTGTAATACATTAAATGTTTTTTGAGAATTGTGCAGGTTTGAGTCACTTTTAACATGTCCTCTGGGTGGCGGTAGTGAGTGTGATAGTGGCAAAGATGAAACTCGTGACGACTCTTCCCGTTGCGTTACAACATGCCGTAAAGCAAGCTGAATGTAATGGTAATGTGTCTCAGTTAGAGTACTGTTGTTTAAACAGAAACTGTCCCATCAAATATCATTTACCCGGCGAGTCCATAACAGAGTACGTGTTTCACTGGAGTGTTACTTTCGGTTTCGTTGCCTTGCCAGGTGAAAGGAACCTTTGCGTTTTGGATTTAAACTACAAAAGTGTAGTGGTTTCACTCCGTGTTACTACCTTTAAAACAACACACTGACTGCACTCTGTTACACCGACTAGTTCACGGATACTGTCCCGGAGAAGCGATGCTGGTCACCGTTTTCTGCGCACCGAGGGATCTCCCAGAAACAACCTTCGCCCTCGATGTTTCACCAGAGCTGGAGCTGAGAGACTTTGTAGCACTTTGTGAGCTGGAATCAGGAATACCAGCGGGCGAAATACAGGCAAGAGTGAAGGCGAATGTGGTGTAGTGGAATATTTAGTTTCCAAGCTAGTCTGTGACCTTGTTCTGGTGCTGAGGAGCTTAAACACCGCCTTGCTGTGTGAATTATTGTTATTTTATCCGTCTGTAGAGTAACAATATTTCCAATCTCGGGTCTAGAAATGCATATCTTACCAATCTTAATAGCTAGATGCAACTATTAATTGAGCATGCGTGTATTTCAACAATGTTTTTCACGACACATTTAATACTCGATATATACTTATGCGGTTTGTATTTAACCTTTAATATTAATTGATCAAAATGGCGTCAACTCAGGTGAATTTGTAGGTAAGAATAATGATCCTATAAACATTCGAAGCCATGAGTTAGTCTGGTCACCAGTAGATCTGTTACAGTGTGGCGCTAACAGCTCGGAGTGCTAACCGTGGACTGGCTAGCATGATCGGGCTTTTCCTTCATTGACGTTTGGCCTGTTGCGAAACTTCACTAGTTCAACAACAGACATATTTAGTCCACTCATGTATTTATCGTTTAAAACATTAGCACACACTGTAACCTTAGTGCAAAACAAACCGCTGGATATCTAAATGACAACTAGCGAAGCTAACTAGTGCAGCATGGGTTTAGACCAACTCAACACCAATTTATTTGATCTGTTTTTAATTTATCAACGTTCAAGAATTCCTATAAATGTGTGTTTTTGTTTTTAACACTGTTGTGTGTTAGAGGGTAGTTGTTGACAATAATATTTTTCATTTAGCATTTTTTGTGTTATTCTTGTAATTTTATGTATTTTTCTGTCATTTTGTGCAAATTTGTTGGCGTTTTGTTTGTCTTTAAAGTTGCTTTGTATATGTTTTTTTTTTTGTAATAATCTTTGTGTTTAGTGCTTGTGTACTTTTTGTTGACATTTTGTGCATTTTGCTGTCGTTTTCTGTGTTATGTTGGGCTTCATATAACTTCCAACTAGGGCTGGGCAAAAAATAAATTTAATCGATTTATCAAATTTGTAGATAAAAACGATTTTTATTGTGCAATTTAGAGTTTAAAAAAAAAAAAATATATATATATTTTTTTTTTTTCACCACAGTTTTTTCAGAGTTTTTTTCATTCCGTCCTTGTGGGTTACCGTAGCGTGATGTGAGTCAGCACCCTCTTTGTTTACATTTGTTTAACCTTTGAGTAGCTATATGTGTGCCACAGGCATGTTTAATTTTTTATTTACACTATGCTGAGATGCAAAAGGAAGAGTTTATTTTTTTATTTTTTTTATTTTAATGTTATATGTTATTAAATATGTAGTTATCTGATTTCTTAATCAGAAAATTTAAGCAACTGTGAAGTTGCTGTTGCACGTTTGCTTAAACCTGGGTTAAAGCTTGAAATAGTTGAATGACAGAGCCTCATTTACTTTATATTTTGGGATTGTTCTATGCATTTTAACTCTTGAGGACAATCACAGCATTAAAGTTGTACTTCTGACAATACAGTATGTGTGCAGTCATTTTTAAGTGCATTGAAAATAGAAAATCGAATCGAAACTCAAATTTTTCTTTAAATAATTGGAGATTTTTTTTGTAGGCAAAATCGTCCAGCCCTACTTCCAACTACATGATTTACAATTTTGCCAGTTGCCTGTTTCTGGTTTATTGTGTATTACCTATTATCCAGTGATCAACAACATAAAGCCTTTAATGACCAATGATCCAAAATTGGGATTGGCTGAACTATGGATTATGGCTCATTTATATAGCACACTGCTGGGTATGTCTCACTCCTTTTACAACCTTTGTCTTTGCACTGATTAGTTGACTGGCAGCATTGTAAATCAAGTGCTCGAATGAACTATTTACTTAATTTACCCTAGGGGTGGGAATCTCAGGGTACCTTGTGATATGATATGTGACACATATATTCATGATACATTGATTTTACAATCATTTATATTGCTAGTAAATCACACAATGATAGAGTAATAACTCACAGAGTCACAACACTCTAAAGTGCAGAGTTTATCACTTTATTTACTGGTTTAGTTTCAGTTTTACTGTTTTTAACACACACTGAAATTAAACACAGAACAAAAAGTGCATAAAATTCATATTTAGTGCCTTTTAAAAGTCTAGCAAACAGTTTTTAATTGATATGCAGCATTCCGGAAACTATAATTGATTATTTGTCATTCACAACACATATTTTTAATGTGCATTGTGAAAGAAATGTTTATAAAACTGTAAAAGAACACAAATGAGGGAAAATGAATAAATAGGATATATAACTGGTACAGTCATATGTTTAGATCCATAATAAATCAAGTGACAATACTGTATCAGAAGTGATTGATTGTGTTTTTGTACCCAGATCACTTATGTGGAACAGCCCTTAAAAGACCCCACCCGTGCCTTGGCGACCTATGGTGTCAAGGATGGAGATGTTGTGGTTCTTCGGCAAGCCGACCGAAGGCCTCCGCCTACTCAGTCTGCATTCCGAGGTAACTCTCAGCTGCCTTTCCTCACAGGTGTTTCATATTAGTCATCGAGAAAAGGCGTCTCAGGTATGAGGAACATGAGTAAGTGTTTGTAAAAGAAGAAACATGTCTATTGTGTTTCCTTGTCTAGCAATGGATTGCATTTCATTTGATTTCCCTGTCAAGATACAGTTTGCAAAGTACTGACAGTTGTGTCGTTTGATCTTTTTTTAAAATGTATTTATGTTTTAGGTCTACCCCACATTGACTTTCGTTCTATCACGGTTCCGGGTACGTCTTCATCCAGTGGTCAACGTGGTGCCATCAGACCACAGCAGCAGGCTCCTCAGCAGCCACCACCACCCCCGCAACAGCAGCAGCAGCAACCTCCACCACCACCGCAGCCGCAGCTACAGCAGCCGCAGCAGCAGCAGCGTGCACCTCAGAGTTCCACGCCAGCGGCCTTACGTGGCTCCAATCCTCAGGGTCTGGATGACCCTGCCTTGCTGCAGCAGATGCTGCTGTCAAATCCACATGAGCTTTCACTCCTGAAAGAGAGGAATCCTCCACTCGCCGAGGCCCTGCTCAGCGGAGACCTAGGTGAACAAAAGCAGAGTCGTTTACTGGATGTAGCACCATCTGTTTTTTCTTCTTCTGAAAAATAACTTGTATTGGTCTCACGTTGCATTTCTAGAGCGTTTCACCAAAGTGCTGCTGGAACAACAGCAAGATCGTGCCAAAAGGGAGCAGGAAAGAATCAGGCTCCTCACTGCTGATCCTTTTGATTTGGATGCCCAAGCAAAAATTGAAGAAGACATTCGGTATTACTAAACTTTTAAACTTCGAGTTTCATGTGTCTTTGTGTTGTCGTTTCAGGTATTTGTGTTTAGGTAAAGGTAAAAACCCATCTAAAATCTTTGTTTTACTTTTGATTTAATTTGATTTCTAGGCAACACAATGTAGAAGAAAACATGACAATTGCAATGGAAGAAGCCCCAGAAAGCTTTGGACAGGTGGTTATGCTGTACATTAACTGCAGAGTCAACGGCCACCCTGTGAAAGCGTTTGTGGATTCAGGTAATAAACATGAAATCCTGGTAGTTTCTATATTACAACACTTTGTGGATCAGGATGTATTTGTTGGTGTGAAATGCAGTGGTTAAGTTTGTCACTCTTTCAATAATCAACTGAATACTGTGCAGCTTAAAATGTTGGAACGTAAGCTTCCACACTTACGATTGCTATTGACAAATGATTTGACTAGTTGTTCTACCTGCAGCTGCAAGCTAAACTCTTCTGTAAGGACTAAAGGGGTGTGTCGTGTGGCTGTAGCCATGATGACTGGAAATTATCCAGCAGTTAATACAATTACATTTAAAGCTGCTACCCTAAATCATTTTTTATTAGATAAAATTCTCATGTATGCCTTATAGATCAATGAATCACACGTCACTCTGAAAAGAAAGGAAAAGGTTGAAAGTTTGTTTTCTTCTTTACTGTAAACACTACGTTTGTTGACATTTTTGCAGGATGTGGAAAATGCAGAGACTGGTGCATAGAAGTGTTTTTACTTTATTTTGATAACATGGGGAACACCGGGAATGAACTAGAGCAGGAATGTTGTCAGGCGAATCACTGTCCTGAATGAAGGAATAACACTTCTGTGCATCGGTCTACGGGACTCCACATCCCACAATGCAATGCGTGAAACTGTCAACAAACTGAGTCTTTATGGTGCAATTTTGACCAGTTTCCCTTTTTTTTTTTTTTTTTTGGAGTAAATAGTGTTAGTTTGATTAATCTATGAGCTATACATTATGACCTAATCTAATAAAAATGATTGTGGTAGCTGTTTTAATAATCAAATGTGTTTTAATTTTACTTGCACATCTTACATTTTTACGTGCATTTTGCCTCGTCTTCCTTTGAATTGTGTTTCAGATAATTGCCACTTCTTGTGTTTTGTTAATCAACTCTCATTAGATGCAATAGAGACATATGAAGCAGTTTTGCATGAGACCCACCTGAATAATAAGAGTTATAAACCGCACCCCCCCCAAAAAAAAAATTGCTGAACATGGTTACAACCAGGAAAGTACATCAGCCTTAGCCTTAAAAATGTGTTTTTTATATATATATATATATATATATATATATATATACAGTATTGGTGCATGTATGTAGCGTGTGAACAATACGATAGTCGGGTGACTTACTGTGAAAACTCTGGTGACAGTCAAAGACAACAAAGACATTTTTGGTTTTTACAGAGCAGTTTGTTTATTTTTTTAGGAGCACAGATGACTATCATGAGCCAAGCGTGTGCAGAGCGGTGTAACATTATGAGACTGGTGGACCGACGCTGGGCTGGCATCGCTAAAGGCGTTGGCACCCAGAAGATCATCGGCAGAGTTCATTTAGGTTGGTAACACCTTGGAAGTGAAATATTCAACCAAAGCTTGTGATTTGGTCAATCTTTGCACAAATGTCATTAATATTGATGTGATTGTTTCATGTGTACTCTCAAATATTGTCAAACTGTGCTTTCTGTGCATGTTTTTGGGCAAAAATTCATAGTCGGCATTAGTCTTGTTCACAAGAATCTATTAGATTGTGTTGCTAAACAGCACATTAGATGGTCAGATGTGTAACTTGGGAAAAATAAAGCAATTTCAGTTTACTTCATCAATGTTTAAAACATTCTAGTATATTATTATTGTTTTTGTGTCCTCTCATTCAGCTCAGGTTCAAATAGAAGGAGACTTCCTCCCTTGTTCTTTTTCCATCCTGGAGGACCAGCCAATGGACATGCTGCTTGGCCTGGATATGTTGAAAAGGCATCAGGTGGGACTTTTAATGGGAACTATTGAATTGCACGAGCTTCCCATCCTCTCTACTAACAGGAATCATCAGGTTATACATTTTCCTTTCTGTCCCCAGTGCTCAATCGACCTGAAGAAGAACGTGCTCCTCATAGGCACGACAGGCACAGAAACGCGCTTCCTGTCTGAGGCGGAGCTGCCAGAATGCGCCCGGCTGGCGTACGGAGCAGAGGGCCGGGAGGAAGCCCGTCCTGATGAGATGGCGGACAGAGAACTGGCCGAGGCTCTACAGAGGTCCATACAGGAAAGTGGTAAGGACGAAGCCATTTTGATCACATTTATTTTCCCACCGAGCTTTTTCCATCTCATTTCAATCAACACGTGCATGAGCCGTCGTGAGCTTCTTACGTTCAGTCGTGTTTATGCAGCCATTCAAGGTTTGTCACTTCATTTATCATTTCAGCCGTTTGATTAGATGTACTTAACAAAATATAGAATTAAAAAAAACAAATACAATGACGTAACACTAGTTAGTTTCTTGACTTACATTGTGATCACTGTGCGAAATAAGAGTGTTTACATTTTTTTGTCAGCCTGCAGTTGTAGTTTTGTTTGGTAAATATTGAGCAATGCTTACCTTTAATAGTGTTAATAATGGGTCGTTCCTAGTGCCAGTGGTGGACGTATTTGCTGTAAATATGTATGATAGACTTGCAAATATGGTTAAAGAAAACTTGTCTGAAAAACAGGTTTTTAATTGCTTGTGGTTGTGCTTAGCAACAACACTGGATGGTTTAGAAAATATGGTTTTAAACTCAGCTCAGTTTCAGTTGTTTCATTTAGTTATGCCTTTTTTGTTTTATATTCCACCGATGAGGCGAGGTTATTGTAAGGCTGCACATTTCATTGAATTTTAATAGTGATTACAATTTTGGCCACGACAATTAAATCAACCTGATTGTCAGTAGGGCTGAACGATTTTGGAAAAAAATTGCAATATTTTTTTCCTCAATATTGCGATTTAATGTGAGATTATTTTTCCAAGGGGCTCTTGTCATGTATTTTTCAGTGAACACAAGCAATAAATCAATCTGTTTCATAATAAACAATTTCAGATTTATTTAAACTTTAAATAAATATAAAATTTCAATGTTAAAGCACAGATTACAAGAATAAAGCAAACAAATCTGTGGCTTTACCTCTTCAACATATCTAACTGACTTCACGTTTCATGAAACGTGTAAACATGTGGACTGCACTTCTTAAACACTCTGAACTTAACAGGGCAGTACAAGACAGGACAAAAAAAAACCCAAAAAAAGCAGCCTTTGCGATTAGAAAATTGCGTTTTATATCGCAACAATATTGCAAATGCAATTAATCGTTCAGCCCTAATCGTCAGTGACTACATTTAAATTGCGGGCTCTGATGCATATCTTTTTTTTTTTTTTTTTTAAATATTTTGAATTTTTTCTCTGAAATCTACGTACAAGACAATGATGAAGACAACAGTGTAAGATCCTGAAAAAACACTGAAACAAAATTTACAAATATTTACAAATCCTTCGCTTTAGTTGTTTAAAGCTTTTCTTTTGCACTTTAAATTATTCACATCATGTTTGTTGAAAAGTAATTAAATAAAAATGCAGGCGTTTTGCCAAACAGGATGAATAATCGTGATGAAAATATTGATAATCGTAATTATATATTTTTGGCCATAATCGTGCAGCCCTAGGTTTATAGGCTTTTCACCCACGTGCTAATGAAAAGGCCAATAGGCTAGTGCATGCCCTGTGTGATACTGCTAACTTTCTCCATCCCTTTGCATGATGTGTGGTGTGGTGTGCCCTAACCCCTGAGCAGGACAGCACTGATGCATTTGGAGTCAGCTGGAGAGGGCCCTTTCTACCAGGTACTGCAGATCCACAAGTCCATTGCCAGTGCTAAGTCCATTGCTATTTAAGTTTCTTCTTTGTTTTCAGTGCTGTTGTTCTGCTGCTGGCTCAGTTTATTGATATTGTACTTATTATTTATAATTAATGTATTTTTTTGAATACATGTAAATGTTACTAGCGTGACTAAAAATGTATTGGGTTTTTTTGGAACTGGAAAAAAAATGTCTGGTTTAAAGCGGGGTTGGGGTCAATTATTATTGTAGTCGTGTAATTGTTAATTAATTACAGTTATGATGTAATTATAATTGTATTTTTAAAAAATATGTTGATATTGTATTCTAATTGAGTTCAGATATTTAACGTTGTGATTGTAATTCTTTGAAAAACTGTCAAATGCAGTTAATATAATAGTATAATTAAATGCAAAACTGGGGAACCACGTTATAGTTTTATGGCTTACACATACATAGTTCATAATTATTAAAATGTGTTTCATTGTTTCACAACCTCTTCTCTTCAGGATCATTTTACCATTTAAAAAGAAATCTAGGGCTATACTGACAGAAAAAAGACTCGGATGCCCGCATCAAAAATATTAATGCCAATATATTCATTGATTAGGAAGCCAAACAAATTAGATGATTTACGATATGGTTCAAAACTGACTCGTTATCATAAGAGATGCTGACAGAAAGCTAAATTATGTTTATTTCAGGCTCAATAATTGTGATTAATTTAATTCGAACTTTAGTAATTGAGAATGTAATTGTAATTGAATTTCATGGGGGAAATAATAATTCCAATTTAATTGTAATTGGAAAAGATGCCAATCACCGTAATCATAATTGAGTTGTAATTAAACATGGATAATTGATAATGGTAATTGAAAAATGTTAATTGATCCCAGCCCTGGTTTAAAGTAGCAGACTTGTTTGCTTCTGTGTAATTTTTAGTTCTTTTTCTCCTGCTACAGACACTGCAGATGGACAGACTACCTCACCGCAGCCCAAACCATTTGTTTTCCCTCGACCATTAGACCAAAAGTCCCCGCCCATCGCTCCTTCCCAAAGCCATTCTTCAGGTCGAGCTCACAACCCAAACTTGGATCGCTCTCAGTCGGCCCCGTGCACCATGAAACCGGCAGAAGTGTCAGAACACAGCATGGAAGAGATGCCTTCACCTGCTTTTCCTGCAGCGGATGCAGCTACGACGCCTCACCACACCCATCGTGATCCTGAGGGTCCTCATTGCATCTCTGAGGTGCCTCCTCTGCAGGGAACCTCTACTGATGTCCTCCTTCCTGTAGATGTTACCGGGTCATGTCAGGATCCAGGGGACACCCTACTGCTTGGATCCCCAGAGGCCGGTTGTCAATCAGATGAGGGTGTAAATAGCTCCACAGACGCTGGCCTTGAGGACATTTCATCCATTCAACCCATGGAGCAGGCAGCTGCTGATTCTCCTAACCAGCCCGACTCACTGGAGATGGATGATCCCGTCGTGGCGTCCTCTACGAGCGACCAGCTCGATGGAGATCACTGCTCCAGCTCCGACAGCATCCCATCGCTAGCAGCTGCCCTAAAGGAGCTCCATCAGCTTCTCGTTTCCAACAGCCAGGATCAGTCCCAGAACCGCAGCAGCTCCTGCTCCCCCTCACATCCTCTCAGGCAGGACACAGTGTCAGGCTCCATAACACCACCAGGAGACTCTCAGCCCACATCCTCCACTGCCATCGCCATCATAGCAGAACCAAATGATGCCAAACTTAGCTTTACCGCAGCATCTGATGAGGAACCAACTCCGTGCTGTTTATCTGACTCGCATCGGGGCAATAAAGCGGTCCAAAGTGTGGAGACTGAAGGAGTACCAACACTGAGTCCAGTCAGCTCAGAGGAAACGTGGGCCGACGGGTGCGAGCAAAGTACAGATAGTAACGTCAGCAATTCTCTGCCCGAGCTGGAGGAACCAGTGACGGTGGACGTCGAGCTCAGGGAGCCTCCAGAAGATCAAGACGGGAGAGGAGCTTCAGACGGACCGGTCCACAACACAAACACTCAGACGGAACCGATGGCCACGAGCTCCGCAGACGACGCTTCACGCAATACGTCATCTTCTTCTCCTGCTCTCGCCCCTGTGCCTTCCTCTGTTGCTCCTCCCCCTGCTCGTCCTCCTCCTCCTCATCCCTTTATTGGACAGTTTCCAGCAGAGCACATCCAGAGAATCCAAGCTGCAGGCTTTTCTGCCAGGGAGGCTGCGGAGGCCCTAGAACGAGCCCAGGGGGTTGTGGAACTAGCTCTGCTGGCACTGCTTGCCCGTAGTATCACTGTGCCCACCTAGACTGAGAACCATGGGGGTCTCCCCTGCCATCCAACTCCATACCGCTGGTAATCTTGTTACTGATACACAAATCTTGTTCCCGTTGCAGCAGGAAACTGGCCAAAGCCGCAGGGAAATGCTTTCTCATGGTTTTTCTGAGAGAATATCCAAGAACAAGATGAACTAGTTGATGTTTACTGGTTGTAATGGATATGGGAGGTCTGTTTGCATGCAGATGTTTGGGTGCCCATCCCTGTTTTAGTTAAGTTTTTTTTTTTTTTTTTTTTAGAGATTTGGTATCATAGATGCCATTTTTTTTTTCTTTTATAATGATTAAAATATTGTTCAGTGCTCAAATTACAATTGAATATATTAAGGAAATTTAAAAAAAAAAAATCTCTCCTGTTTAAGACAAAAACAACTTTGTCAAATAACAAAATAATCACAAGGAGCTATTTATCTGATGCCTTGCATATTGAGATCATTTTTTGCATCTATGAACATTTTGCAGTTTGCTCATACTGCACTGTGCTGACTTTTTCCCTTTGTCTTTCTGCATTTTATTTAAAAAATGGGAGTCCTAAGATAAATCTGGGTTTAGTAATTGCAGCAGTTAAAAAGGTTGGTCATGTTTACAGCTAAACTCTTCAGAAGAGTTGAAATTCATCACTCTCAGTGGTCAAAAAAAAAAAAGAAGTGTGCTTGAAGATTGCATTTGTTGTCATGACGAAGAGTATCTTGTACTGCATGTGCTTTTTGCAGTTTGGACAACTTCGTCAAAACTGTTCTGCAGAGAGGATTCAGTTTATTTGAGAAAATGGTTCACGCTCGGAAAAGTTTTCCTCTGCATTTTGTAATATTTTAGGATCGGTCAGTCATAACGTCTGCGTCATCAATGGCGGACTTTGATGACTTTCTTTTAGCTGTACACCATCCACATTCAGGCAGATTCAACTATTTACTTTATTCTTGTGTTGAATTTTAAATGAACAAAATAAAAATAAAACTTGTATTTGTACAATTGTTGTAAATCACGACCTTTTGTTCATGAATCATTTTTTTTTAATTTTCTGGCTTTTTCCACTTTAAACAAAGTGAAGCCCTGTTGATTGTTTAGTTTATTTTGTGCACAGATATTTTTTTTTTGTTATTGTTTGTAGCCGTTATATCATTTTCACTGTCTTTAATGTGTTTGAGTCTCTTTAAAATAAGACCCCATTGTCTCAATGAGACAGTTCAATTCAACTTTATTTGTATAGCGCAAATTACAACAAAGTAATCCCTGTGCGCTTAACAAAATATAAAGTCCATAGTGAGAAAGAAAGAACCCAACAAGATTCACATGAACAAGCATTTAGCGACATTCAGGACTACCTGTATACCTTTAAAAAAACACACACAATGCTTTTATTTGACTTTACCTCTGGACATAACTACTCTTTGTATGAACTTTTCAAATCAGTAGGGAACACAAAAAAGAAAAATAAACATAACCTGATTTTTTTTAATTTTTTTTTTTTTTTATCTTAACTCCCACCACCACCCCCATGATGTCACTCATACCCTCGACAATACATCTTGTGATGTTTTATATATCTTTTTGCCCCTAATATATATATATATATATACACACACAACATTTTGAGCCATCCATGAACATTTTCTAATAAATATTTCCCTATGGATGTTAAAGAGAAAAATACATAAACAGTTTATTTTTTATAATATAATTTTACACTTCCATTATTTCATTTTGAAGTTTGATCACATAAACTACCACTCAAAAAATTATCGATGTATAGAACACCAGACCAGTTTGGAAGTTTTCTTTCAAAATGTTCCTTTATAATTCTTTTTACCATGATGTGATTAAGAATATAATTTTCCTTTAATAATCCCCAAAGGGGAAATTCAATTCTTGCTGCAACACAATAAGAAAGAGCAGATGGTAAGAAACGAAATAAATACATCGATAATAAAAACTGTAGGACAGACATAAATTAGAAAACTGAATTAAAATTCAAAACAAATGTGCAAAGTACGCTTAGTACACTTTAGTCGTACTCAAGTGTCGGGGGCTAAAAGCTCAGCCGGCAGGAGAAAGTAAAAATGACAGAAAATATGAATCATTGCTTCAGTTGAAGATATCTCAACCCACAAATTCAATGAAACTCAATATTTTCTCAGTACTTAAAAAGTTTTTCTGGGTTTATAACACACGTGATGGCACGTTTATTTTATTTTAAATTTTTAAAATAAATTATATATATATAATATAAATTGTTCACAAGCAAAGGAAATCCAAAGCAAAGATCCTGCAGAGACTGATAGCTGTCACTTATTGTGTGGGTGACCATACTATGAGGACCTGATTGTAAAGTTCTGCAGGCTAAAATAAACAGCAACTTTTTTTGCATCATTAAGTAACGAACCACGTTTAAAAACGTGAATTTTTTAATGTTGCTTTTGACCAGATTTACAGCAATATTTGTGAAATTTGTGATATTTACTTTACTTGTAAAAATATGTGAATGTTAAATCTGAATTAGATTTAGATTTTACATTTAACATTACTTTTTTCTCTTGAAACTATGTCAATGTTAAATCTAAATCTTATTGTTATATTTAAATAAAAATGTTAAATGTAAATGCTCAATGTTAAATCTGAATGTTACATTTAAATGTTAAATCTAAATGTTTAATCAAAATTTAACATTTAAATTTAAGATGTAACATTTAGATTTACATTTAACAATGACGTATTTTCACAAGAAAAAAAATTACAAATTACAAAAATATTGCTGTAAATCTGGTCAAAACAAGTAATGTTAAAGTGGTCAATCTAAATGTTAAATGTTTAATTTAAAATTAACATTTAGATTTAACAATTACATATTTTTTACGAGAAAAGTAAATATCACAAATTTCACAAATATTGTAAATTTGGTCAAAAGTAACAAAAAAAAAAAAAAAAATGCACGTTTTTAAACAGGGTTTGTCGCTATGTTGCAAAAAGTTGCTGTTTATTTTAGCATGCGCAACTTTACAATTGGCACCCCGTACCATACATACAATACTTTATAAATCATTAAATACTTAGAAGTTGAAATTGCTGTTTTTGCTGAAACTGGTGGTTTTAGTTTTCTATTTTTTTCTGAATCAATTCCTTTATTGTTTGCAAATTTAAATAATGTATTCTTTTTAAAGACAAAGAGTTAAAAAAAAAAAAAAAGGCAAACCAAGAACAAGTGAGGCTTGGCGAGGAGAAGCACACCTGCATCCAGTTTATGTGATTACTGCCTAAATGACATTGTGCTCCAGACATTCAGTCAGAGGTTTGAAACTCAAGCTTGAAGTGTAATGGATCAGTTAGATCAAGTGGGGAAGAAGACTCAACGCTTGAGCAAGGATCATCTAACTAATATTAAGTCCTTCTTTGGTAATACCTCTCAGGTAAATGGTTTGATGTCACAAGACTTGTATTTGAAGACTAAGGAGCAGGATGGTTCAGAGTCTCCAGTGGAAGACATGAACTCAGAGAATATTGAAAAACCTAGTGAAACCAGTGGGTCCATGAAGTCTGAAGACCACAGGTAAGTGCTGATGTGGCATTTCTATCACTATCATGGTTGTGTAATGGATTTCAGAGTATGACGTCTGTTTGTTTCCAGTGTTCTCACAGATATGTCTGCAGCTCTGCAGTCTGTGGCGCTGATGCACACATTAGACTTAAAACCATTTCACTGCTCACTGCCTCTGCTGATCTCAGCACCTGGACTCCAGAAAGATGATGGAAGGGATGAAAGGTGAGTCACATGGTACAATGGTACGTGTACACTAAAACATTCGTCCATTTGTCAGTTTGTTTTTTAACATTACAGATTTTTTTTTTTTTTATTTATTTATTTTTTTAAATGCACAGAATTTTTTTCATCCAACAATAACAATTTGTGGCACAACTCTTTATAATACACCAAAAGGTGAAGTTCAAATTATAGAAATACAGCAATAAATGAATAAAAAGGCCTACATTTTAGGTTAATGTTGGACAAGACACAAGAAAGAGTTAAACCGAGCCTGCAGATGCGAATAAATAAAGCAGTAGCTGTCAGTATCCGTGTGCAGCGCCCCTCATTGGCCAATTTAGGTCACGTGATGGGTGCACCACGTGACTTAATGTTCCGTCAGTTTTATTTTAGCTCATATTTATTTGAAAGTGTCTATTCATACGGACAACCCCCAGTGCTATTGGTAAGTTCACCGAAGTACACGTACGTAGCGGGTTAGGTTTAGGATTAGGTTATTACCCTATATCACAACATTTTTTTAGGGTTAGGTTTACGGTTTGGTTTAGTCTTAGTCACATGACCTAAACTGGCCAATGATGGGCGCTGCATACGGATAGAATGTCGGTATATTGATACGGCAACCGTAACACTGTATTTGTTTTTAGCAACCCCGCTTACCGTTTTATTTTAGCCCTAACCCTATTCTTAACCCTAACCCAGGAAATACCCTAAATATGTATTTTTAAAGGTGGAATTTGCCGTGTTAAATGTTCAAATGAAAAAATATGTCAAAAGTGAGATTTGAACCCACGGTAGCAGAAGAAGAAAGAATCCTTGAGTCAGGCGCCACAACATACACACATTACACTTGTGTAGAAAAGGTCTGGCAACATCATCTTTTGTACAGATAGACTGTTGGTTTATAGATACGTATTACGTACTAGGAGACACTTCCAATAAATAATGTATAACATGAGCTAAGGGGTACTTGTGATAAGAAATAAAGTGGTACATGAGGCAAAAAAATTTGGGAAACACTGACATTGTACATCTTTACAGCTTTTGTTGAAAATGTATTAAATAAAATGAGGGTTTTAAAAAAAAAAACTAAATCAATTCCAGGGCCGCTGACCAATCAGAGGAGGACATTTCCGGTATCTCATTCCAGTCCAAGTACATGTATATCTGTAAGTCTACTTCTTAAGGGTGTGGGAACAATATATCAACAAGCTGAATGTATTTCTAATGTGCTCTCTGCAGTCCCTCTGTATCAGGACTACTGTCTGCTGGAGGTGAAAGATCTGCTCAGACTCAAAGACAGCTTTGTGTCCAAGCTGAGTCCCCAGTACCTACACCACCTGCAGTCTCGCCTTAACCCTGCTCCCAACTCTGAGCCCACCCTTTCTGAACAAAGTCCTCCTGATGCTGGGCCGTCCACTCCTCGGCCCATGAGGGTGGTCCCTTGCACCCTCTGGCAGGACCTGGAGGAGGTTAAAGTGTCGGGCCTGCTCAGCAGTTTAACAAGCACACAGATTCGACTCCAGGAGGTAACGTATGGTTAAAGGTCTAAAGCAGGGGTCACCAACACGCTGCCTGTGGGCACCAGGTAGCCCGCATGGACCATGTGAGGGGCCCTCAGGAGCTCTAGTCACCAATGAGCTTATTCTAAAATCTGATTTACTTTTTAGGATTCAAACTCACAAAGATAAATACAGATGACAAGATTTAACAGTTGAATACTGCTAATAAAGTTTTTGCATTTAATTAACCATCTTCACTGAAACATTGGAACTTGTGTGTTTTTAGGATTAAGAGATTTGCTGTTTGATCAGTGGTATGTTATATATAATATGGTGGATTTTCATACAATGACATAATTGTCAGGTGTTACATGTTTAATGATTAGTTAAAAGTTGTTTGTTAGTGGCTAGTGAAATACGAACATATATGAAATGTAATGAAAATGAAACAATTGCATAAATTAAGAGAAATAGTGTTTCATGTTGAAACATCAACATTTCCTACCATTTTAAGTGACAGCTCCCTATTATCTTACCCTCTAATTAAAGTGAAACCGTGACATTTTAGTATTTAAGCATTTATTTTCTAACTGTTAGCCCTTCGTTTTTTATACAGTACCTATGAAGTAGCTCAGTTTCAGAAACGTTGGTGACCCCCTGGTCTAAAGACTTTCTGATTTCACTGTAGGAGTGACTGTTTTAGTCTCTATGTTAAAGCTGATCATTGATGATAATCCAGTGTTTTGCCGTTGATTCCTGGATTAGATTATTTGTGTAGTATTTTAGTAGGGGTGCCTCAAAAACACGTTTTCACTTTCAATACGATACAGATATTGCAGCTTTGCCCATTAGCGATATCGGCCAAAGTGTAAAGAGTACTGGTATATCATACTTAAGTAGAAGTATTGTTTCTTGATTGAAATTGTACTCAAGTACAAGTAAAAAGTAGCTCAATTAAATAGAACTCGAAGTAAAAGTTACTAGTTACATTTACCTTCACGTTTATTTTTGGTAATACATTTTGCCACGTTTTCCTTGCAAAATCTCATGTATAAACTTAAAAAGAAAAAGACCAGATTTTAGTTTTTTTTTCCATAAAGGCATCTGTATAAAATAAAAGGTTTGTTAAAATGTACAATAGTTTGTTTTTTTTTACCAATGAATTCAATTCAAAATAAATACATTCTCAGGCCCTTAGTATAGCTACTTTTATGAACTCTAAAACGGTGCCATGTGGGGAACAACATAATATAATGGATAATATAACGTAATGGATAGAAACCACAACCTGAACCATAGACAATGGGATGACTAAGAACATATGGAAAACAACCAGCATTCAATGCAGTTTTGGTGCCGTGCGTTTAGTGTAATCTGATTGGTCTTCTATTATGTGATGCGTTTGATTGTTGTTTCACAATGTTCGTCGTTCATTTTAAAACAAAAAAAATAATAATTTACTCGGTAATGGTTGGGTGTAGGAATTGAAAGAATCACTCAAGTACGTTTTAAAAGTAGTAAAGTGCAAATAAAATGACTGATTTAGAAATGTACTCAAAAAAGAACAAAAACCCAAAAAAGCTCAATCTCAATTACAGTAACACGAGTTACTCTGCATATTGGCACAATTCAAATGTACTTTTATAACATTTATTTAAGTGTAACTGTTAGAAAAGGCTTGAACAAGCCATAGTCCACTCAACAGAGAATGTCAACATCAGATTTAAAAGAAAATGGATCCATTGATGATTAACCAATGGGTTCATACATTTTAACCTTAATTGAATGAAATAAATAACAAAGTAAATTACAAGACCCTGAGAAATAACCTATAAAAACAAAGTAATATATTTAAATTGCAAAATAACCACTAGTTTATCTTGAACATTGGCATATGGCTTCGAGAGCTTATATGATCATATATTAATATTGGAAGAGAATTCTGACACTGTTGAATGTATTTCCATGTAAGGTCCAATTGAATTAAGTGCCAATACATTTTTAATGCAACTCTTCAGAATATTTCCAACATTGTGGAGTATACATGCCTCATTGACTGTTTGCAGACATACCAGTAATGAATATATATGGAAAGACTGAGAAATAAATGATTAAACCTTCCCTTTATCATTTATTCTTTATTTATAAGCTGCAGGATTTTTTTAATATTAATTTTGTTGCATTACCAGGATTAATGACCTGTTTTTGTGGCGACGCTCTGTAATTCTTCTGCTTCGTTTCCCCTAAAGTCGATGTTTGAGCTAATCGGATCTGAGGCTTCTTACCTGCGGAGCCTCAAAGTGGCAGTCGATCATTTTTATAGCTCGGAGGCACTGAAGCAGACACTTTCTCAGACAGAGCACCACATCCTGTTCTCCAACATTAAGCAAGTGATGGCAGCCAGTAAAAAGTATGTACTCCTACTATTGAACCCTTTGGGTCCACTTTGAGCTGAGTTGAGGTTGCTTCTTCCAGGTTTGTGATGGATCTGGAAACCCGATTGGGAGAAAATGTGGTATTACCTCAGGTTGGAGACATTGTTCTCCGCCATTGTCCATCTTTTCACAGCCTCTATGTGCCATATGTGACAAACATGATGTACCAAGAAGCCCTAATCACCCAGCAGATGTAAGCCTGCTCTTAACATCATTTAATCACATCATTACAACGTGTCGATACATTTTTACTTAGTCAACTTTTTTTACTTGAAGGCAGCAGAACAAGAACTTTGTTTGTTCACTCAAGAAACTTGAAAGCGACTCAGTGTGTCAAAGACAGAGCCTCAAGTCTTTCCTGGTCCTCCCCTTTCAGAGAATAACGCGCATCAAATTACTTCTTGAGGTAAGTGTGGTTGGAATAATGTAAAGTAGTTTATGTCCTTATACGCTTCTCAGCATAGTCGTTTCCTCCTTTTAGACAATAATGAAACTGACTGAGCCAGACTCCGACCACATGTCAAACCTCAGAAAAGCCATCAACGCCATTGACAAGGTAATGTTATCATCTGTAAAGTCTGGTCAATGACAATCTGAAACCAATTATCGGTGTAAATATTTATATTTACTCTGACCAGATGGTGAAAGAGTGTGATGAAAAAGTCAATAAAATGAAACAAATTGAGCAACTTGTTTGCCTGGAAATGCTGTTGGATTTTGGCAAAGTGAAGGTAAATATTTCACACAACTTTGGTAAATGATTTAACCTTCAGAGAGAAATAAATGTGTTTCATCCTCCTTCAGTCTGTTCCACTCGTCATCAGCAGTCGTTATCTGGTGCGTCAAGGGCCTGTGAAACGACTGGCAATGGAGAGCACGTACAACCCCAGGACGTCCTTCATCAATGTTTTCCTGCATATTTTCAATGACCTTTTGATCGTCTCCACAAAAAAGTACCAGCACTTAACATTGTCCCTTTTATCTCAATGGCATGTAGAAAATGTCATTTTGATCCATTATATCAGTTTTTCCATCACTTTTACTGCACTTTAAAGGGTGCTTATTTTTCTGACCACTTGTCCTTCTGCCTATGGCTCAGAGAACAGCGGTTCGTGGTAGAGGATCATGCCGAATTCCCATCAAATGTAAACGTTGAGCCCTTGAAGACTAAAACGCTGGGTCTACCACCTTACTCCTTCCTGCTGCACCTCTCTGAAAACCACAGCAGCCAGCCAGCTGCACTGATACTTGTGTTTGAAACGAGGTGAGAAGAAGCTTCAATGAGTTCCAATGAAACCCTTTCTGTTCATACCAGCTGATCACTCCTTTATTACTATTCAACAGATCAGAGAAGGAAGCATGGATGAAAGTGCTGTCACCTGACTAACAACTATTAATGACTTTAATGAACGTCTTGCTCTTTTTGGAATATTTTTAAATTTTTGTAATAAAATATCACTAAATTTTTCTTTTTTAGATTTCCTTTAACTACAATACATGTGATTTTCATCATTTTAAAGCCGTCCGTTGTCGGAGCACAGTTACAGTCCCGTGCTGTGGTTGGTGGTGGGTCAATCAGATCCTGGTGCAGTCTCGATGCCACAGGTTTTCTACCAGGCAGTTGAGTACTGGAGCTACGTCACTCAATCCGTCAGCCACTTCCCCTCTGAAACGCAGCACCGGTAAGCCCCAAGTTTCCTGGAAGTTACGGATATCTCGCTCTGCAACGTCGCAGTGCATGAAAAGATCGAACCTGAAAGAAATATTAAGGAAACATGCTGACGCTGGCTTTATGGTGCATATTTAAAGACTGGATTAACGTAAAAACCTTTCGGTTGCTCAAACGTGAACAAGCTTTTGGACTCCTGAGACAACATTATCCAGATGTAAAATAACAGTAGCTAGTGAATATTTAGCTGGGTGTGCAAAGATGATTTGCTTGCATATTTGCATATATATCTCAACGTTCACCCAAGTTAATTACAGATGAAAAATGTGCGATAAAGTAAATATTTCAAGTGTCTGCCTGACATGAATTGAAAAATGTTTAGTTCACTACCCTGCACACTGGTGAATCCTGTTGATCCATAAAACTTTACCAATTGTCAAACTTGACAAGGTTGTGTATACCTCTAGGGGTTTTTTATATTGCAGATAGCGGTAATCATAGCGATAGCTAGCAGAAACCTTGGTGAACGCTATCAGTTTACGATGGTATCTGGCCTGCTTAAGGCAGTCTGACCAGAAATGGCCAGGAGAGATTCTGTAATCGCACATTATCCACGACACCTTTAGTGGCAGAGACATGAGGATGTAGCTATAAGCTAAACTTTCTGACTGATTTAGAGGTATATAATGAGGTTGTGTGTGTGGTAGGATGTTAGCAGTACCTGTACTTACTTATAGGAGCAGTGTTTAGTTATTTCTGCTATACATTCCACAAAAACAGAAACAGGCTCAGTAGGTTTGACACATACATTTTCCATTTTCTTTTCTGTTGATCAAGGGTTAACAGGATTTTATTTTTCCGTTTTGTTTTTGTGCAAGCCAAAAAAGAGAAATATCTTCAATCATTTACTTAAAAATGAAATAATCTTTAAGCAACAAAGAGAGAAATATGGCAAATCGGATAATTACGGTTATTATGGTCATTGAGATTCATAATGTTGGTGTCAAGCCCCACTAGAAGTTTGTTATATCTTACAATGCATATTCATGTAAAATATTTTACATTGACTGTCATTTCAAAGTTATCTACGCATTTTTTATTTTTATTTTTATTGAAGGGCATCTCTCTCCTCCAGTATGTATGGTGTGTTTGTCTGAACAGTTGTGTGATTATTGTTGTGGTGAGGGGGGGGGGGGGGGGGGGGGTTGTCTTTTTATTATGAAAATGCAATAACAGAAACTTAGGCTCAGTAATTGGTTAACTTTAAGTTTGACAGTTAACAGTTTTGTGACTTTGAAAGGAATTGAGACACTGCTTTTCACTAAATTGCTTTTTCTGTCACTAAACTTACTGATTTTTCTCTTTTTCTTGAAGCAATATAGACACTTTAGCCCCACATGGACCAAAAAACATTTGTGCCACAGCACATGTCTCAGCTGAACACATATATTTTTTTTCTCTAATATATTGTAATGGAACATTATTAGGAAAATGAAAGGATACTTGGTGCCAAATACCAACTTCACAACATGCTCTGTAGGTGGTTCAGCCCATTGACTAATTTGATTTGATAAATCATCAAATGATGTCCTGTCAGCAAAGGAGAACAGGAAGAGGATGGCATCTACCCCCTCTTTACAGGCCTGGACAGAAAAGAGATTTCAAAATAAAATCATGATTTAGTATTCACATGGCTCATTGTTTGTGAAAATACTTCATATTTCATACATACTGGAAGCAAATGGTCAAATCTGCGCAGGACGTTATCTCCACAGTCCCAAAACTGCAGGCAGAAGAAAAGTACTCTGCCACTTCCTTGGAGCTTCACTGGCCAATAGACAATGGTTGTCTCAATACCTAAAAACAAAAAACTGATGTGTGATCAGAGTGACTTTGTGATTTATGGATTAATTGAATGCAAACAATTATATGCATTGAAAAGCTGAATATAATAGCTTGTATTCAATCTGGTTGAAATATTCAGAAACTTCAGTGCTCGTACCTGTAGTCTCATAGTGCATGGTAGGAACTTTCAGACCAGCAAGACGAGCAGCGAGAGCCGTTTTACCAACTCCACTCTTCCCACACAGAACAATCTTATAATGAACTGTGTCCACAGATGAATGTGGAGCCATCACTGGTGACTCCAACAGCCCTGGAACACATTAACCAAGTGTTTAGTAATATACTTTGAGCCCTGCTGTGATTAGACTCATAAAGTGAAGAGGAGCTAAATAGTCTGTAGTTATTTACAAACCATACAGCTGTGTATAAATTGACTTTAGAAGTGATGCTTCTATATTAGGGGTGTCCCAATCTGATATCAGAAATCAGCCGATCAGTAAAAAAAACAATAGTCTGATTATATATGCCTGCGTTTATAATAGCCAATAGAAGCAGTCCATTGCAGACTCAACTCTAGCACTTCTATCCAGCAGCTGAAGTGAACTTGAATCATTTTTGTCCTTTAAAAGTATAATTTAGTTTCATTTATATTCTATTCAATTGTAGAATATTTTTGTTTTTAAGTAAACTAGTGTTTTCTTGGTTTATTGAATTAATTGAAGGCATTTTTCAGGGTCTTTTAATTTACCATTTATTCTATTTAATTGTATAATATGTTTAAGGTTAAAATATCTGGAACCCATTGGTTGATGATGAATGGGTCAGTTTTTCCTCAAAGTTGAATAGGGACACCTCTAATCTATATGTAGCTAACATCAAATCACAGCTACTGCATATTAAGACTGGGAATATCAATTCTGAAACAGATTTAAGATGGTTACCAAAAAGCTTGCGTTGCTCCTTGTGCATAATTTTCTTGAAATATTCTTTGCTGTCTTTACTCTGGTGCCAGTCCATCACCACTATTGATCCGGGAGGAGGACCCGGAGCCATGTTGGCAGGCCGTTTAATTCCGTTTAGGGAGGTTTATAGTAAATCACCTTAAAAAGATACAACTATAATACACCGTTAGAAACATTGCAATACTGTTTTTATTTAGAGCTGGAAGCTTTCAGTAGGTGGAGACCATTGTGTGAAATTACTTCCGTCAACAGAGGTGTCGTCATACAACTGTTGACGTCACTTCCTGTACAAGCGTTCATTAGTTCTGGTCAGTTTTTTTCTTAACCTTTTCTGTAAATTAGAAGAGGAAATGTGAGAGTTTTTGTGGGAGGTTCTCCTGTAATTTTGTGTCTTCACTTTTAACTTTGTAATACATTGTGGATAGATTTTTCTTTTTTTAAATATATATATATTTTAAAGCAGATTTATTTTGAAACCAATTGCAATCATTAAGTTTTTTGTGGCTTTTTTCGCATAAATGTTTTTTTTTTTTTTTTTTTTTTTTTAAATAAAGATGAATAACTTATTTATTTTATCTGTACGTTATATCCTAATTTGGTGACTAAAACCTATTCTATTTTGGAATGACTTAATTATATTCATATACATATGTTCATTTTTCAATGTATCGTTTTATTATGTTGTATTTTACCAATTTTAATAATTACCTCTTTAACTGAGTAATCTTTTTTCACATTGCACATACACTTACTAGTTCCCATACTAATCATGTGTTTGCTTATTCTCATTTAAAATAAAAAAAAAAAATTGTTTCTTTGGAAACTAGCTCTTGGTCTCTCCTTTATGTTTTTCTGCCATGCAAACCTAGAAGTTGTATTGAAACATTTTTTTTTTAAAAACTTTGTTGCTGTTTCATCTTCAACATTATTCCACTTGACTTGATTTTCCCATATTAAGGGTGGAAACACTTCAGTTCATTTACTGTATAACAGGGTTAGTCATGTAATTTCCTTTTGTGTTAAGCTTTAATTGACCAGATTTGACCCTTTGTTATGTTACAATGAAATAATTGTGGGGGAAAAAAGGTTTGGAGAACATGTAATCAGCTTTACCTCTTTAGACTGTGACAGAAGGTTATTCCAGGTGTGACCACTGGAGGTCGCTCAACTCACACTTTACGCAGAGTGAAAGAAAAGGTCACTTTGGCGCCAGCAATCCTCACAAAGAGCTGATTATTTTTTTCTTTAAACGATTTTTTATTTCGTCACAGCCACTGAGATGGGATCAGACATCAGATGAACGTCTGTAATGGTGGGAAAATATTGATATTCCTGAGCTCTTTGATCCACCTGCTTGATCCAACATGTAACAAAAGAACATAATTGAGACAGTGATTATAGTACTTACTGTATTTGCTGTTGAAACCGCTTATTTTCTGATTGTTGGCTGCTTTTTCTGAGAGCAAGTGACTAATAATGTTTGCAAAACTATTCAATTCTTCATTGGTGATCGTAGCAATTATGTAAAAAGATGATCCATTAAAAAAATCATCTGTGACTCAAGTTACAAGTGAGTGATAGTAGTGTTTTGAAAAAGTAGCTTGCTCTCTTTTTAAAGCAGGGGTCTCAAACTCATTTTCACTCAGGGGCCAAATATGGACCACATTTTAATCTTATGTGGTCTGCAGTGTTTTAGGTGGGAAAAAGCTTCAATATTTTCATGCCCTAGTTTTCACCTCCACAAATAGCTGAAATACAATATATATATATATATATATATATATATATATATATATATATATATATACATACTCTGAACAAATATATAAATGCAACGCTTTTGAGCTGAAATCAAAGATCTAGAACATTTTCTATATAAACAAATGTTTCTCACAAATATTGTTCACAAATCAATCTAACTCTGTGTTAGTAGTAAGCACTTAATCCATCCCACCTCACAGGTGTAGCACATCAAGATGCTGATTAGACAGCACGATCATTGCACAGGTGTGCCTTAGGATGACCACAATAAAAGGCCACTCTAAAAATGTTTAGTTTAATCACACAGCACAATGCCACAGATGTCACAAGTTCTAAGGGAGCGTGCAATTGGCATGCTGACTGCAGGAATGTCCACCAGAGCTGTGTTCATTTCTCTACTATAAGCCATCTCCAAAGGCGTTTCAGAGAATTTGACAGTACATCCAACCGGCCTCACAACCGCAGACCATGTGTAACCACACCAGCCCAGGACCTCATCATCCAGCATGTTCACCTCCATGATTGTCTGAGACCAGCCACCCAGACAGCTGCTGCAACAACCGTTTTGCAGAACCGAAGAATTTTTTGCACAAACTGTCAGAAGCCGTCTCAGGGAAGCTCACCTACATGCTCGTCGTCCTCATCAGGGTCTTGACCTGACTGCAGCTTGTCGTCGTAACCGACTTGAGTGGGCAAACGCTCACATTCGATGACGTCTGGCATGTTGGAGAGATGTTCTCTTCATGGATGAATCCCGGTTGTCACTGTTCAGGGCAGATGGTAGACAGCGTGTGTGGCGTTGTGTGGGTGAGCGGTTTGCTGATGTCAAAGTTTTTGATGTAGTGGCTCATGGTGGAGGTGGGGTTATGGTATGAGCAGGCGTATGTTCTGGACAATGAACACAGGTGCATTTTATTGATGGCATTTTGAATGCACAGAGATACCGTTATGAGATCCTGAGGCCCATTGTTGGGCCATTCATCAGTGACCATCACCTCATGTTGCAGGGATCTGTACACAATTCCTGGAAGCTGAAAACATCCCAGTTCTTAAATGGCCAGCATACTCGTACCAGACATGTCACCCATTGAGCATGTTTGGGATGCTCTGGATCAGCGTATACGACAGCGTGTTCCAGTTCCTACCAATATCCAGCAACTTGGCACAGACATTGAAGAGGAGTGCCTAATAAATACCACTTTTTTCCCTACATTTTGCCTCTTTTTGTGCAACATTTTCACCCTTTTTCACTATTGTTTGCCACATCCTGCACATTTAAGCTACCCTTTGCCTTTACATACCACCTGGTTCCTCATTATTTGTCCATTTTTGGGCCTCTTTTTGCTTTTGGCATATTTTCACTTTTCGCTCTTTTCTTGCCATGTTTTTGCCACTTTAGGACCATTTTTGGCCACTTGTAACCATTTCTTCCTACACTTGCTCATAAAAAAAGCGGACTGGACAGGCCCACTTTGGGTTGATGCCAGATATGTCAGGTGGCCAGTCCACCGCTGTAGTTGTCTATGTAAGGCTTTACAATATTAAAGCAATAAATGATGGCAATCGGTTCCTGCGGGATCATCTCTTCAAAATGTCACACTTTTGAGATGTTTTTGGGTAATTTAGAGCAATCTTGAGGGATTGTTTGTAAGGAATTAGAGGATTTTAGAAGTCTGGAGCGTTTCTTTGACATTTGCAACTAGCTTGCAAATAAAAAAATAACTTTATTTGCGTTACAAAGGCGTGAGAAGATAGTGGGCCCCTGCAAAAATTGTGGAGTTGCATTGAATTAGTGAATTTGAGGGGGATTTAGTCATCTGGAACCTTTCAAACAGAATTATTTGGTAATTTATGCAACACATAATGCTTTCTCTCTCATTTTTAATTTCTCCTGCGGGTCGATTTGAATGCTCTCAAAGGCCAGATGGATAATTCTCTCCCTTCTTCATTCACCTGTATCTACTCTGTAAACATTTGAAATTATTGTATAAATGTACAAAGCACTTGATCATCTTCTCCATTAGATCTTTTAGTGTTATTGGTTCTATATTTTCCCAGCACAACACTTCACTCCTGGTTTACTGGATCTTACTAGAGTTTCTAAATGTGGAACGAAAAGCTGAGCATTTAGCATCAGGTTCCTCCCTTGTTTTATGTTTGCTCATGTGGAAATGTTTGTTACTTTAATCCAAATACACTTCCTTAAATTTGATAGAAGTGCTGACAAGCCGTATAAAAATGTTTTTCTATAAGATCTTCTTTTTGCTGTTCATCATTGTAGTAGGAGTATTGAACCTCTAAGTGCGTGCTATGGTATCTGTTACCAAGATGTTTCCAGGAGTGATATGTCAATAATGATAAAGTTCTGATATGCTCGCTAAAACATTTCTCTTAATACTGCCATCAGAATAAGGTTAACATAGTTTGTCTTCCCCTGTTGTTTTTATTATACGATATATGTGTGTTATTGGCTGCATGTGAAAGACTGGTTAACACTTGTTGTATATGGGCGTGATTGGAGTTATTTACCCAAATGATTCAGCTGGTCTGAAACACGATATTTAATGTGTCAGAACTGTTGTTTAGCTGTTGTCTTGGGGTCCAAATCTTTAACCGCACCCTTGCCCTGGAGCGTGTGGGTCTTTTGTGCTTGTGTGTGTGAGAGGGTGTGGACACGTTTCTGTGTAAAGGAATCTGCTCTAATTATGAGGTGTAGTATTGTCTGCGTAGACATTTTCATATGACGGAAGTGTCACCTTGTCACACAATACGTGTATTTATTTACTTTTTTCCCCCCTTTTTTTTTTTTCAATAGTTTTGAGGAAGCGTTTTCATAAAAATGACCATTTAATGATGCGTTTGCTCTGGAGTATTCACACGTATCTGACAGGAAAATTAAGGAGCTCGATTGCGTGTTGGTGTGACATTTTACTTCACTATGGCAAATCAGAGGCAGCTCCATGTGGATGGCCGGAATTACCAAACACGTTATTTGTACTTATAGTGCAAACTGCCAAGTTAAACTGTGGACGAAGGTTAGTTTTAGTACAATAATGCATCTGGGATCATTTAAATCTTTAATATGACCTTAGGAGTGGATATTTGTTTGACTGTGATTGCCTCCTGTCTGTACTAAAGACAGTCTGTCTATAGTACTTCACCTCATGCTCCAATTAAGCCTTAATATGCTTTAATGCTTTGTGACCCTGCTCAGAAAAGGCAGGAATTAAGATGAGTAAATAATGATGTTGAATAATGATAGTGCTATTGTGTGGCTGAAGACTAAATTGGATAATGGAAGTACTGTATATACGAAAGTTGACCAAAGTGTGCTTTTATGATAGAGGTTCCAGAATTCTTGTACTTAGCACTTTTAAGCTTCTTGGCTTTCCCCTATTTTCTCACATTAATTGTGATTGAATGACTTTTACCTAGGATTGGTGACATTTCAGCCAAACTCTAAAACCTTTGCATATTTGCGTGGCTAAGATTATTACTCCTGCGGTGGTAAGTGGTAATATGTTCTCAGGCGTTTGTCTGTTAGCAGGATTACGTGAAAAACAAAATTTTTATTAATGATAGACCTTAGACCACGTGTCAAACTCAAGGCCCGGGAGATCGTAAAAATGACAGAGAAACCATGAATCAATGTGTAAATGCAACTCAACAATATTTGCAGAGGCTTACAGTTTCTCCGGTGTTTATATCACACAATTGCATTTATTCAATGTCCAAAAGTTGAAAAAACTCAAAATTCTTACAGAATCCTCCAATTTTTCTGTAATTATGATTACACATTAACATTAAATATACATTGATCACAAAATCTAGGAAATTTAAAGTGAAGATCCTGATAGGAATGATATCTATCACTTATTGCTTGGATATGGTCGGTTTCTTACATATTTCACATTTCATGTCTACGTAGAAGTATAAACTAGGGCACAATAATGTTGAAATTACTTGTTTTCTTGCTAAAAATTTGTGGCCCACTTGAGCTTAAACTGCTCCGTATTTGGCCCCTCAATTAAAATAGGTTTGACACCCCTGCCTTGGACCATTCCATTCAATTTTGGAGGGGATCCGAATCAATATCGCTCATCATTGGCAAAACTTTAAAAATATGAATTCAAAATTGACTGATCTTTATGGAATTTAACATATTTGTGTCTGTCTGGGTCCTCAATCACCCCACTGACTTTTATTCAGATTAAATCTGTATTGCGCATGTTTTTGCGATTTAAAAAAAAACAAACAATTGGGATGTCAGTACATTTGGACCTATTGTATAATTATTAATGAAGATGGAAATCTCTTACAAGCCCAATATCTAGCAAAGATGAAATTTGGCACTCTCTCAGGTTTGTTTCCTGGGCTCAACATGTGATGAGATTGCTTTGAGAGCATCCTGTACATCTCACTTAACACTATTTGCCAAAGTATTGATGCATAAAACTTCTCTCGACCAGTTTGGCCTTGTGTTGGACACACGTTTTATATTTTTAAGTTATCACAAAAGTACAAATCAATCATAATTTATAATAAAGCTTTCCAGGTTGAGGGCAACAATGATTTTAATTGAATACAAAAATATGCCACCAAAAGTTATTCTCTAACGCAGCAAAAACAAATATAAATATCAAGTAAAAATAAATATTAAATAAAAGTGAACAGGTGTATTAAGACGTGATGTAAACATACATTGAATGGACGAGGTGTGGTATGACGGAGAGACTAACTACTACACATGATCAATCCTTCACCCTGAGTGGAAAAACAATTCCAGATTTAAAAAATAACGAAGCAAGTCTCGTCAATCACAAAACGTAAGACATTTACAGCACTGGAAAAATCAGCAGAGTAAAAAGAGTGCTTGGAGAAAGCTGCTCGTCATTACAAAGAGCCTTAAAACATTTCAGTCATTCAGTGGATGTAACCAAAAGCCCTTTCAGGTGCTCTCATATCATATTCTGCACACTCATCTCTTGTCTATATTCATGTTTTTTTTCTTAAATTAAAATATAATTTATTCCTCCTCTGTTATTGTAATATACATATTTTCAGTCTCAGTCCTCTCTGAAGTGTATGAAAAGTCCAGTTCCGCTGGACACTGCAGTGCCACAGAAATGGCACAGACTCTTGCAGCGTGTAGCTCGGTGTCGCTGGCCCGTTTCAGTCGTGGTCATCTGTGAGTGAAATGGCATGGCCGCTCAGTGCACTTTGATACAGAGGAATGCTTAGATCACACGGCAAACACGCTGAGAGAGCTGCTCTCGTCTTTCAGGCCTAGGATGCTGTATGCTATCCTCTTCATGTGACCAGGCAGCCGCACGCCAATGTTCCTGATATCTCTAAAAGGAAAAAGAAAAAAACACTGTTTTAGCGTTTATGAACTATAACAACAAGAATATATGCAGAGTGTTTGCTTTAAATGTTTTTAACTTATGTTTCAGCTTGAGCCTCTCAGTCTGCACATTAGCAAAACACAACTGTTGGAAATCTATTTGTATGATCACATAATGTCGTTTTGGAACTGCTGCTGTGGCGTTTCTACCGCAGAGAATGAAAGGAATGAGCTGTGCAGAGCGGGGGCTGTGACTATTTCTGCAGTCACACTGTGGTTAACAAATGTTCAAGCTGTGGGCTTCAATACTGTCTCTGTGTCGGGGACAAACTGTGGCAGAATGCCCGGGTGAATCCGTGCAGACTGACGTAGCTCCCTCCACCTGTGCCATGTGTGCACTTACTCATGCCTCAAAGCCAGCACCTGCTCCATCGTCACGACCCCCGCGCGAGCGAAACTCTCGTTGTACTGGCTCATTTTGATGGATTCCAGCCATTCGGGCACCGACCTGAACATGGTGCCGTCACAGCCGCTCGTACTGGGCAGGCGGATGGACACGCTAAGGGAAACATGCATATAGATTAATCATTACATGCATTTATTCCATATAACAGGTGATGACATTTGAGCACGAGAGAGAGAGAAATCTATAGCTTCACAGCCGTTACACATCCAATTGTTATACATTCATCCAAACACTTTCACCTGTTTTAGTAAAATTACAACAGCACTCGGAGCGCAATCTTCCACCGAGTTCCAAATCTCCTCTTTGCCAGATATTAGCAGTTATCTGGATCACTGACCATCATTATTTACGCTTAAAAGGCTTGGAAGATATTCCTACATCCATTAATATTGATATAATAGGTCCAAATAATAGTAATAGTAGTCCCATTTTTTCCACAAAGTTGTGATAAATGCGCAATCTGGATTTAACTAGGATTAAACCCTGTGGGGTGATTGAGAAACTAATCCAACATAAATCAGTAAAATTTCATAAAGTTCTGTCAATTATGAACCAAGATAGGATTTTATTTTATTTTTTGCTGATAATGAGAAATAAGGATTTTGCAATTTTTCAAACTGATCCAGAATCAGTATATTGATTCAAATCCCCTCACAAATGTAACGTAATTTACCATGATGCAAGGTCCATAATTAAAAAGATGACAAATAGATAAAAACAAAGCAGAGAAGGGAGGAATTTATGTAACGTAAAACATTAAAATTAGCATCAAAACAGTAAAAGTTGAAAAGTTCAATTTAAAATTATAAGCATACAAATGATAAAGCACTACAGATGGGGATTTTTTTTATTTAATTTTTCAAACTGATCCAGAATCTGTATATTGATCTGGTTCCCCTTTAAAATGTAATAGAATCTACCACAATGTAGTAATTTTGACAAAATGTGTTAAATACTTTTGACATTATCTTGCTAACCTACAAACACTGATGGAAAATAAGACCTCCTTGGCAGAGGTTTAAATGAGTAGAATGAGAAAAACAATATAATTTCATGAAGTGACTAAATATGAAGACAGTTTTCTCTATTTAACTTTTCATGTGTAGTCGAATCGTTGTGTAATTAAAGGTCCTACCGTGGGTCAAAGTCAGCTATGGGTTTCAAAGACTCGGGGCTTCGCAGGAGTTTGTCCAACATGTTGACAATATCGAAAAAGCGAGGTCGTTTCGCGCGGTCGTGTTGCCAACACTGGAGCATGAGTTGGTAGATGGCTGATGGGCAGTCCATAGGGGCCGGGAGCCTGAAGGCCTCATTAATAGCCTTCATGACCTAAAGAGCAGACACAGGGATGAGTAAATAAAGGTGGAGTTCTCATTTAACGTATAAATGTGACTATTAATGCATCCGTTAAGTAAAAGGCTGTTTCTGAATGTCAATAACAACAGGAGCTTTAAATGGGGGATGATGGGAAACTATGCAGGGCAGCAAGCATCCTTCTCTCACCACATCTCCTGCTGACAGTCCCAGGGGGAACATACAATATAGATCAAGCACCACAGGCCAAAGCAATCAGTCACTCTCAACCATCAAAGCTGAAAGCGATGAGACATACCTCATGGTTGCTCATGTCCCAGTAGGGTCGTTCTCCAAATGCCATGACTTCCCACATGACGATTCCAAAGCTCCACACGTCGCTCGCTGAGGTGAACTTTCTGTATTCAATGGCCTCCGGAGCCGTCCAGCGAATCGGGATTTTTCCACCCTGACACATAGAAAAGAAACATTTCATGCTTAAGGAAGAGGAAACACAACTCTAGGTCATCAGTGTTGAACTTTTAACAGTTGGCCTGTGACAAAAACTAAAAAAGCTATGAAATACAGCTTTTGGACTCACTCTGGTTGTGTAAGTGCCTTCAGCGTCATCTTCAAGCACACGGGACAAGCCGAAATCGGATACTTTACACTCCAGACTGCTGTTAACTAAAACGTTTCTTGCAGCCAGGTCTCGATGGACATAATTCATTTCAGAGAGATATTTCATGCCGGCAGCAATACCGTGCAACATCCCCAAGAGCTGGTAGGAGGGGATCTCACCATCACGGTCCTAAAGGCAACAATAAAAAAATAATTATTATTGGCCAAATAAATCTCAATCCCTATTAATGGATAATGCAGTCAACGTCTTAGTTATTGTCAAATTATTATAGCTTTAAAGATAGAATTATATTTGATTTTAACTTGATTTTGCATGTCAAACTTAAAGTTTGACATGCAAATTTAAAAATTCTGTAAATAATAAAAATATATCTGGTCTCTTACCTTAAGATATGTGTCCAACGCTCCATTCTCCATATATTCTGTCACAATCATGGCATGCTTAACTGAAAGAAAAAAATACAATAAATAAGTATAAAGAATAAAAAAGCTCAAATATCTTAAAATCAATTTCTAAACACTGTTGTGGTTGTGTCTGTGGTGTTTTGCTCACATTTGGTGACGACTCCCTCCAGGCGGATGATGTTGGGATGCGAGAACTGGCCCATGATGCTGGCCTCACTCAGGAAGTCTTGCCTCTGTTTCTCCGAGTAGCCAGGCTTCAGGGTCTTGATGGCTACAGCCACCTCACCTCTTGCGGGACTCTTCATCACACCCCAAAACACTTCCCCGAACTCCCCTGATGGGCAAACAGAAGAAAACTTAGACATTTTGATGTTATCACCAAGAAAGTAAAGTGTTAGGTAAACACTCACCAACTCCGATGACCTTTTGTTTGCTGATGGCGCCTGGGTCAATTTCTGTGACAAACTTCTGGATGGCGATGTTGGGGTCCTCATACATATGTGGGTCAACATATGTCTTTAGAGGCTTTAGCTGATCTGAGAGGGAACAAGGACAAGTATAGGTTTTGAAATTTAAAATCTGTGCGTCATTTGGGAATTTATTGTCCGGTGTGTTTGCTGACCTGTTGAAAAGTATGGATCTTCAGGTCCTCCTCTGCCACGTGAGCTCAGTCTTCTGAGAGGAAAACAAAACCAATCAGTAAATGACTGGATGAACTGAATATACAGGAGCAAAATACTGTGGGTATAGTCTGGAGCACGACCAGTTATTACCCATTAAACTCTACCCTGAGCATCTTTCATCTATTCCAGCATGTGGTGCATAATCACACAGTATATTGGTCTGCAGATAATATTTATATAAATGACACACTATTTGAACGTGGCTATCTAGTGTGCTGTTACCGTCTACGCAGCAGCAGGACCGCCACCACGACCAGCAGGATAACCGCGACTCCCACTACAGCTCCCAGCACCATGGTGGAGTTGTTCTGAGTCTGAGACTCGGCTGTGCAAACAGACAGACAAACATTTATTAACTGGAGTCTAGACAATTGGGAAGGAGTTTTTTTTAGCTTGTGTGGTGTTTAGAGCTGTCTGTACCTAATGGAGAGGTATGAAACTCATGCTCCAAGCTGTAGCTGCCCGGGGCGCCTCCCACACTTAGTGCCTGAACCCGAAACAAATAGGTCGTGTCCGGAGTGAGGTCGGCAATTTGGACAGAATTTTTTTCCAAAACCAGGACTGTATATGTGGTCACGTCTTTCTCTCTTTCGTCATCCTAGAAGGAGGAAATTAAACAGACAAAAAAACTTTACATTTTTAACATCGATTTTAACTAAAGCTTTACCTAAACCAGTGGTTCTCAAAACTGTTTGGCTGAAGTATCCCCTTCTCTTATTTCTGAATCCAAGTACCCCCTTTGTCTGACTACATTTTGTTCTGAATACTATTTAAAAAAAAAAACAACTATAGAGCATAATGACAAAATGAGAAAGTGATAACTCACATTTTAAATAATTGCATTTTGTATATGAGTGGAATCAAACTGTGTATAGTGCAGTGGTTCCCAACCTTTTTTAGATCGTGACCATATTTTTATATCAAAAATTTCAGGCAACCCCACATCGTGTCATGACCCTGAGGTTGAAACACTGATTTAGTGCCTCCTGAATGAATTTATTTCTATAGTTTTTATCATTTCTGGTGTAGGACCAACACTGACCCTTGTATTTTCAGTTTATGTTCTAATCAAGATCATTTACATCATCATTATTATGATTATCATTTTTAACAAAAAAAAACTTTATAAAACCTCATCTTTTTAATGCTTTCATTTGTTTATTTTCCACTCTCTCAAGTACCTCCTGTAGGGCCATCGCATACCCCTAGGGGTACATGCAGCCCCATTTGAGAAACACAGACCTTAACGTGGGAATAACAAATGGAATAAAAAAGCTGCATCTTGCTACTTACTTTTCTGCGGTACATAAGCTCGTAGCGGAGGTTGATGTGGGCTGGGGGTCTTCTAGAGAGAGACCAGGACAGAGACAGGCTGGTAGGACTATGATCATCAAGGTGGATCAATGTCACCTTCGGGGGATCTGAAGGTTGCAAGAGACAACGAGAATAAACTAATTGTTAGTGACTAATCACAGCCCTTAAAAGCAAGAATTAACGATGAAAGCCTTGAGGATTCAATGGGTCAGACGGTATTTCCCCTACGTAGTAAGGGAGCTTTTACAGGATATACACGCTATCACAGAAATCCCTTCTCTGAAGCATGAGATGTTAATCTTTTAATGGAGGCTCATGGTCTTTATGTTACAATGTATTCCCCCATTGAAAAAGCTTTTGATTTACAATTTAAAAACATCGTTTTCTAAAGTCTAGTATGTAAAAATCTCTGACAGCATTTCAGAGTTATGAGAATTTCTAAGTTTGATTTCTAACTGTGGGTTATTAACTCACCCACTGCCATTGACGTAAATATACGTCATTTCATATCCAAATGTTCTTGTTTTTCAATAGCAGTTGCTAAGAGACATTGTTACGGACCTCTCCAAAGAATATCAGCCTTGTACTATGATGTAGTGACCAACTGGTGCCGTGTAGGTTGCTCAAAGTCACTGACAGGTTTTTTCAGAAAAAGCCTTTTGTGTGAAACTATATTCAACTGCTGATTACGGAAGAACGACTAAAGAAAAAATAAATAAATAAAATTCTGATGAAAGTAGAGAGTCGAATCTTTCAGAAACTGGCTTCAGATTCAGACATGGTCATAGTATAAAGTATTCTGTGGGTCTTTAAAAATGAGTCAAAATGTTGTAAAATGGCTGGCAGTGTGGGGGGGTCGCTGTTCTGAATGGCTGGCAGCCAATGAGTTAATTGAGTTACTGTAACTATATCTAAATGACTTGATCCAAATACCAATGTGCTCACCAGTATAGTCCAGAGCTGTGGTGATGGTTGCTGTGGGACGCTCAGTGCCAAACTGGGACACCCCGCTGTGAGCCTCCACTGTAAAGGTGTAGTTCAAATGTGAATCTAGGTCACTGACAATGACCATGGTGTCCTGTAGATCTGTCGGTTCTGTCTCGTAACGGACTGCCTCGCCACAGGGGACACACGAGTCGCCGTCGCAGTTTTCGCACACTACACTGTAGGTGAGGTCACTGCGGCCTCCGGTCACCAGCGGTGGGTTCCAAGTCAGCTGCATTCTGCCCTCTGCTGATAGGGTCATGGAAGTGAGATCACGAGGGGGACTTGGAGGAGCTGAATGAGAAAGTACAGTTAGTAAGTAAATCATCTAATGTCCATCTGATAGATGACCTTATGTGTAATACAAATGGAGCGTTACCAGAGCATGGTGATGTAGGCGGGTCAGACGGCGAGCGGTAGAAACCATCCTCACATACACACTCAGTGGCGCCAAAATCAGATGGCTGTGTGTTATCAGGACAAAGCCGACATAACTCGCTTGATACAGTTGATTTGAAGTAGCCCGGTTTACAAGCTGAGCAAGAGAAACAAGGGTGTGTCAGACATGACATATGGAAGAGACAAACACAGGAAGTAATGACTGATCAAAATGCAAACAGAAAGGCCGCCACTGTAATAGAAGCAGCCATTCACCCAACAGGAAGGGCTTGTTGTGAGTAACCTGTAATCACAGAGTCTTTGTATCTGGAGGAATGAACTGGGATTTCCCTGACGATATGCCTTCACTCGCCTTTTATGCCTGAAGGCTTAATCTGAGGTCGAAGTGCCAGTGTTTAACCGGATAACAACGGGGCATTAAATCCATCAGGTGATCTGATCTGCTTCTCCTCTTTGTGAACCACAGCTCATATTTTCTAGCAGATAATATTCATGTTATTGCAAAAGGAAATGGCACCTTGGATGCTGGTGGAGTGTTGTGACAGACATTTAAAGCTCCCAGATAAGCACTCTTCCAGGCCGTCAGAGGTTAATGAATGTGCCGACAGAAGAGAAATCAGAGAGCAGGAGCTGAAACCCGGTCAGAGTCTGGCATTTTCTGTCTTCCTTCCTTCCTATTAATTCATCAGTACCAAATTACAACTGAGGTCAAAAAGTTATTGAGAGTAAAAAATACCAAAGAGGAAACGACTGATGAGGAAACCGATCAACTTGTTGCAAAGAAGGGGAAAAACGGTGGATTGTTTCAAGGGTCTTTTTAAAATAGATTTCCACTTTTCTTTGTCATTCAGCAGTTTCCCTGAAGAGCCGCCTTTCATCCCATGTGTGAGTGATCATGCTTGAGTGCACCCTTGTTTGAAGATGTGGTTACGTTACCTCAGCATCAAGGCAAAAATACTTTACACCCCCCCACCCCTCTCTGCCATTCTTGATGCAATGAAGGAGAAGGAGCAGGTTGGGAGTGAGCCGGAGGAACAGAGTTGAATAGAGTGACAAACCAATGGGGGTTGGGTGTGGAGTTTGGGCGCACCAACAGAAGTTCTCCCTGGGGAGTCAGTCGGCGGCAACGGGGGTGTAGCTGATGGTTTTCTCGCACAAGAAAAGAAGGCCAACCCATTTCATCTTGAGCTGGAGCAGCAGGGCCTCCGTCACGTACCAAAGAGACTTGAGTCCTATTCATCCATTGTCTACGGGATCGGACGAAGTGGTGCCATAAATAAGTTGCATTTCAAGAACACAACTAACAAACGGGGCAGCATACATGCACATTCTAAAAATAAACCGAAATGTTCTTTTTTTTCGTTTGTCAAAAATGGATTTCAATTTAATTAGATTCAATCGCATTTTTATACTCTCGGCCTAGACGTATAAACCTACAAACTCACTCAACCCGACTTGAATTTCCCTTTGTTGATGATAATTGTGGTTTTAATTGTCACATGCTTTCTTCGACGACAGCACTTGTGAAAGGGACTTCTGTTCCGCACCAGTGCATCTGTTAATTGAATCCATTTCTGGCTCTTTGTGTCAGCCCATTGTTCTAACGAGTGGGAACACGGATTAGGGAGCTCGTTGCGTGTGTTAACAACCGGATGAAAGAGCAAAAGGAGGCAAAGCTGACCATGTCATTGGCTAACAGCTGTCCTGTTGCTCTACTAATCCTCTTGACTAAATTACACTCCACACCTAACTAAGCAGCTACGAAGCTAACCTCACTGATGCACCAACTGTCGGCTTGCTCCCCACCCTCTGACTCGGACCAAGGACAACCTGCTTATTTGTGTCAGTCAGCATTCCTTCTCATCTGGCTTTACTTCCTTTTCCCACAACAGTTGAGCTCCTTGTTGGAATTTGCGTGTGCCTGGCTAGCCCATAAGGTCAACACTTTCTCTGTTTAAAAAAACAAAAACTAGGATAAGCTGGATAGATTGTAACCCTACTAAGTCAATTTAAAAAAAGTTACATGTACATGTCTGTGTGTCATATAACTTTATAAATATTAAAAAAGTTGCACATGGATGACCCGAAAATATCGTTTGTCACTAATTTCACACACTGGTCTTTACATTCCTTCCTTTAGCTGTCGCCTTTTATAGTCTATGACTCTATTACTGCCCATTAGTCAGCCTGTATTACACATTTAAGTGGTAGAAATGTAGGTATTTTTTGTGGATTTTTAAAAACAGAACAGATACATTCAGAACCCAGATTTTGATGTACTAGAACTAGAGATGTTTAAGTTTTTTTAAGGGGTTGTTTAAGAAATGTATCATATTTAAAGTTTATAGGCAAAAATTCACATTTATCACCTTCTTGTTATATTAATCTATATCTTACTTCTGTTTAGGATGTGCCTTCCACAGTTCTCCCAGTCAGAGAGGACCATCAGGAGTCATAAACCACTGCTTGACTCAGTCTAACCTCTGATAGGTGTGTCAACCTCATCCCTATAATCTGGGGCGCCTGTTGCCTTAGCAACTTGTCCAAAACAAATACGTGTGAGTAGAGGACATGGCGCTCAGGTAGTCATCCTGACAAATTCACATGGCCCTTCCTTTGGATGATCGGCGGCAGCACTTTAGGTGACGCCAAGGCGAAAGAATTCCTTTCAGAAAATCCCTGCAACATGCTCAGCCCTTCCTCCCCTCCTTCCTTTTCTCTCCGTTGCCTCTCTCCACCCACGTTTCCTCCAGACAGACACACCACAGCCCAGCATGCCAAGAGAAAACCAATTTCCACTCAAAAAAGTAGGAGCGCAAATCCACTATGAACACCACAGCTGTGCCATTTTTTTTTTTTTACTGACTTCAAACTAAGCACAAGTTATCCTCCAGGGCACGACATACCACACACTCTTTACATACTTAACTTTGTTTGAATTTTCAATAGTACATTCTTAAGTTGCCTGGAGTTTGAGAAATATGTTTTTAAAAGTAAATAAAAGGAAAATCTATCTATATCTATTCTAAAGTTGAAAATAAATACCTTCATGTGAATACTTAAACTGAAAAAGGTGATTATGTTCTTACATTACATTATAGGTAATAGACTTTTTGGTATGACTGTCTAGTAGTAGTCCACACGTGACGCACACACATTCCGGAAGACATTTCTCTCTTTTGTGTACTAGGAAGCAATGGACTTTTCAATTTATAAAAGAACAGCGCATTTTTCAAGACGTGTGCTGACAACTCTCAGCTTAAAGTAAATAATTTCACCTATTCTTGGAAATAGCTACTCACTGGACAATGCATTCAACAGGTTTGAATATACTTATGTAGGTTTCCCAGGGTGAATACCAAATCCAAAGTCCACCGGAAACTAGGACATACAGCACAGTATCACCTGAGGCCATTAAGCTATCATAAAACAATTTCTCAGCCAAGCCCCATTCCTGAAACCTGAGAGAAAGACAGCGGAAAGGATTGATAGTTGACCTTTAAGTAAACTAAAAACTGAGACATCATGAGTGTTTACATTTCCTCACGAGTTTTCTTAATCTGTGTGATATGAAGAAATCCGCCATTCATTATAAACCACAACTAAATAAAAATGGCTTATAGTATGTGTCAATTTACCTTGGATCCTGCTTTACCGGAACACATAAAGCACTGTGTGCGTGTGCTACAGATTTCCAAACAAACCAGATGCAATTAAAATTCTTGCACACTTTATTTCACACACTATGTCAAATTAGTTGCGGAAGATGTATCATTTGCTTTAACTGACAATGCCGCTGAAGCATGTTTCCCCTGAGTGCGTGGCATATTTTTGGCATTGCTTACCTTGGCAAGACTCCCCGGTAGTTTCGTATCCTGCGAGACACTGGCACTGACCCACAGGAACCACCCACTCGCCTTCAGCCGTGCAGTAGATGCGTGGGGTGGCCTGACTGACGGCATTCTCCACACAGGCACCCTCCACCTCCCTCAGGGCGTCTGCAACTGTTTCCGGGAAGGTGGCCAAGCTCTGCACTGTGGACGGGCATGTCTTGTAGTAAACCCTGACAGAGAGCAGCGCTACGCATGCACCCATGTCCTGAAAAGCCAAGTAGAAGCCCTTTCCAGTCAGAGCACCTACATTCTTTGTCTCGGTGTTGACCTTCAGCACGGGACCCCTGGTGATCTCATCAGGTGCAATGGTGGCCACTTTGCGGAACTGCCCTTTTCGGAAATTTGTTCCAACGTCTGCATCGGCCTCGGAGATGAAAAGGTTGAAGGTTTCTTTGCAGGCGACGGATGCACCATTGAAAGAGTTGCAATCTCGCACGACAAACTGGAGCTCTATAGAGACCCGTGACGTCCCGGGTCGCCGCTGAATAAATGTTGTGCGTAACCAGTTGTCCTGTTCGGGAGAGTCTATGTTGCAAACGCTGTATGTGTAGAAGAGTGAGCTGTTCACCACTCTCTGGACTATCTCCCACTGCAGGACAGAGAAGATCAAGACATTGGAGGAATCAGCCTTGAGGCCAAAAGTCATTGTTACAAACCTGATATTTCAAATAATAAAAGCCCTATTTTAAGCACATAAACCCTTGTTGCAGAAACTTTGAACTTGCCAAGCAGCATTTTTTTTTACCGATGAGACACCTTTCCTTTCATGCTGACCCAGTAACTCATAAAGTGTGCTGACGCTTTTTCCACACATTAAGATTATTGGTCTGGACATGTGCAGTCCTCACAACGTGTGTGGTTTTTCCACAAAGCCCTCGACTGAGTGTGTGTGTGCGTGTGTGTGTGAGAGAGAGAGACACAAAAAATACTACTCCACCACACTAAGTAACATTTATAGCTGTAAAAGTTTTATACGTACAGCACAACCAAAGGCATAGCAACCAAATAAGCAGCAATTAAGAGTTTTTAGGAGAGGAAAGCAAAGAGGAGTGAAAAGATTAAAAACCTCAAATCAACATTAAACTCTAACACTGCATATGTTTGTAATTTAAGGGGCTTTAAAGAATAAATGTAATGTTGAAGGTCGTAGCTCCTGTTAGGAAAATAAGGCAGTAAACTCTTGGCAGATTACCATTAAGACAGGAATTCAATTTGTATCTTATTCTAGGCATTCCTGAAATTGATCCATATAAATTTGCACATTTCATGAATTAATGTATTCAATTATTTCTATTGACTTGGACTGGCTATATTTAAATGCAAGCAGTGGGAAAAAAAACACATTCATACCTCAATGAGCCAATTTTCAAGGCTGGACAAGAACAAAGACCATTTTGATTGACAAGAGGAAATCCTTTCCAATCTACTGGATTTGAACTTTAAATCTTCAGAGCAGTCACACAAAGAAAAGTAGCGCACACCATTGAACCTCTAATGTCATGTTACTTTATTTAAAGGACAGCAAATGAACTACAGATAGGAACAGGAAGGATGTCTCTGCATTTACAAACCTAACTTTTTTTTTCTTTCCCCACTGTGTCACTTAATCCTATTGTTAACATTGTGTTTGTGCCTTTATATCTGAATAAAAGGAAAGATTCTGGAATGTGTTTCTTTGATTTAGTGTTTGGACAAAAATGAACAGCTGTGATGGTGTAAAACACATTCCTGGGCTGTAAAGTTAAACGATAAGTGAACCTTGGCATTTTATATTTTATAAAGGGTTAGTATCATTAGATCCAAAATCAGAGTTGACTTGTTTTCCTATTGGTTTCAGGATATTTTTTTTTTAACAGGAAAAAATAGCTTGGAACCATGGTAGTCCTAAAACTGCCCGTTGAGGTAAAAATACTCACCCCGTTCTCGTATGGCAACGTCAACCAGCCCAACTCTGATCCTGAAGCTCTCATATCCAATAATACCTCTATGGAAAAAATAAATAAGTAAAGACCAACATAGAAGCAACGGAAGAATGGAAATACAATTTAAACCAAATAGGTTTTAACAAAAAAAGGTAAGAAATATAAACTCACATCAAAGCAATAAAGCTATCTTGTAAATGCAATGTAATAAATAGATGATAGAGCATATGTCACGCATAAAGATGTCTACAGTATTCATAGGCCTATATTTGCTTTGATCTCAGGGGCCAGGGTCTTTATGTGGGGGCACATGCCACACTGACGTTTTAATCAAGCATGACGCTTTGATTCAGAAGTGCTTTGACCGTGTCCTTCAGGTTTTACATGCAGGACTTAATAATGTCTGAGAAAGGCGTGGGCCGTGAAATGAAAATGACCGTGACAAGCGGAAATACATGAATCCGCAAGTGAAACAAACAGGTGCTACTTTATCCAGGGACCGGAAATACGATGTCATTATTCCGTAATAAGCTAATCATATTCATAAATTCATAAATCATATTAAATAAAGTTGAAATATGATGTAAAAAGTTATACGGGTTACGTTTGAAAACATTTTATGATGTTTTTCAGAAGTTGGAAGTCATCGAATAATTTAATAAAAGATGTGTGAGAAACTAACATTTGATAAGAAAGGTCAACAAATCTAATGCCACAAAACACCAAAATATATATCCTTCTGTAATGATATCTCGCAAAAGGAGAAACTTAAAGATGGCTGGCATTCCAAGCTCCTGACTCATAAGGTGCTTTACTTATGCCTCCCAACACCCAAAGAACTTCAAATTAAACCACTTACGTTCTTTCGACTGAAGGCTGACAAATACTTGACAAATAAATAACGACAGGCCCAGGGAGACGCCGCGCTGCTCCATGTCTCAGCACAAGTTTAGTCCAAGAAGCGTCGGAGAGTCCAGGACAAAGTTTGTGTGTGTGTGTGTGTGTGTGTGTGTGTGTGCGCACTGAAGCCTGGACTAGGACTACTGCACCGGCTCCGTCCGTCCGTCCGCACGAGCCTCACCAGCCCATTCAGAAACAGGTGGCGTCATCGCCCCGCCCTCTCCCGGCGCCGCCGCCACCTTTGGAATGTGGAAGCTTTCCAAATATGGTGCCCGGGGGCGTGGCCAAGCTCCTGTTGGTTGACATTGTTTTGCTATTGTTCCATAACTAAAAAAAAAAAAAAAAAATGATAGTAGTAATAATGTGTATATATATTTTTTCTCTATTATTTAAATAATAATAATAATAATAATAACAATCTCTACACTTACACAATTATTTGTCAAATCTATGCAATTTATCATGGATTAATTTAGCACTGTGTGAATTTCAAACACGTTTAATTCATGTTTAGATTACCACGGTCTGCTTCTGTTTTTTGGTCTTGTGTGTTGTATTTTATTCATTGATTCTATTACCTCCACCAAGGAGTTAATATTTTCCCCTGCATTTATGTATTTGTTTGCTTTGTTTGTTAGCAGAAATATGTCAAAAGTGCTTAACAGATTGTGACAAAAAATTTTAACCAAATATAGTTATTACGCCATACTGATTCTGGATCAGTTTCAAAAATCTAATTGGAAAAATCCCCATCTGTAGTGCTTTATAATTTTTATGCCTATAATTTTATAGTTTTAATTTTTCAATTGTTTTATTAGTGACGTTTTTAACTTTTACTGTTTTTATGCTAATTTTAAGGTTTTATATGTATATATTTTATAAATCCGTCCCTTCTCTGCTTTATTAATCTGACTTTTTTTCATCTTTTTAATTATTTTTTCACATTACTTCTGTGTGCATTAGTCTCTAAACCTTTTCATCTATCAATCACTTTAGCAAAAATTTTGTGACGCACTTTGGACTACAATAGAATTTGTAGGAAAGGTGCTATATGAATAAAGTTTGATTTATTGATTGATCTCTAATCATAGACAAAATTTCAAAAAAGTTGGACCTACTGTGTCGTCATTAATGGGGATAAAACATTTCTTACAAGCCTTTAAAGTGTGAAATATTATTGTACCATGATTAGAATCACTGCCAATATTTGGCAAAGAGGATATTTGACACTTGTTGGTGGTTTTCTATATTAAAATAGTCTTTTGGCATGCAGTCTGATAAATAAAATACAAAATGCCATAGTGCAGCCTAGTTGACATGACAATTAATAATAATTACCTAATTTGTTCAAATCAGATCCCCACCCATACTAGTTCACATTGTGTTGTTCTTGTACTGTTACTTTTACACACAAAGATGATTCTTATATATAGATGAGAAAGATCATTATTAATGAAACAAAGTAATTATATTGTGCTTTTTCGATCAATTTAGGAGAAATTTAGCAGTTTTGCGTTACACACCAGACTGTCTGTCAGCCCACACTTGTGTGCAAAGTCACAGTAATTGTCAATCACCATTGTGGTCAAGGCAAATAACCCTAACCCTGACAACCCACAATGTTCTAATCCTGCTACTGGTTGGTTCATTTGAAACCTATAGAAGGGTTCAATTTAAATGGGCCAAACCTGCACCAGGAGCAGGATTTGCTGACCCTGCTAAGTACCATTGTGGGGAACAGGGTCAACACTGGTGATACCCAACATGTTTTCATACACATCTGCCTCATTTTAGCGCACATGCGCATTTTTATTGTTTTATCTCAAAGCAAAGCTTATCATGTCCCTATAGGTTCGTTGATCCATAAGCATATACATAACATACATCAAAAATATAATATTTTCTAATATACCAATTAGTTAGGAATGCCATACACAAAGCTCTTAAAGTCTTTCTTTGGTGTTCTTGGTGAGGTCACATTGGAAAATCAAACTAAGCTAAAAAGAAAATCCTGCATTGTTTTGGATGAAAAATAATTATTTTATTGGAGTTTCTCTGGGGAGCCTTTGATTTGTTGCTTGTCTTGCACTTGGCAAAGCAGCGTAATTGGACCACCAACAGCCTAACTTGGACATCAACAAATGACTCCATTTACCATGTTTTGACAAATGTTTCGAAGCCATTTTGAATGCTTATTCTGTTCTGGAATCTTAATTTGAGGTTGTAAAGGTTTCTTAAAAATGAGGAAACGCAATACATTACAAATATATTTAGGCTTTGGTGACATTAAAAAAGAGTCCAACAATTGTTTGACCGTCTTCTAAGTAATTGCTGAATCCTCCACATCTCGTCCAGGGCTTGTGTTTCCCACGACGGGTAAAGGAGGGGTCAAGTGGGAGGGGGCAGCTTAGTATGAATATATGACTACAAATGAGACAGTTCTTATAAAGAGCCTCGCAATTTGGGTATGAATATGTGACTACATAGAAAGTCCAACAAAAGCATCGCCTAGCAACTCCTAAGGAGTAATTTCAGAGTCAAGTCTTCTCTGAGAGGCAGCGTGCACTTGGACAGGAGAGGCCCTCAGGCTGAGGGCCCAACACAACAAATCAACCTGACATGGAACTCCACCAAAAAACATTAAAATAAAAAGTCATACATTGTCCTATATAATCATTTAACAAACAGAATGAAGTATTCTGATGAAAAGTAGAGTACATCCTGAATTTGGGCTTTTTGATAATAAATTACCAAAGTTGGTTACATCGTCTGAATAAATAACCTGCATTTTAATCTGAAAGTTACTGCTTGATCTCAATTGAATGTTTAAAAAAAGAAAACACATATGAAGAATAATAATGAAGAGATTTTTCAATTTCTATATTAACTATTCAAAAACTATAATCCAAATGTCTTTCTTGTTCTTGATAATCTACACATTTTTTGTAAAGTTCAATTTGCTACTTGAGGAAAAACCTGGATATCAAGCGCTTGAAAAGTCTTTCCTCTTCAGTGAGTATTGGTTTTGATACACACCGAGGTGCACTTAGGTGTTATTTTCGAGTGTGTTAATGCTTGGACACTAAGAAGTGCTTTCTGTTGTCAGCCTGTTCTCTAAGGTGTCAAAGGTTAATACCCTTCCTGGCACACAAGTATGCAAATGAATTCATTACAATGCAGGCTCCTTTTTATTCACTGAACAGAGCATGTGTCCTGCTGAAAAGTGGACTGACGCCTCAGATCGCCCACCCTCCACTTGCCCAAATACGCAGGTCCCTGTGCTTTTGAGGGTGATGACAACACAGGAGTTCTTCACACTGGGGGCTGGGACTGAATTTTGCGGGTCAGTGCACAATAGCTGAAGCAGCAACGCCATGTCATTCAGGCCTGCGGCTCCCCTCACGCACCCGCTTTTCCTCACGCTTCTTGTTCTATCAGCAAACAGAGAGGTGGAGCACAATTGAAAGCACTGGGGAGGTTTTGTGTACTGCCAACATGAAATGCGCCTACTGTTTTCATCACTCTCACACAGCCAGGGCTCCCAAAAGCCTTGTTAAGAAATAATCACTTCACACATTGGTGCATGCCTTTTGTGATAAGTGATTACCCATCAGTGTTGTTGCAAAAGCTTTCCTCACTTAAGGAAAACGGGTTTAGATTTGTTTTGTTTATTTCTCTGTAAAAAGAGAAATGCAAACAAACACATGTTAATATGTAAGATTAGTTTAACAAGGGTACTTTCCATTTTCAGTCACTCATTCAGCCAACAATAGGAACATTTTGGAACATAGAGAATATAAGAGAAATGTTCCCATTGACAAAGGCTGGTTCGAAGTTGCATACTAACTACTAGTACTACTCATACTAGGTCTGACGTCAAAATGAGTATGTAGTGCATCCACATTAGATATTATGCAAAGATTGAGTACCCGAGAAATACCCAGATGTATACTATATTGGGACATTTCCTAAGTATGCACGGTGGGCACACTAGTCATACTCAACCACCCCATGATGCATTGTGAGCTGAATGTAAAATCATCCTGGGACCAGCTTCAAACTAAAAGTCAAACATCCCCTTTTCAAAATAAAAGCATCTCTTGTTGTTATCCATTATTTTTTAACTCTTTTATTAATAGGGCTCTTGTTTTGAAGGTACCCAGAGGTTTTGTCAGTAGCACAATGGCGGATCTCCAAAAATCTCTGAAATGTTGGCATGAAATGTGTATTCCGTGAGTTTTATGGATCAAATGACCACATGTTGATACTCTACATGGTTACTTTCTCGCTTAAAATGGTTTCAAAACTTTCAAAGGTGGCGAATCAACAGAAATATTCAACCTTAGTGCGCTTCAGTTTTTGCCGTCATGGGTTTGAAATGCATCTTGGGAAACTTCAAAGAATATTTTAGTGGGAATATTAATCATAATAATCACACTAATAGTAGACAGTATATACTCATTGAGTGGGTATAGTGTGTAGTACATTAGTATGCAATTTCGAACACAGCCAAATACGTATATAAATATGTGTACATTTACATACACAGGTGTTTTCACACCTACTGTTAGCTAGTAAACATTGGAAAAAAATTCCATTTTTTTTTTTATTAGAGTAAATTATGCAAGTGGATTTATTTGGATTTTTAAACCAAAAAAATCAACATAAGTAGTTGAAGTAAGAGTAAGCAGCTACCGGATATCTTTCTGTTCTATAGCTTTTAGTTGTTATGCTGCACATAAGCAGGAAAAAACTGCTCTGTTAATGTTTTGTTTTTTTTAACTGTATTTAAAGTTTTCTGTTACACTTTTACTCATTTAAAGCACATAACTGCTTTGTGTGGGAAAAGCACAACAAATAATTTTCCCTTGCCTTACATTTAAAAATACACTTTGGTGGAAACAGAGACACGATGGTGACTCAAAGATTATACAGAGGTTAATGAAAGAGTTTAAGTAGAGGTTTAAAACCACATAACAAAAGACATTGAAATTTCAGTATAATCTCGCTGGTTTTAAAGGTTCCCTGAGTCAGCAAAGGTAAAACCGCAAAAAAGGTGTGTTATCCTTTAACTGATCCGACAAAAGGATCAAACCACACAGCGCTCGAGTTGTGTTTGTTATTGCACGGAAAGGAAAAAGTAATCACACACATCTCAGCGACACCAACAGAAATGATGTTTTACTTACTAATTTGAGTGAGAACAACAGTAAAAGTAAAGTTTGACCATGACTGGATTTAAAACTCAGCACTTTTATATTCTGACATCACAACAAAAGTGTGACGAGATCCCTCTCAACCCCACATCCTTTCATCTCCCTCACATGTTGTGGAATCTGATCTATTCTTTTTCATCCACTATTGTGCTTTCTTTCTTTCTGAAAGGCTTGTGCACGGTGTCCTCCCCTGTCCTCAGTCATTTCCTTTTAAAAAGGCTCGACATGCCACCTCTGAAAACACTACCTCTGCGAGCTGGAATTTGGGATGGGTGCCTGAGGTCTATACGGGCCCTGTTGTGTGCAGCACAGCATTAAAAAAAAAAACAAAAGAAGGAACATGCACAGGCATGTTTTTTTGTGTGACAGAGCAAAGAAATGTGAAACTGTGGTAAAAAAAAAAACACAGTTTATTACTCACACAGGCTCAGGTTCTTCTTTTCTCATTGCCAAATCCATCATCAATACCTGCATTATCACTAACCATCAAAGAGCAGCTGTGATAGGAAATACTAGCTTAATAACTGTACTGTTGACATCTCTGAGCAGAAACACAAACAGGTTGTTTGAAGGTTTGTGAAAAATAATACTGCTGCCTATCAAATTAGATTTGAAGTTCTAATATCAAATAACGTGCCAAACCCAGCTCTGAACTTATGCGCGAGGGCAACAATGAGGTGTTTGAAAACGAGCCTTTATTCATTGCTCAGTGTTATTTTCTCTTTCTAATACGTAACAGACAGGTTGCGTATTCAAATTTGTCCCAGACTGAGGACGCTATAATCCTCTTCGTCTGGCAAGTGGGAACGTGGGGTTGGAATAGACCGGCCCAAGGCTGAGTAAAAATCTCCTTTCAGTATAAAGACCTGTGTTAAATGTAATTGTTGTTGGCAAAGGGCACTAATAAAGATGACAGCACACATTCATATGCATTGGTTTGTGTGCTCAGCTTGACGAAGTCTGGCTCTGAGGCTTAACAAAGGAGAGGAAGGAAGCCAAAGGCTGGAGAATGCCTGAGGGTGTGGGGTGACAACACACACACACAAGTACACACACACACACACCCACAAACACACAGCCGTCCAGCTTGCATCCTGTGGTCTCTCAAGTCTGAAGTTATAGCTGCAGTGACAGCTGGGCTATCACTCTGCATGGGCTCATTCTCTCTATAGCAGGACACACACACACGTTATCCTGTTTACTGTTTACACTTCACAGTGGCCAACCAACCAACTTGTGGGGGCATCTCCTTTGTGATCACAGGCATTATTACGGCTGTTTGTAAGGTTGTTGTGTAGATGATGTGTTTGGACTTTGAGTCAATGGTTGTTTGTTCCAGGTGCACGTTTTTACACTCTAAAGACCTTGGCAGATTGTTTGATGCTCCAAGAAAAAAAAAACCCAACTTAGACCTAAATTAGGTGTTTTTGAAATGATTGGCCAAAGTCCAGCTCGGATGCAGAGGTACTCACGTTACTGTAATTGAGATGCTTTTATGGGTACTTGTACTTTTTGGAGTATATTTCTAAATCAGTAATTTTACTGTTTTAAAAGATGCAAATGAATGAATTTGTTACATTTCTACACCCAACCCTTATTGAGTAAATTATTATGTATTGTTTTAAAATGATCAATGGTCCTTGTGAAACTACAAAAAAATGAAATGACCAGACGATAATCAAATGCATCACATCATAGCCGACCAACCAGATTAAAAATAATGCACTGCACCAAAACAGCATTGCATGAAGGTTATTTTCTCAGTTTTAGAGTACAATAGCTGTATTTAGAGCCTGATCATTCTAATATTTTGAATTTAATTCATTTGGTGTTATTTTATTTAAAAAAAGACATGTACATTTTGACAAATGCCTTTGTGGAAAATAAATGAAGTTCAAATTGTGCAAGATTGTGCCTAAACTCAATCTGGACCTGGATCCGTCATGTGACCGCTGCAAACAAAGTCCTGCTAAGCTTCTGCACACATTTTGGACCTGTCCAAAACTTTCTGGATATTTCTTTGTTTTGTTTTGTTTGTGTTTTTCTTGTTTAACATTGTGAAAAATAAATAAAAAGACTTTGATCAAAAAATAAATAAAAAATTGTGCAAGATTTGGTCTCTTCCTTCTTAAGTTTAAACATGAGATGTTTACTGTATGCAAGGCAACCGTGGCAAGATTTATAACCAACAATAAACATGGGGGTGGGGGTGGAGTAACTTGTAATTTTTACTTTGAGTACTAATTAACTGAGCTACTTTTTTTTACTTGTACTTGAGTATTTTATGTATGACTTACTTGTACTTGAGTAGAATATAGCAGCATTCTTTATACCTCTGCTGTGATGTAACATCTCGTTCTAAAGGTTTGCCTCTAACGTTTATATTGGGTGTCATATGGTGAGATGTAACGACCACATCTGCTCAGAAAATAGGTAGCAGAAGGGATGATGACTGGCAGTGTGGTCCACAACAATCAGTGCTATTTGGTCAAAAGGAACACCTGCTTTGTTTGAGGTAGGTCTAAATCCTGATGACGATGACACGAGGCAGCTGAACAATGCGTCCCCCGACAGGCTCCAGATACATATATATCAGTTAAGTTTTTACACTAGTAGCTTTTTCTGAAGCAGGCAGTTTTGACCCCAAAGTTAGAGTCAGAGATGAGGCATGCAGAGTTGATGACAGTAATGGATGAGTGATGGTGACAAGTATGTATGACCCAGTCAGAAGGCAGCTCTGGTACTCGGAGACCAACAGGGGTCCCTCTTGTAATAACAATAGGTTGTTAGAGTGTAGCTGCCTGCTCACAAGTGACTGATGAGAGTCAGGGACCTCCTGCACCCTGAACAGTGATGAATCATTAAATTAACATTGGTTGGTGGATGAAACACACAAGACCAGTGGACCTATTGTAGATATGGATTATTATTCGTGGTTTCTTTTTTAACATACTATAATTAAATAGCTCCTATTTACCCATAATAAAATATATTCAGGTCAACTTTCTCACAGCCTATTTTTTTTTGGAACAAACTGTTTTAGAACATCTGATTTCAACTTAATCTAAATCCAACAATAACACAAGCAAGTACGTAAGCAAAGAGACAAATTAGATATCAATAACTACGACACTTGAATTAACACTAAAAAAGACAGTTTGAGCAAAATGCACTGAATTCAAGTAATTAACAAATGAGAATATTTATGTATATATATATTATTAATATTTTTTAATATTAAACCTAATGCACATTAAACAAATAAATCAAATAAACAGACACAATAAACCCCTAAATGATAAATAATAATAAATCAATCAATAAATCTTGAACATAATTTGCATTGCTTTAAATCAGCAGTGATTTAAAAATGTAAAACACATTTTAATTAAAGGAATACTGTTAGATATTAACTTTTGAAATCTTTGCTTTGACCTATGTATAATTTGTGTATGTCTTTATCTTTGATGAGCTCATATGTCTTAGTAAAATAACAAAAGAAGACACACGTCACAGCCATGTGCAGCCAAGGAAGGAGAAACACTAGATAACAACATAGAAAACAAATAATGAGAAAACAACATTCGAGGCCCAGGAATGAGCCGACCCTGACGCCCACAGCTGTGTGGAGTGAAAAAAATAATCCCTTAATTCTGTAAAGCGATTTTGAGTGTCCAAAAAAGCATGATATAAAATTGATGCATTATTATCAATGAGTGCCTGTTATTTTCTATGAATTCTGATATTGTTGTTGATTCATTTCTGTTCATCTGTAATAAATTGATTGATTGATCCAGCAAAGCAAAACCTCTGACTATGTCTTTCTGAATGCAATCTCAGGTACTGAATACAAGAGTATCTCAAAACTCTAACACTATTAAACTGACTCCAGAATAAGTTACTCATACAAAAAATGTACTTATGAAAAAAAAAAGTCAGCATCTTTCTCCTAATTAATAGTAATTAATCTGACAGGCGATAGTCATAGTATTGTTGATATATCAAAAATAAATAAATAAATAAATACATTTAAAAAAAACAAGAAAAAACCTCATTTAATAATATATTTTTTAATATATATATATATATATAATTTTTTTTTTGATATATCAATGGAACATCTTCTTCAGAAAGGTAAACCGAAGTTATTTCCTGTGATTCACAGACAATACTATGGCTTTCGCCTGTCAGATGAATTACTATTAATTAGGAGAAAGATGCTGACTCGACTACAAGCATATTTCTTTGAATCACAACAGCTGTGCAACAGAAAAAAAGAACCCCAGTCTCAAAGTAAAATGATTTTTTTCCTAATTACAATAATCACTGCTAATAAATTATAAATCTGTACGCTTTTCACATTAATTACTGGTAAATGGATTATAGAAAAGGAGTAATATACCAGAAAAATTAAAATACAAAGCGACCACCATAAAATGACATATATGGTCCTACAGTTTTACTACATATATGAATAGTTTGCAGATGTATGTATATATGCTGTATGTTTTATTAACTGTACTTATTCCACTTCCCTTTAAAAAAGAATAATCTCTTGTGATTATATTAGAATACACATTTGTAAGTGTTTGTGTACATATATTTATATGTACATACTTGTATAACCGGATGCACATGTGTGTATATGGATGTATGTAAAATTCTTTTTTTCCCCTTTTATAACACTTATAAGTTATTTGCAAATTGTGTTCTGGAGGTACATAGTGTAACCATATATATTTATGTTCACAAATGTTGTTATTATATATGGTATTTTTTATTTATTTCTTTTGTGTACGTTGTTCTAAGTCACACATGCTTGGGCAATGTAAACCTGTCATGCCAATAAAGCTGTTTTGAATTTGAAACCCAATTTGAGAGAGTGTTTACGCTACAATGTACCTATGCCACTTGTTTTTTGAATTGTATAATACATTTTAAATGCAACTTTGGTTTAAATAAAGACGTTTTGAGGGGAAAAAAGGGTCTATTCTCCTGTTTCTATTCATAAGCACCTTATCAAAGCCGCGTCATGTCACGTGACTGCTACAGGAAGTCCTTTGCCTCGGCTCGCGACACAGGTCAGTTCCTCTCTTCCCCCTCACGTGAAAGTCAGTGCACGCACTCTCTGGCAAAGCTGTTTTTACTTTTAATCAGTAGCGATACTTGCAATTGTTCTGTAATTCCATTTTCACATGCCATTCTCACTGGCGGAGTGTGTCATTGTAGATATATGACAGCTAGGGCTCTTAAAGTGACGCTCCTTGATACTTTCACACGCTCACACGCGACATTTCTCACGAAGTGGTGAAATTCGCCACACATTATACATTAAAGGAACATAGACTTAATGTAAAGTAGATTAAAAATCTGTAAATGAATGAGGCTAAGGCGGAATGATCTGGTTAAACCAGTGACCTATCATCTAATCAGATGGAATGCAGTGGAACGTGTTAGAGAGGTGCGCCGATCGACCCAAATGTCGATAGTATCGAACCAACGTTGGGATCGTTATTGAATGATATTGAATCATTTTGTTTCGTGGTCTCTCATGCGTGCACTGACTGAGTGCTGCTGTTCAGTGACAACTGTAGAAAAGACTGAGAGATACAGTGTTAACACACTACCACTTTATACAAGCATCTTCATAATCATTAGGAACAAAACACTAAGCTATGGAAATATAATATCCAGGTTGTTATAAGCTAGCAGTTAAAATTAACTTTAAAAGTGCAACTGGTCAAATGTTACTCATTAGTCATTTTTGGAGATGGCCTAAACCATAATATGACCAAAACAAAAGCAGAAAAGTTATTTAAAATAAGATAATTATTTTTATTCAACCCACAACAGGACTATTTACAGTATCCAACAAGCAAGTGCGCAATCCAAACACAATGACAGGAAGGATATGTTATATAATGTTGTAATAATATAAGTGTAACTAGAAAAAAAAAAATGTATTTAACTTCAATAAATATGTACATCACCATACAAGTATGAGAACATAACATGGGTTAAACACCTATTATTTACACTGCTAATTGTAGATATCAACAGATATTCACTTGTCACTAGTGGAAAGTGTTATTGTAGATATCTGTAACTTTATTACAACTCGTCAAAAATGGTCCTTTGACTTCTATTCAAATTTAATTACAGATGTCTATAATTTAATTTTGACATGTTATAACTCTAAGTCCATATATCCATAATGTAAGTTCCTAATGGTCACAATGTTAGTTGTTTATATCTACAATTGTTGTTGCATCACAGATATCATAAATCTAAAATTCAATTCTGACTAGCCAAAATTTGATTCTACAATTATGTTGTAAACTACGTAAATATACTTTATTCCAAAGTGACATGCTTGAATCGAAGAAAATAGCTTAAAACCAAACACAGGAAAAAGGTGAGGACTTATAAATTAACTTTTGTGCTTTGTTTTTTGATGCCCAGTCTGCGAAAAACCTATATATGTATAAAGTGTTATTCACCACTGCAAAGTTTTACCATTGCTGTGTTCATCTCTCCTGTTTCTGGTCACATTTCAAAGCAGTATTCTGCCAGGCCAGTAGGGGGCGGTGTTGGCTAGGCTGAGTCAGCTATTGTAGCTTCACCCATGCAAGATGACGTCAGAATCAGAAATGTTTAATGGCCAAGTACAGTTTTAAGGACAGTACAAGGAATTTGTCTTGGTAGATGGTGCACGAAACAAAAAAAAAACAACAAAGAAAACAAGAACAAAGAACAACCCAGCAACAATAATAATAATAATAGTGATAAATATAAAGGATGAGGGATAAATAAAGGATAGATAGAGAATAAGGATAAATAGGATAAATATATATATATATATTTTAAAAAAAAAACTCTTCCTCACCCTCCGCGGGCAGTCTCTTTTTTTCTCCAAGCTCGGGTCCTCTACCAGAGGCCTGGGAGCTTGAGGGTTCTGCGCAGTATCTTTGCTGTTCCTATAGAACTGCACTTTTCTGGACCGAGATGTCTGATGTATTTCCTGGGATCCGCTGGAGCCACTCCTCCAGTTGGGGGGTCACTGCCCCGAGTGCCCCAATGACCACGGGCACCACTGATGCCTTCACCCTCCAGGTTTTCTCCAATTCTTCTCTGAGCCCCTGGTATTTCTCTAGTTTCTCGTGTTCCTTTTTCCTGATGTTGAAGTCGCTTGGTATTGCTATGTCGACCACAACGGCTTTCCTCTGCTCTTTGTCCACCACCACAATGTCTGGTTGGTTCGCCATTACCATTCTGTCCGTCTATATCTGGAAGTCCCACAGGATCTTGGCTCGGTCATTCTCTACCACCTTTTTGTAGGTGTTTCCCACTTTGACCTTGGGGTTTCCAGCCCATACTCTGCACAGATGTTCCTGTACACTATACCAGCCACTTGGTTATGGCGCTCCATGTAAGCTTTCCCTGCCAGCATCTTACACCCTGCAGTTATGTGCTGGATTGTCTCATTGGCCTCTTTGCACAGTCTACACCTGGGGTCTTGTCTGGTGTGATAGATCTGGGCCTCTATTGCTCTGGTGCTCAAGGCCTGCTCCTGTGCAGCCATGATGAGTGCATCTGTGCTGTCCTTTAGTCCGGCTCTGTCTAGCCATTGGTAGGATTTCTCAATATCCGCCACTTCAGTTATGTTTCGGTGGTACATCCCGTGTAGGGGCTTGTCCTCCCATGACGGAACCTCCAGCACCTCATCTTCTGTTTCCCATTGTCTGAGACATTCACTGAGCACATCATCTGTTGGAGCCTTGTCCTTGATGTACTTATGGATCTTGGATGTTTCATCCTGGATAGTGTCTCTCGCACTCACTAGTCCTCGGCCTCCTTCCTTCCGGCTAGCGTATAGTCTCAGAGTGCTGGATTTGGGGTGGAACCCTCCGTGCATGGTTAGGAGCTTTCGCATATATATATATATATATACACACACATAGATCAGTGGTTCCCTAACTTTCCACAGTCCCGCATCCCTTCAGACTTTTAAGCTGAAGCCATGTACCCCCTACTGCTGCACACTTAAAAAAAAAAAAATCTAATGTAGTGTTTTTTAACCTTGGGGTCGTGACCCCATGTGGGGTTGCCTGGAATTCAAATGGGGTCCCCTGAAATTTCTAATAATTTTTAATAATAATAAAAAAAAACTTATTAAAATCTCATTTTAAAAATGTTTTAAGTATTACACTTCTTCAAATTATACCACCACACACAAAACAATCTTAACTGTATTCTATGCCTTCACTTTCTCAAATATAAATCTAGGTAAAACAAAATGGCGTATAAAAAGCTGAGCTGGCTGGCGCATCTTTGTGCACTAGTCTTGGCAACGACAAACATTATCAAAAGCTAATTCTAGAAAGAAAAAAAGAGTCTCTGAAGACGCCATGAATTTGTAATAATGAAATGGGGTCACAACCCAAAAAAGCTAGGAAAAATATATGAATAATAATCTGTAACCATGGTTAGTCTTACATCGGCTAATGTGTAATTTGTGGCAATGCATGGAGGCTCCTGACTGCTGGTCAATTTATATTCCACTTTTTAATAATGTACCCCTATGACAATTTGTGTACCCTTGGGGCACCCGTACCCCACTTTGGGAACCTGGACCTTTTTTTGGGTGTTTACAATATGCCCTTATAGGTATTGTCTAAAAAAACAAAATTAAAAAATTATTATTATAATTGTCAAAACAATTTACATGCAATGGTATACATGTCATTTAGCACTTTTATAATACTCTTATCGAAATGTTTACATATACATGTGGATTGTTTTTTAATAACCTCTCATATAAATTTAAAAGCACATATAATGCTGTACTTACAGAGGTAATGATTTGGTTGTTAGTCACAGAACAGGATCACTGAATGGACCCATCAGTCTCCTAAAGTCACGAGTGAAGCCGCCCGCTGTGATTCATGTGTCCACAACGATTCCCACAGTGCTTTCTAGGCTCAAAAACTCTACAACATCTCAGACTTGGACTACGATGAGTGTCAGGGCATAAGAGGATGGACAATCCCTTCTTTGTGCTTTTACCAAGTTCATTGAATAAATGAGGCCATTTTGTTGCATAAATGTGATGTGATGGAGGATGTTTGAAACAAAAAAATATTCGAGACTTGAAAAATCTAGGGCACAGCTACAGATATAGATTAATAGATTAATATACGTTTTTTTTGCAGAAAGTGAAGGTGGAACACACACACACATACAAACACACTCTACAACACAAAGAGTAAATGCCATTTATCAGGAAAAGACCCATTTCTTCAGGACCACCAACTGTAATACTCCACTTTATGATGGGTATCACTGTATCAGAGCAAAAAGGCAGTTATTGAAGCACTGAGTACTCATGGTTGCACCCTATGTTGTTTACATTGTCACTGTGTACACATGACAGCAAACAGTGGGCTTTCCAGATGTTGCATTAATTAGGAAAGTCGACTCGGATTTGACGGCAAATCCTGGAAAAAAATGAAAATCCTCTCTGGCACTGACTTAGTAGATCTTTCATTTTTTTTTTTAGATTATTATCTTGAAATAACTAGATATAGTTTTTTATATGTGCGTATACACTGTGTGTTTTAGTGATGTAACGCTAAATTGACTTTTCTGTCATAAAAGTGCTATATGGGCTTCATACACATGCCCAAAGTGTTTTTTTCATTGATTCCCTCAATCTTTAGTTAGAGGGTGATTTTCTCATTTCTTACTGCAGGGTGAGCCCAAACACCTCGCTCCAATTTGAGGACACGTTCCCACTTTGATGACGAATGTGACGCGGCACTGAGCTGGAGAAGCCGCGCCTCCAGGAAGCTCTCTGCCGTGATTGACATGTAAACAGACACGCCCACGAATGTGAGCATTTCAGCATCCTTCGCACAGTGCTATGTATGTATTTTCTACAGTCTATGTATGTACCGGAGAACGCCCTGCCCCCATGCTCTCTCGTGTTTATAAAGCAGCATGAGCTCGACTACGGAGTGGGTGGGAGGAGGGCGGGCCGTCCTCTGGCCCAACATCACCGTGCAGGGAGGAGGAAGTCAGTGTCCCGTCTATAGACACGCCCACTCATGAATAAGTAGGCCGCAAATCAGCCTGTTTGTGTAGAGTTGTTCAGAAAGTGACTTTTCAGAGGCTAAAACTCTGGAAAACAGGCGAGTTTGAGAAAATAAATCTCAAATACTATGTTTTTGGGGTTCTTAGAACAAATGGAGATGGGTGAAAAATAGCATAACATGGGACCTTGAAACAATGCACTGGCGTTGCCAGATTTGCATATACTGTCAAATTATGCCCCCTCACCCAGGTGTAACACTGCCCTCTCTTTTTACATCCTCTTTTTAATAAAGTATGTTTTACCCTTCCTTAGGGAGGGCTTGTGATGGTCACAATTATGCAATAAAATAAATTAATTTATTTAATTGCAGTAACAAAACATGCATTGCTGTAAAAAATTGCACTTCTTGTAGTG